>NC_060072.1:96547803-96850833 GCF_922984935.1 Meles meles
TAAAGCCTCTGCCTTCGGCTGGGGTCATAATCCCAGCATCCTGGGATCGAGCCCTGCATGGGGCTCTCTGCTCAGCAGGGCTCAGCAGGGCTCTCTGCCTGCCTCTCTGCCTACTTGTGATCTGTCAAATAAATAAATAAAATCTTTAAAAAAAAAAAAAAAAAAAGACAGTATTTCTCCCAAAACTTAGAGCCTTTCTTTCAAGCAACTCCAACCTTCCTATATTTCCACCTTTGGCATATATCCTTATAAACATCTCCAAAGCAGATACAGTAACCTTTCTTCATACAAACAAGACTCAAACAAGGTCAATGTCTCATTGCCTCCACTACAAACAAATTTCAGCCTCTGGGTTCCATTACCATATGCCAAGAAGAGGCATAGGTTGTAACAGAAACAGCTTGATTAGATAATAAAGTGGAACTACAGAAACATATTTATTTCTTTGGAAATAAAAGGATCACCTAAAAAATTATTCTTCCTTTTTGTAAAGTGGAAAAAATAAGCCCTCTGTCAGAAATCCTGAGTTCCAATCCTATAGGACAGTTCCTATAGGATTCAGAACAACTCTCTGTAACTTAGATCCTTCCAGGACACAAAGATAATTAAAATGCTGAGCTGGAAAGGGCCGTGACAAACACTTTTTAGCAATACAGAATGACAACCTGTAAAGATCAACTACTGTACAGAAAATGTACAACAGCACATTATGGCTTTGGAATACAATATGGGGGAGGACATACTGCTGCTCAAGGTAATGGTTAAAGTAATTGGTATCTTCCTGAAAAACCGAAAGTTCAAAGATGACCTACGGAAGCAAAGTAGTGAGCCTCAAATTTAAGATCTATCATTGCCAATCTACACAGTAGATAATAAAAAGTTTACAACACATACTGTACTTCTGTAGCAAAATACACTAGGTTCAATAATTTCCAATTTAGCAACTCAGATATTTTAAGAATTTAAGAGATATACTAGGGACGCCTGGGTGGCTCAGTTGGTTAAGAGATATACTGATTCTAAACTGCCCACATTGCAAGGGTATTTTTTTCCTGAAAAGTGACAATCACTACCACCCAAGACCCCCTTTTGAAACAAAAAATACAATTAAACATGGGTATCTTATTTAACATTATATATTTGCCTGCACTGAACTGATTTGTCACTTCCAGTTTCAACTGCTTTCTAGTTAAAGTCTAACTAAACAGAAAAAAAGAAGAAAATCCAGTTGCCAGGTTACAGTGGTTAAGAAATCAACAATGAACAAAGCCATCAGCAGTTATTCTTCCTTAACCTACAAAAATCAACCATATACCATATGCTCACTATTAGAATTTATTTTGGAGACTGAAGACCAATTTTATTTTGGGGACTCAATTCTACAAAACCGACTGATGGCAAAAAGATTTCAACCACTACTAGAGATAGAGTACTTTTCTGGAGAGTTTATTAACTCAAGTACAACACAACCCAAAGAATGACTTCAAATAGCTTAAAACTAAATAAAACAGGGGCTCCTGGCTGGCTCAGTCAGAAGAGCATGGGACTCTTGATCTCCAGGTCATGAGTTCAAGCCCCACACTGGGTGTAGAGATTACTAAAACCAAAAGCCAACAGAAACTTAAAAATAAAAGTACAAACGAAAAAGAAAACTTTTCCTTAAAAAGCAAAATAGAAGTTTTCTGCGTGTATCTATTGTCAATGAGTCTAAATCAGAATCAGAACTACAATAGATTAAAAAAAAACAACAACAACAAAGGCAAACTAGCCCTCTCCCCCCGACAAGGAGAGGTCCTAAAATCCCACCCTTCTCCAAAAAGGGTGAGAGATCGAGTTTTTATGCAAACTTTAGAAAAACTTTAAAAACCGGATTCAAAGAAACGTATCTAGAACACCTCTACTGAAGAACATCCGAATGAGAAAAAACACACCGTGAAACCCTTAAAATATCCAAATATGAATGTCTCTCTCCACCTTAAAATAAGTTTTATAGCAGGCTCAGTTGGAAGACCACGCAACTCTTCATCTCCAGCTTATGAGTCGGAGCCCCATGCTGGGGATAGAGATTACTTAAACATAAAAAAAAAAATTAATAGCAAACATCCACAAAATGAACCCTTATATCCCAGATTCTTTCGGGGACTGGATGACCCACTCAAGGTTTTTTTCAATTCAAATAACTGCTTCATAATATTTATCTTGTAAACTTGAATTCAAGTCATTAGTTCAAAAAGATCCCTTAAATAATTTGCGAAATGGCATTTATTTTTAAGAGGAGATTTATCTGGCCTCTTCAAAACACACACTTCATAGCATTCTTGTAAGTTAGGATTGCTTTTTGGAATATTGATTATTATGCTTTTCATCTGAGTTTTTAATCTATTTATCTAATGTCTCTTACCTCTTTAACTATTTCATGTGACCTCCCAAAAGTGTTTTTCAAGTCAAGCTTGGTATTTCTTAGGGAAAAGATATTTTGTTTGGCTACATTAGTCTATTAACAAGTTAGCAGCTTCTCAGAGAATTTATTTTCTCCTCATGGAGTTTCAAAGTATAAAAGGCATTTTTAAAACCGACAATTCTGCTACATTATTTGGAATAGAGATTTCAAAGGGAAAAGAGAAAGCTATACCTTATGTAGACTAAAATGTTTTGTTAGATACCACCGGGGCGTGGGATCCTTCCAAAATTCTAATACATCCCTTTTATACAGTATTACTGTGTTCTTGAGGCTTACTCACCATCATCAACTAGTTGTACTGTATCCAAAACTTATCCATTTAGACGTCTAGCCCAATATACTCACCAACAGTATCATTATTTTATTAAGTGAACCTTTGAGAGTATGTTACTTTTCAGAGAAATTGAAATTGTTACCCTTCATTTAGTCTCCCTATATAACTTTGATGGAGCAGTTTGTATCCAAAGAAACTATAAAACCAACAGTTCTCACATCTAGTAGAACTTTTCCTGAGAATATAATGGAGGTGGGATTGCCAGACTTTTATTCGTTTAAAAAAAAATCACGTTTTTTTCTTTACCATGATCAACTAAATTGTTAAAACAAACAAAAAAACCCCAAAACCTGTCACCTCAGCGTAAACAAATTTAAGCTCTCAAAGACAACAAGGCAACTACGTATCTATTTCACCCTTCATTAAAAAAGGATAATGAAACCTCACCTTAAGTTTAATGTAAAACACAGAAAATGTCCCAAGTTATCTTTCGACTCGACACGTGCTACCTGCTCAATACTAACTCCTCGCGGCCAGGGACATGGTTCAGTTTGGGTAACCTTCGCTCCCATCAAAAAACTGGAGTTAGGAGGCGGCCTGGTAAGACCCATACCCAAGAAATCACGACCCCGTAGAGACGGTGACGGTACGACCTCCCTGCAGTTGCCTAGCAGTACCTGTCGCTCACGGCGTAAGGCCGCGTGGTCCTCCACCGGGAGAACCACCAGCCTTTGAGTGCACCCACCACAGGTGAACTTGGCCCAGGGCCTGGTCCCAACACCACGGAGTGGTAGAATCAGACCACCCAAAAAGCCGAGTGGCTATCCAAGAGGGTCCACGCCTCCAGGGCGCCCGCATGGCAAAAAAAACCTCACAGGAGAGGAAGGCCTAAGGCTAAGTTACGGAGCTGGAGTAACCCGGTCTGGGAAATGAGGAAAAGTGGGATTTCTGGCGCGGGGAAGCCGGGGGACGGTTCAGAGGTTGGGAAAGAAGACATCTGGAGGAAAAATGTCCTCCACCCGCCAACGGTAACCGGAAGAAGGATACTGAACCTCCCACAAGAATGAACGACTGCCACCACCGGAGGGAGAAAGCCGAAGGGGCCGCAAGCGGGGGAGGGGAGAGGGCAGCTTCCCGGCAGCCCCCTGGGCGGCCTCGGCCTCCCTCCGGGACGACCTTCCCTCGGCCGGGTGTCGCACTCACATCGTGAACGAGGCAGGGGGACGGGCGAACGGGTGGGCGGGCCTCTCTGGCGGCAGCGGCTGGGCAGTCGGCTCTTCTCCGGTGGCGACTCGGCGTTTTCTTCCCGGTCGCGGCCTCTTCTCGCTTCTCTCAGGCGACGGCGGGCTCGACCTGGGTCCCCAGAATGCACTGCGCGGAAAGAGCGGCTCCTCCGGTCGGGGAGAAGAGGAAAGTGTAGGAAAAGGGGCGCGAGGACGGAGAATGAACGTGCGTGCGTGCAAGCGAGCGAGGGGTGGTGAGGCCGGGCGGCGGCTGGTGACGCAGCAAAATGCCCGGGCCCTGCCGCCGCGCGTGCGCACTCTTTGTTTTCGGGCTCCTGCGCGGTTTTCTAGAGATATCTACGGAAAGGGCGGGGCCTCCCAGCTCCTTCGCGATCCTTCGCGGCGCTGGCTCCGCCCTACGTCGGCTCTCTCCGGTCCGACTCGTCCCCGCCTCTCCTCCCGCGCTCCCCCCTCGCGTTAGAAAACCGTTGGCCGTCTAACCGTCTGGCCACGCGCGTCGGACCATCTCCCGGAGAAACGTCTGTGTTGCCCCAGGAGGAAGGCTGAGGCGGAGGGACGCAGAGTCGGGAGGCTTGAAAAGTGAAACGGCTTGGTTGCTCTTGAGGGAGTAAACCAGTCTACTAAGGAAACATTCTCCCGCAAAAACATGAGAAAAGCCTGTGCTGGTGATAAGTTTGCGGAAAAAGGCTAACTTCAGAATCGAGGGCCTGGGTGCACCCGGCCATTTTTCTGAAGGTTGGAGACCTTCTCCACAAGCAGCAGAAATTTGGGGTCTTTGGTTGAGGAGGAATGTTTGCCATTTGGGGCGGGCGTTTGGTCCTGCTTTGAGATAATTACTGCGGTAAGTGAGACAGGTTATTTAAGTGGAAAGTCCAGGTTTATGAGGATGGAGAGACCAGGACACTCATCAACTGGAGAAGTTTCCCCAGCTGTTTTCAACCCTTATCTCTGGAACTGCCGCTTTGTCTCTTGGACTTGTTGGGCTCTAATGAAGAATAGTAACCAAGAGAATGAAAACAGTACTGACCACTCTAGAAGGCCGCTTAACAGTGGAGGGAGGGACACATAAACCAGTGCGCCGCTAGTTGGAACACAAAGGAAGTTGAAGTGTTCTCATTTTGCAAAGTCTTCGCTAATTATTAACATTAAGGACCTAGTGGTCTATGCTGACCAAGGCAGGTATTAGGAACTACAGACATTGGATACTGAGCTCAAATCTTCGTTTGAAAGGGGTGTTAAGGGGCACCTGGGTGGCTCAGTGGTTTAAGCTGCTGCCTTCGGCTCAGGTCATGATCTCAGGGTCCTGGATCGAGTCCCACGTCCAGCTCTCTGCTCTGCAGGGAGCCTGCTTCCCTCTCACTCTCTCTGCCTGCCTCTTTGCCTACTTGTGATCTCTCTCTGTCAAATAAATAAATAAAAAATCTTTAAAAAAAAAAAAAAAAAAAAAAAAAAAAAAAAAAGAAAGGGGTGTTAAATCCCACCTTTCAAATACTATGATTTTAAGGAGCCCACTGCCTGTTGGAGAAAACAAAATACACAGCTCAAGATAGAGTGCTATAACGGAAATACAGAAAGCAATAGGAGCATAAAATGAGAGGTCGATATTGACTGGATTAGGACAGGCCCTGTTAAGAAAAATTAATCCAAAACATGGAAATAAAGCAAGGAGTGGAGGGATGACCTTTCAGTTCATACTGGGACATGGTTTAACCTGGCTCCCCAAGGATTGTTCTCTAGGAAAAGGTACCTATGTTTGACTTTCCTGTTTGTAATATGTTTAGAGCTCAAAATCTCTGATAAAAAAGCTAACCCCAAAGTTACCGTTTTATTGCTGTGTAGAACGCTAACCAGTTTTGTTAACCTGCAGCCTTATCCTAACTTTATTTTTGGTCTCTCTAAATACTTAGATCTTTAAATGCTCCTGAAACCAGCTTTACCATCTTACCAGTTCCATCAGTGAGTTAAATAAATGTTTGGCTCATGTTAATTTCATATTTGTAGGAATTATGTTTTTAAATTTTTTGAAAAATCATTGACAGCCTTCTAAAGGTGACAGCAAGAATGTGTGGGAGGACAGGAATCTCGATAGGAGAAGAAATAGAGAATATCTAGGTCAGGGGCTGGCAGACTTTCTGCAAAGAGTCAGATAAGTTACAAAGTTTCTGTTGCACCTTTTGAACTGCTATTGTTGCATGAAAGCAACCACAGAAAATATGTAAATAAATGAGCGGCTGTGTTTAAAAAAAAAAACAACAAAAAAAACGGAAACTAAGAATACCGAAATTTGAATTTGTTCTATTCACATGGCACAAGATACTCTTTTCCAACCTTTTGAAAATGTAAAAGTTGGAGCATTTGGGTGGCTCGGTTAAGTGCCTGATTCTTGATTTTTGCCTCAGATCAAGATCTCAGGAATCTCAATCCCTGTCTCAGCTCCAGGCTCAGCAGGGAGTCTGCTTGAGTTTCTCTCTCCCTCTGCCCCTCCCCTACCTTGTGGATTCCCTCCCTAAAAAAAAAAAAAAAAAAAAAAAAAAGGGGTGCCTCCTCCTCCTCCCTGCTCATGCTCTCTCTCAAATAAATACAATCTTCAAAAAAAAAAAAAAAAAAAAAAGAATGGAATGTTTTTAACTGTCCTCACTGGATATATTTCAAGGGATTTAATGTTAGTGTAGGTCTGGAAATGGCTTCCTCAACCTTTGTAATAAGGTTTATCCATGCTTTTACATGTTATATCAACTATTAGCTGGTAGTGACCCAAGTAGTACCAGGCTTCTTTTTCAAACTCCCTAACAAGTTCTGTTTCTAGTAGGGGGCAAAAAATCTAGATTCAATATGTATAATTATACTGTCAGGGCTTTTGGGAGAGAAATCTGGAACCCAAAATGACAGAAACTAAAAAATACTTTTCAAGTTTAGATCCCATTTCACAGGTTTACTCTTAACAATCCCCTAGAGAAAAGAAAATCCCAGATCAATTTTAAAAAATTAGTAAAAGCAACACGGAAACAATTTGTCGATTATAATTGTACAATAAATCTTGTCTCTGGCATTTTTTAAGATTTTATTTTTAAGTTATCTCCACACCCACTGTGGGGCTTAAGCTCACAACCCTGAGACAGAGTCAGGTTCTCTACCAACTGAGCCCGCCAGGCCCCCATTCCTGATATTTGGTAAAAGACTGAGTTTAAATGTGGGTGCATTGACAGTAATAGCAAAAGAGAACTTTACAGAGTGACATGAGCACTTAAAATAATTACAACAGGTGAGAGCAGTTTTATGAGGGTTTTTGTGTGTGTGTGTGTGTGTGTGTTTTGTTTTTTTTTTAAGATTGTAGTTATTTATTTGACTCTTAGAAAGCACAAGCAGGAGGAGCAGGAGAAGGAGAAGCAGACTCTCTGCTGAGCAGGGAGCCTGACTCGAGGCTCAATCCCTGGACTCTGGGATCATGACCAGAACTGAATGTGGATGCTTAACTGAGTCACCCAGGCACCCCAGGGATTTTTCTAATAAGAACTTAGGTTGTGGGGCGCCTGGGTGGCTCAGTGGGTTAAAGCCTCTGCCTTCAGCTCAGGTCATGGTCCCAGGGTCCTGGGATCAAGCCCCACATCGGGCTCTCTGCTCAGCAGGCAGCCTGCTTCCTTTCCTCTCTCTCTGTCTGCCTCTCCACCTACCTGTGATCTCTGTCTGTCAAAATAAATAAAATCTTTAAAAAAAAAAAAAGAACTTAGGTTGTTAACTTTGTATTTGTAAGGCAAATAAAGGGAAGCATGCAAAGTAGTAATCTGTTCTAGGCATACAGAATAAGAAGTTGAGTCATAAAGTTTAAGAGAGACATTATCACCTAGCTAAATATCACATATAGCAACTTCATTTACTTTATGTTGTCTAATGTCATCATCTTCCCACAGTTTGGAATCACTCTATCAGTCTGGTTTGGCAGTAATGGGAAAGGTTAAAATCAAATGTGTCTCATGTTGAGATTTTTCCTATTCTGAGTTTTGCTACCAGTCTAACTGTGGGCTGACAAAAGCATGAACAGCTCTAGAAGGAAAAGGCTTTAAAGAGCTAATCTACATTTTGAAATGAAATATATTTGAAGGTGCCTTGTGGGTTCAATTGGTGAAGCATGCGACTCTTGATCCCAGGGTCATAAGTTCAAGCCCCACACTGGTCAAGGAGCCTATTCAATTAAAAATAAATAAAAAATAAAGTGAAATATATTTAAATTCTCTAACAATAATATTCTATCCCAAATATCACCTTATAGTATATACATACCTTGAGTTCATAGTACAGAAAATTAGACTATAGGTGCGCCTGGGTGGCTCAGTCAGTTAAGGTACTGCCTTCGGCTCGAGTTATGATCCTGGAGTCCGAGGATTGAGTCCCACATCTGGCTCCCTACTTGGCCGCAAGTCTGCTTCTCCCTCTGACCCTCCCCCTTCTCATGCTCTCTCTCTCAAATAAATAAATATAATCCTAAAAAAAGAAAAAAGAAAATGAGACTATAAAACAAGTGATATGAGTGATATATACTCATTAATAAGTAAATTAACAATATTCTCTGGGTTCAGAAGAAATCAGGTAAAGTTTTCTTTTAATTTCATGGTCTTTAGGAAAGGGAAGGTAGTATATATAGTTCTTGGGTAACTCTGTTTTCCACAATGCTTCATTGTGCTCTTTCCATTGTATATGGTGGGAAGTGACCAGAAGAAGGTTACATACACGTATATACATACATTAGACAGATTTTGGAGGAATATTAACACCTTTTTGTTCAGCATCTTGCAGGAATATGGGATAATGGAGAAATAGGATTAGTTTCAAAATTAATGGGAACTTTTTTCTGATTTTTTAGTTGTTCACCTGAAATTCTTTTAATACTCTCTTTTCTAGGAAATAAGGGCTATAAAATACCATTTGGGTGCACCTGGGTGGCACACTTAGGTAAGCATCTGATTCTTGGGTTTCTTTTTTTTTTTAGATTTTATTTATTTGATAGACAGAGATCACAAGTAGGCAGAGGCAGGCAGAGAGAGAGGAGGAATCAGGCTCCCTGCAGAGCAGAGAGCCCCATGCAGGGCTCGAACCCAGGACCCTGAGATCATGACCCGAGCTGAAGGCAGAGGCTTTAACCCACTGAGCCACCCAGGTGCCCCTGACTCTTGGTTTCAACTCCAGCGATGCTCTCAGGGTCGGGAGATTGAACCCCATGTCAGGATCCACGTTTAGCGTGGCATCTACTTAAGACTCTCTCTCTCCCACCCCCCTCCCCCATGCTCTCTCTCTAAAATAAATTTTAAAATCTTTTTAAAAATACCATTTTGGGGTGCCTGGGTAGCTCAGTTGGTTAAGCCTTTACCTTTGGGTCAGGTCACAATCTCAGGGCCCTGGAATCAAACCCCTTGTCAGACTCCCTGCTCAGTGGGAAGCCTCCTTGTCCCTCTCCCTCTGCCCCTCCTCCCTGCTTCTGCTCTCTCTGACTCAAAATCTTTTAAAAAAATACCATTCGGGGCACCTGGGTGGCTCAGTTGGTTAAGCGTCTGCCTTCATGATTTTGGCTCCATGCTTATCATGCAATCTGCTTGAGGTTCTCTCCCTCCTCTTCTGCCTCTGTGCCTAGCTGCACATGCATGCACGCTCTCTCTTAAATAAAAGTAAAATACTTTAAAAATTAAAAAAAATTAAAATTAATATCTTTTTTTTTTAAAAGAGCATATTCCTGACAGAAAATATTGTATATTTGAAGTAGGGGCAATGGAATTTGAGAGATCTGTGCAGTTTATTGTGGCTGTAGCTTAGAAGAGACTGTAGGTAAAGTAGAATGGTGAGAGTTAAAGCTGGTGAGGTAGATTCAGGCCAAATAGGGAAGGGCCCAATATGGCTCTTTATGGAGTCTGAACTTGATTCCATTGGCAACAAAGAAATTTTTTTTTAAAGATTTTATTTATTTATTTGACAGAGATCACAAGTAGGGAGAGAGGCAGGCAGAGGGAGAGAGAGGAGGAAGCAGGCTCCTTGCCAAGCAGAGAGCCCGATGCAGGGCTCGATCCCAGGACCCTGGGATCATGACCCGAGCGAAAGGCAGAGGCTCTAACCCACTGAGCCACCCAGGCGCCCCGGCAACAAAGAAATTTTTTATAGTACTGATGCTATACTGTGGGAGCATGAGTTTCATGAGTGTCATATTTGTCTTGTGTTTCCCTCTCCTTCTGTCCCCGCCCCCCACTTATGTTCTTTCTCATTCTCTCTCTCTCTCAAAATAAATAAAATCTTAATATTTTTTTTACCTCAAAGGACCTCAGATACTTGAGTTCTGTGTTTCCAGGTTTGTTAGGTACTGCAACATGGAAATAAGCTAGTATCTAACTCCCACATAATATCTAACATATATTTTTATATGGTGACTTCAAGGGCTTTTAAATCCTCAGGAAAATCCTCGAGAAGTCTAAAGAAGAAAAAAAAAGAAGTCTAAAGAAGTTTTTAGATCCTCTATTTAGCATGTATAGTTTATTGTATGATGTTCATGAATAGAAAAGCGATTAAGTATTAACAGAGACGGATGTTTATTAACTTTCATCAATACGAGGAAAGGACAGGGATAAATGTGATAGTTGGTAAATTATTTCTATATCTAGATATGCTGTCTGTCATAACTTCATATTAGCTATATTCCCATACACGCTTCATCTGTTTGATTCCACACATTTGAGAAATGATCCTGAAGTAATATTTAACTCCCATTTATTTCTGTTTTTAAGCACAATAGCTTAAGATGAGCATACAAATACTGCACTGAACTTTAGTTCTCTAGAACAACCCAAAGTTTACAAAATGTGAGGCTGCAGAAAGAAATTTTTGAAAGCAGGAATAGTCCAGACTTACCTTTGTGTTCACTGAAATTGAAGACATTCCTTAGTGCCACTTAAAAATTATGAAAAATAAAAATGAAGAAGTACACACACATACACCCCTACACACAGTCTGGAAATGGTATGGAGAGTCTAACATTATCAGGAATTCAGGCTCTTTAAAGTTTTCCCCTCCTCTACCCCTACGACTCTTCTTGTCTCTATTCACTAAGATAGCTGTGGAGTTCCAATCATCACATTCATGTCTCAGTCAGCAGGTTGGAGAATTGAAAGAAAAGATGCCAGCACTCTTTGTTGTTTTGTTTTGCTTTGCTTTGTTCTGCCAGCACTCTTAAAAACAGTCTGCCGAAAGCTGTATTACAACCTTTCTACTTGTACCTCGTTAACAACTCATGTGGCTACATCCATCTGCAAGAGTGAGATTGGGAGAATGGGAGTGTTTGATCCACAGGATTATGTGCCAGGCTAAAATCAGAGATGGCATGACTTAGGAAGATGAAAAGATGTTGATGGGGCACCTGGGTGGCTCAGTGGGTTAAAGCCTCTGCTTTCGGCTCAGGTCATGATCCTAGGGTCCTGGGATCAAGCCCCACATCGGGCTCTCTGCTCCGCAGGGAGCCTGCTTCCTCTTCTCTCTCTGCCTGCCTCTCTGCCTAGTTGTGATTTCTCTCTGTCAAATAAATAAAATACTAAAAAATAAATAAATAAATAAAAATAAAGTAAAAAAAAAGATGTTGAGATAGGTGGCTAATAGTCTCTACCTCAACATGTTTACATATTTTTTAAAGATTTTATTTATTTGACAGAGGTCACAAGTAGGCAGAGAGGCAGGCAGATAGAGGGGGAAGCAGACTCCCTGCTGAGCAGAGAATCCTATGCGGGACTCGATCCCAGGACCCTGAGATCATGACCTGAGCTGAAGGCAGAGGCCCAACCCACTGAGCCACCCAGGCGCCCCATAGACATGTTTACATATTATACCATTTTTAAAAAGATGGAGAGCAGGTGTCTGGGTGGTCCAGTTGGCTAAGTGTCAGACTCTTGGTTTCAGCTCAGGTCATGGTCTCAATCATGATATCAATCTCCCCCTCAGGCTCTGCCTTCAGTGCAGAGTCTGCCTGAGATTCCCTCTTCCTCTCCCCGCCCGGTTCAGTCAGTACAGCTTGAGACTCTTGATCTCAGGATGGTGAGTTCCAGCCCCACATTTGGCACAGACATTTAACATTTTAAATGTTATAACATTTTATAAAATATATAAAATAACATTTTAAAAAAGATTTTATTTATTTGACAGACAGAGATCACAAGTAAGCAGAGAGAGAGAGGAGGAAAGAGGCTCCCTGCGGAGCAGAGAGCCCGATGTGGGGCTCGATCCCAGGATCCCGGGATCATGACCTGAGCCGAAGGCAGAGGCTTTAACCCACTGAGGCACCCAGGCGCCCCTAAAATAACATTTTAAGTGTTAATTTAAAAAAAAGTAAGGTCAGTCAGTTGCCATCTTCAAAGACTTTTACTAAGTCCCCATTCTGGACCTTTCGAAGCATTTGACATAGTCTTATCCGCCATTCCTTTTTCTTGAAATGGTTCTCTTCTAGTTCTTATCACTCTCTATGACTGACTGGCCTTTCTCTGCTCTCCTCTAATCATAGGTGATTTCCCAAGTACTATTCTTGAAGCTCCCCTTCATCTCTAGTGGTTGCCTAACTTTCTTAATCACCATACCTTATTGGTTTATACACACACACACACACACACACACACACACACACACACACACACACAGTGGATTCTCATTATAGTAGTTATGTTCCATAAAGTCACCATGAACACCGATTTAGTGAAAACGGAACCATTGCTCCTAGGAGAAATACAGGTTAGGTTTCTAAAAGCTTCTAATCACATTTTATCATTGATTCATATATAACCTTGTTTTATATGTGTTTCTGTTTAAAGACCCCTTATTTAATGTGTCTTGTTGGTACATTAACATTGAATTCACAGCCAGCAACTGGCTAACCGATTCACCAGAGCTGTCATCCTCACCCACTCTGGTGGCCACTTCATTCCAGCAGCTGTGGCCCAGCGTCAGGCCAACCTCAAGTTCTTGGACCAGTTTGCAGTGTAAAAGATGAACAAATGACTCTGTCCCTACATCCCCCACCCCCACATGACCTTGGGATACCCCCTGTATCCCCCCTCGCACCCCTCCGGGAGCTCAGCTGCTGTCAGTGTTCCTCATCATCACCAATTAAGAGACAAGTATCAATTCTGAGGCTCAGATTATTATAAGCCCAGCTTTACACTTTAAAAAAAAAAGAGATCAGGGGCACCTGGGTGGCTGTGGGTAAAGCCTCTGCCTTTGGCTCAGATCATGGTCCCAGGGTCCTGGGATCGAGTCCTGCACTGGGCTCTCAGCTCCGCAGGGAGCCTGCTTCCTACCCTCTCTCTCTGCCTGCCTTTCTGCCTACTTGTGATCTCTCTCTCTCTGTCAAATAAATAAATAAAATCTTAAAAAAAGAAAAAAGAGATCAGAAGGCCTTAGCAGAACTTGGCATCTGATACTCAAACATGAAAAAGACTAGTGGACCCCTGGATAAGTGGAGGATGACATGGGGACTGTTGCTGATGCTGTTGTGACTGCTGCATAATAAAGTGCTGGTGGCAGGGGAAAAAAAAAGCCTGAACACAGCTTACCTACCACATGTATTTTCTCCATGAGGCATGTTACAACCTTCTTGCGCCTAGGAAGCCTACACAGCACTTCAGTACACATGAGGGCTACTTTAAACAGTGAAATAAAGAAAATGCAAAAAAATGTGTCACTAGACAATAAAAACACGTTAACAGTTTGAGAGCTGAAAGAAGACAATTGTACCACAGCTGGAGATGTGCACATCAGGCATCAGGTTTTTCACTGCTCTCTGCATGTCTGTGGATGATCATGAATTTACAGATGTGGAATCTGTGAATAGGGACTGAGTGTATATGTGTACATGTATTTACAAGTAAAAAAGTTGTACTACCAGGGCACCTGGATGGCTCAGTGTGTTCAAGCCTCTGCCTTCAGCTTGAGTCATGATCCCAGGGTCCTGGGATCAAGCCCCGCATCTGGCTGTCTGCTCAGCGGGGAGCCTGTTTCCCTCTCTCTGTGTCTCTGCCTGCCTCTCTGCCCACTTGTGTTCTTTGTCTATCAAATAAATAAATAAAATCTTAAAAAAAAACTTGTACTATTAGTAATGTTATTAATGTACTTGTCTTTTATACCTGCCTCCAAACAAAACAAAACAAAACAAAAGCCCTTGAATTCCTTGAGGCAGGGATACAAACTTTATATCTCCATCATGGCAGCACCCTCTTGAGGTTTGAGGGTGCTCTCACCTATTCCTGTTGTATATAATCCAAAGGTTCCTGAGAAGATGTAACAGCAGGGACCTGCCGGTCAAATAAAAGCACAATATTTTTGAAAGAGTAAATCTTGATTTCCTTTCATACCCCAGTGAGTTGACTATATAGAAAACTTTAGTGGTCTTGACCTCATTGCTTAAGTCCTACAGAAAATCCTAAGGAGTCAGGTCCCTATTCCCTCTTCTCTGGACCCTACCCAGAGTTCTCCATAGAAGAACGGAAGCCTCCAAGAAACTTGAAGATCCAAACTCCATTGTTCACCTTACTCTAGTAGTCTTATTTCCTCATAGTTTCTTTTCTTTCTTCCTTTTTATTTTATTTTTTTTAAGAGAGCTTCAGGTGTGCTATGTTCAGGGTGGGGGGAGAGCAGAGGGAGAGAATCTTAAGCAGGCTCCTGGGCTGACTTAATGACCCTGAGATCAGGACCTGAGTCGAAATCAAAAGTTGGACTAGCGGGGCGCCTGGGTGGCTCAGTGGGTTAAGCCTCTGCCTTTGGCTCAGGTCATGATCTCAGGGTCCTGGGATCAAGCCCCGCATCGGGCTCCCTGCATAGCAGGGAGCCTGCATTCTCCTCTCTCTCTGCCTGCCTCTCTGCCTACTTGTGATCTCTCTGTCAAATAAATAAATAAAATCTTTTAATAAAAAAAAAAGTTGGACTAGCTCCCCAGACGCCCCTCCTCATAGTTTCTTTTTTTAAAGATTTTATTTATTTATTTATTTGATAGAGATCACAAGTAGGCAGAGAGGCAGGCAGAGAAGGGGTGGGGGGAAGCAGGCTCCCCACCAAGCAGGGAGCCTGATGTGGGGCTCGATCCCAGGACCCTGAGATCATGACCTGAGCTGAAGGCAGAGGCTTTAACCCACTGAGCCACCCAGGCGCCCCCCCCATAGATTTTTTTTTTAAAGATTTTATTTATTTATTTGACAGAGATAGAGAGAGAGAGATCACAAGTAGGCAGAGAGGCAGGCAGAGAGAGAGGGGAAGCAGGCTCCCCGCCGAGCATAGAGGCCGATGCGGGACTTGATCCCAGGACCCTGAGATCATGACCCGAGCTGAAGGCAGAGGTTTTAACCCACTGAGCCACCCAGGCGCCCCGCTCCTCATAGTTTTTTAAAGGTAAAACTATTCTCCTCTGTGCAGGGAGCCCGATGTGGGACTCGATCCCAGGAGACTGGGATCATTACCCGAGCCGAATGCGGCTACTTAATGCTGCCCAGGCATCCATCTGTGGTAGCTTTAATACAGAATATATTGTAATTCCTGGGTGGTTACCATGTCCTTCTCTGAGATGGAAGTTGGGAAAACTACTTCACAGCTTCAAAATTTGTATTTTTCATTTTCAAGGGGGAAGAGAAAGCATAGCAGAAGAGCTTTGGCGTAATTAGGGTAAGAGGCCTGTGTAAATCCCAGCTACTCCATTTCTAGGTCCTCTTTTTATGGCTTTTTCAAGGTCTCCTATCCTGCAAATATCTATGACAGCAGGAGGTTTCATGTGTGTGCCTAGGTGGAAGTTCCGTATCTGATGTTCTTCACACTTCCTGGGACAAGAGTAGGAGCAAAGAAAGCCTTTTTTAAAAAATTTATTATCTTTTCCATTTAAAAAAAATTATTTTGTTTATTTATTTATTTGACAGAGAGAGAGATCACAAGTAGGCAGAGAGGCAGGTAAAGAGAGAGTGGGAAGCAGGTTCCCTGCTAACAGAGAGCCCAATGCTAGGCTTGATCCCAACACCCTGAGATCATGATCTGAGCCGAAGTCAGAGGCTTAACCCACTGAGCCACACAGGCACCCCCCCCTTTTTTTTTTAGTAAGACAGAGTTAAAAATGATTGCCCAATCTTAGCATCTGGCTAGGGTATCCCCTGGGTAAAGAAACTGAAGTTGTACCCAATTAAAGTAATCCCCATTTTAATGGAACAGTTCATTTCCCAGCATTGTGGTTTCTCCCTGCAATTTTGGTGGAGGCTTTCCTGAGCTATTTGGGCAATATAAAAATAATCAGAAATGCTCAATGGGGAAGTCAAGAGTTTTTATTATTAGGTCCCAAGTGACTTTTATTGCTGGAGATGTGAATTGCTCACCACCATCCTTGTCTTTATTTTAAACAACAAAAGATGAAATTTATTTGCTCCCTGACTCAACTCTTGGCATACAGTTGGCCAAGAGCAGTTAGTAACTTTCATCCTTAATTTGGATCATTTAAGAGCTGCCACTTTCCCAGCCAAGGTCGCCAGCTGGATCTAGGCAGTGGCTGCCTCTTTAACCCCAAATTATACCAAAATGGAAAGGCAGAGAAGATCTGACTTGATGATTTCCAAGAACTGGATCGATTAATGGGTGGGACTACACAGGCACCTCTTGGGACAGAGGTCAGGAATCTTTATGCTTAATTCAGAAACCAAAATGTGATTTCTGTGGATCAAAATCTCTTAGATACTGATTTGAAAAACAAAATGAGCTATAAATGACATTGGGAAGGGGTGCCTAGCAGTCTCAGTCAGAAGAGCATGTGACTCTTCAGCCCCACGTTGGTGTTGAGATTGCTTAAAAATAAATAAACTTTAAAAAATGACATCGGGAGGGGCACCTGGGTGGCTCAGTGGGTTAAAGCCTCTGCCTTCAGCTCAGGTCATGATCCCAGGGTTCTGGGATCGAGCCCTGTATCGGGCTCTCTGCTCGGCGGGGAGCCTGCTTCTCCCTCTCTCTGCCTCTCTGCCTACTTGTGATCTCTGTCTCTCAAATGAATAAATAAAAATCTTTAAAAAAAATGACATTGGGAAATTCTGAACATAGATTTTTGTATTCATTGATTAGTGAATTGTTAATTTTTTGAATTATTAATTTTTAGGTGCAATAGTGGTATCATAGTTTTGTAAAAGAAAACTTTTGGGGGGGTGCCTGGATGACTCTTGATTTCAGTTCAGGTCCTGATTTCAGTCATGGGATTGGCCCCACCTTGGGCTCTGCGATCAGCCAGGAGCCTGCTTGAGATTCTCTCCCTCTACTCCTCCTGCACCCCCCTGTCCTGCTTACATGCACTTGGGCTCTCTCTATCTCAAATATTTTCTTTAACCTTTTTCTTTTTTGGAGATGCATGATAATGAGGATGGAAGTGCCATGACATCTTGACATCTGATTTTCTTTAAAGTTTTCAGCAAATAAACTAATATGTCAATATACTAATTGTTGATTCTGTAAAGGAATATAGTTACTCATTGTACTAATCTTTCTACTTTTCTCTGTGAAAATTTTCATATTAAGAATGTATATGTATACAAAACAATTCTTTTTTTTTAAGACTACTTTTTAAAAAGATTATTTATTTATTTATTTGACAGAGATCACAAGTAGGCAGAGAGGCAGGCAGAGTGCGGGGGGAGAAGCTGGCCCCCCGCTGAGCAGAGAGCCCAACATGGGGCTCAATCCCCAGGACCCTGAGATCATGACCGGAGCCAAAGGCAGAGGCTTCAACCCACTGAGCCACCCAGGTGCCCCTGTTGAAACAATTTTAATTCATTTTTTTTGTTGGCCATGCCTGGGTGGCTCAGTCAGTTAAGTGTCTGACTGTTGATCTCAGTTCAGGTTTTGATCTGAGGGTCATGAGTTCAGGCCCTGTGTTGGGCTCCACATTGGGGATGGAACTTACTTAAAATAAAATAAAATAAAACAAAAATAAAATAAAATAATAAACATGTTTGTTTCCCTAATAGTTTTGGGCCTTCTTTCCCATTGGGCTTGGTGGGGAATGAGATGTCAAATTTATTAACAGGCCATGGGTAAAATATAATGAGAAAAGTGAACCTCAGTATATTCCCAAATAAAATGTTTTCTGCAGATAAGTTTTAAACTATATTTTATTGGCTTTAACTTCCATTACGTGGACAGTTGCGAATTGACTACAGTTCTCTGTGCAACTCCTAAGAAGCTGATATTTTGGCATATTCACCATCCTGTAAGTGTAGGCTTCTTTGCACCTTAAAGCCAAAATCAAGGAGGAAGATGTTTATGTCAGAGAACCTGTTTTCCTGTTTGGCTCAAGTCCAACAGATGTAATAATGGACGAAATGAGACACATTTATGTTTTCTTACTGTGGTCAGAAAAAAAAATGAAAGATCTTAGTATCTAGTTTTCTTTAAGCTAGTTGATCTAGAACTGGATAAGACAAACTCAAATCCGCCACATACTTCACTGCTTCCAGCACTTTCGCAGATATCACAAAAACAGTCCTTTCTTTAAGTGAAGACATCGCTGAAGGATGTGACTAGCTATTCTATCTAAATGTTTCTGGCCCATCATATTGCAAATAAATAGCCTTTGCTGCATA
This sequence comes from Meles meles, assembly GCF_922984935.1. Lineage (NCBI taxonomy): Eukaryota > Metazoa > Chordata > Mammalia > Carnivora > Mustelidae > Meles > Meles meles. Next base: position 96,566,386 of record NC_060072.1, read on the forward strand.
ACAAACCACCACAGTGTGGCTTTATAATTTATTATTATTATTTTGTGTGTTGGCGGGCCACAGCTGTGTGGCTTTTCTGCTCCAGGTGGTATCAGCTGGGGTCACTCATGTGACTGGCATCTAGAGGCTTGACTAAGTCTGAATGACCCAATATGGCCTCCCACATTGGTCAGTAGGTGTCTGCTGTTGGCTGGCACTTTCCTCTCCACATAATCTCTCCAGCAGGATAGCTGGACTTCTCTACAAAGCTCCAAGAAAGTGAAAAGTAAAAACCACCAAGTGTCTTGAGTCCCGACTCTCAAATTGTCACAGCTTTGTTTCCACCATATTCTCATGGTTAAAGCAAGTAACAAGGGCAGTCCAGATTCAAGGGGTGGGGAAATAAATGCCACCTCTTGATGAGAAAAGCAGCAGGCATATATAGGAATGGGAGGAGTTCTGCTGGTCATCATCTTTGCAGATAATCTATCACACATGAGGAAAGAGAAAACTAAAAAGAGGGAAAAGAATTTGAAGTTAAGAAAAGAGGAGAAACAAGATGAAAGAGGGAAAAAACAGTATAGGTATTCTTCTACAATGCTTTTCTGGTTAATATTCTTGAATTTCCCCTGAAAAACTAGCTGAATGTATAAATTAATGAATATGAATATATGTTTGTTTTTAGTAAAGGATGGCAGCATCATGCATTTTGTCTGCCCCCTTGTTCTTAAGCCCAGGATGTGAGGGAAAATTCATATATATGTTGTACGGAATATATAGATACACATATAGATATAGTATTTATATATGAACTGTTCTATTTAGAATATAGGTTAAGAAAAACTGCTCGAGGGGTGCCTGGGTGGCTCAGTCAGTTAAGCGTCTACCCTTGGCTCAGGTCACGATTCCAGGGTCCTGGGAACGAGCCCCGCATCAGGGTCCCTGCCCAGCAGGGAGCCTGCTTCCTCCCTCTCTCTCTGCCTGCCTCTCTGCCTACTTGTGATCTCTGTCAAATAAAAAAATAAAATCCTTTTAAAAATACCTACTTTATTGGGTTATTATTGGGATTAAATAAGATAATATATTTAGCCTGGAATCTAATAAACACTGGATAAATATTATTCTTATTAAATCTATTAAGCCGGCCCTCATATGATAGAGAATCTTCCACTAGGATACTGTCAGGGAGAGTTATGGCCCCAGTGCCAGTCTAAGGTAATTATTTTTGCCTTCTGGGTTAAGGACCTCATAACTTACTTATTTTGCTTTTCTCCCTGTCTTTGTAGACAAGCAAAGAGAATATCAAAACTGCGATTTTTTCAGTAGGTGAACATTAGAGATTACCTAACCTTGCATATCATGAACAAATCCTCAGAGGAACTCAACAGAACCTAACTTCTATTTGAGGTGCTATTATCCAATAATAATACCTAAAATTTGTAGACTGTTTCAGAGTTTATATTGCCCTTTCATATCCATTATATAATTCTCACCATTCTGCCAGGTATTATCCCCAAATTACATGTAAGAAACTGAGTTTCAAAGGGATCAAATTAAATTCATACCCAATACCACATAGCTATTAAGTGGCAGAATTGGTATTTGAATCTGGTGTTACAGTATCTATAATTTAGTTTAAAATATTTCAGTAGAGAGAGTAAAATATTATGGTTATGTTAGGTTAAAAATTATACTCTAGGTGCAACTAGCATTCTAATTGGGAATTCACATGCCAGAGGGATTGCTAGAAGCCCTTCAGTCCTCTTAGCTCTAATCACCATTAGATATTTTGCTTATTAAACCAATGAATGACAGAAACTAATTTATATTGGAGACACTAATGGATTGTTAATTGGAATAATGGACATTAGGGATGGGCTCTCATTGCTGAAAATAGTGATGCTGTGGATGAGCTGAAATAATCAAAATGCTTTTCATGCTTATATGAAATGGTAATAGTACATGAAATCATAAAACACAAAAGCATTCCAGTTAAAATCGATCAAGACCTATGGCCTATGTCCTTAGGGATGGAACCTAACACTTCATTTACCTAAAAGGTTCAGTGTCGGGCGCCTGCGTGGCTCAGTTGGTTAAGCTCCTGCCTTCTGCTCAGGTCATGATCCCCTACATCCCACTTCCTGTTCAGCAGGATGCCTGCTTCTCCCTCTCTGATTGCCACTTCCCCTCCTTGTGCTCAAGCTCTTTCTGTCCAATAAATAAAGAAAATCTTTAAAAAAATAGATTTTAACATCCTTCTTTCAATAATTGACAGAATAAGGAGACTAAAAGTTAATACAGATACAAAAGACTTGAACAACATTACCAGTTGACTTAACCTAATTCACATTTATAGAACACTCCACCTAACCACACCAGAATACACACTCTTTTCAGATACACACCAAACTTTTACTGAGATAGACCATATTCTGAGCCACAATACAAGTTTCAATAAATTTATAGATTTCTGTCATATAGGATATGTTCTAAGCTCACAATGGAATTAAATTACCAGAATAGCAGAAAGATATTTAGAAAATGCCCCAGTATTTTAAACTAAATAAAATAATTCTAATTATCACAAGTCAAAGAAGAAATTGAAAGGAAATATTAAATATTTGAACTAAATGAAAATACCAAATTTGTGGAATTCTGTAAGGCAGTACTTTTGGGGAAGCTTGTTCTAAACCTACTAACTTCAAGCATTTAAAAGAAACAGGCTCTTGATTTATAAAGCAACGTGAATGAATCTCAATCACAAACAGTGAAAGGAGTAAGTTAAAAAAAGTTTATCTTGCATAATTACAATTCCAATTTTTAAAAATTCTGGAAAATGCAAATTTACCTCTAGTGACAAAATAGATCAGCGGTCATCTGGTGCCAGAGTTTGGGTTGGGGAAAGAGGAGGGATTACAAAGATGCATTAAGGAAGCTTTTGGGAGTGATTGATAGGTTTATTTTTATTTTGGTGATGGTGTGCGTACAAGTGTATAAATATGTAAAAACTTATCAAATTGTACACTTTAAATATGAGTCTTTTGTTGTGTATCAGTTATAGCTCAATAAATTATTTGAAAACTAAACTGAAAAAGAGGAGTGCCTGGGTGGCTCAGTGGGTTAAGCCTCTGCCTTTGACTCAGGTCATGATCTCAGGATACTGGAATCAAACCTGCATCTGGCTCTCTGCTCAGCAGGGAGCCTGCTCCCCCCTCTCTTTCTGCCTGCCTCTCTGCCTATTTGTGATCTCTCTCTGTCAAATAAATAAATAAATAAATAAATCTTTAAAAAAAATATTTGAGCCCTATTATGCGACATGTATTAGGAATACAAAAACCAATGAACTCCATTTTCACAAGGAGTTCTCATTGGAGTATGGACCCCAGGCTTCAGGAGCCAGGCATGCATGTACGTGTGTGTAGCTACCAGGCAAGAAAATATAAAGCCTAAAGCATTCTAGAAAGGTCAAACGTAAAAGCAGTAAAATCCAAATATTATATTTAAATATCTTCATACTAATTAAACATTTTTGTGGGCTGACACTTTTATCACTCCTGGTATAGATGAATAAGGGCAAAAGTATGCCAGGGACAAGGTCTGAGAATATTTTAGGAAAGAACTTAGGCAGAGGATTGCAAAATAAAACAGCTTGCTTTAATTAAACAGTTTTATGTATTTGGGGAGACTGGAACATAAAGTGTAAGTGAGAGGCCAGTACCTGTTCCTTTATAATAAATATTTAAAGTTTCAACAATTTGTGTAATATTTGCTTAGTTCTATCACCAGACTAGATGAGAGCAGTGAAGGAGGGGTCTTAGAAGTTCACAGCTGATGGGGCGCCTGGGTGGCTCAGTGGGTTAAGGCCTCTGCCTTGGGCTTGGATAGAAACCCCGCATCTCGTTCTCTGCTCCGCAGGGAGCCTGCTTCCCTTCCTCTCTCTGCCTGCCTCTCTGCCTATCTGTGGTCTCTGTCTGTCAAATAAATAAATAAAATCTTAAAAAAAAATTAAAAAAAAAAGAAGTTCACAGCTGATTTGTTTTACCTATAGAAATAGCATGTGAATACTAATTTCATCAGAAGATGTCTTACACTCATGAGCCATTCCTTCCCTAGGGACCTGAAAATGGATGCCATTCTTGGATGATTAAATCAAACAACCCTGATATCTACATGACCAGGACTATACTATGGACAATGCTCATATCATAATTGTTTTTGATTGTTCTTGAATTAGTTCCACTAAAATTTTTTTAAAAAATTGTATTTATTTATTTGACAAGAGAGAGAGAGAGAGAGAGACAGTGAGAGAGGGAACACAAGCAGGGGGAGTGGTAAAGGGAGAAGCAGGCTTCCTGCAGACTAGGGAGCCCAATGTGGGGCTCGATCCCAGGACCCTGGGATCATGACCTGAGCTGAAGGCAGACGCTTAGTGACTGAGCCACCCATGCACTCCAGTTCCACTGAAATAGAAACATTAAAAAGGGTCTGCATCTATATGTAGTGTCATCAAGAAACTATAAAGCAGGGGCACCTGGGTGGCTCAGTGAGTTAAAGCCTCTGCCTTCAGCCAAGGTCATGATCCCAGAGTCCTGGGATTGAGCCCCGCATCGGGCTCTCTGCTCAGCAGGGAGCCTGCTTCCTCCTCTCTCTCTCTCTGCCTGCCTCTCTGTCTACTTGTGATCTCTGTCTGTCAAATAAATTAAAAAAAAAAAAGAAACTATAAAGCATTAATCTTTTTTTTTAAAATTCTAGGTAGTTAATGTACGGTGCAATAGTGGTTTTTGGAGTAGAATTCAGTGATTCATTACTTACATATTAACACCCTGTGCTCATCACAAGTGCCCCCCTTAATACTCATTACCCATCTAGCCCATCCCCCACACTTCCCTCCAACAACACTCAGTTTGCTCTCCATCATTAAGAGCCTCTTATGCCTTGTGTCCCTCTCTCCTTTTTTCTTTTCCCCTTTCCGATATGTTGATCTGTTTTCTTTCTTAAATTCCACATATAAGTGAGATCATACGGTGTTTGTCTTTTCTGACTTATTTCACTTAACAATACAGTCTAGCTCCATTCATATCCTTGCAAATGGCAAGATTTCATTCTTTTTGATGGCTGAGTAAAATTCCGTTATATAATATTCACATATATGAATGTGTTGTGTGTGTGTGTGTGTGTACCACATCTTCTTTATCCATTCAACAGTCGAGGGACATTTGGGCTCGCTCCACAGTTTGATTATTGTTGATAATGCTTCTATAAACATTGGGTGGATGTATTCTTTTGAATCTATATTTTTATGTCCTTTGGGTAAATACCTTGTATGCAATTGATGGACGGTAGAGTAGTTTTATTTTAAACAATCTGAGGAGCCTCCATAGTGTTCTCCAGGGCAGCTGCACCAGTTTGCATTCCAAAAGCATTAACCTTTTAAGTTAAAGATTGAGTCTAAATATCCTTCCTTAATGTTATGCTATAACCAGATACATCAACTTGATTTATTACCATATCAATAATTATAGTATTATTCATCATATTTCAGCTAAAGTTCTCAAACCACACTTATCCATGAAACCCTAAAAAGAAATCAACAAAATGAAATAAACAAAAATGCTGAAATACCTTATTCCTTGAGAAAAAAAAATGAATGAAAGTCTATAGGTTGCTCCAATGCTGAATAAATACTTCCTCAATGAATAGGTTTAGAGATGTGTAGAGAAATACATGAAGACTGAGTTAAGGAATTTAGAATGTTATTATTTGCCTTTCCCATCAGAATAATTTCCGGGAGGGCAGATCCGTGTCTTATTCTCTGTTGGATTCTTAATGTGTAGCTAATGGTAGGAATTGAAGGATTTATTGAACAAATATGGGTTCCCATTTGTTTTCTTTTTTCTTTTTTTTAAAGATCTTATTTATTTATTTGACAGACAGAGATCACAAGTAGGCAGAGAGGCAGAGAGACAGGAAGGGAAGCAGGCTCCCCGCTGAGCAGAGAGCCCGAAGGGGCTCCATCCCAGGACCCTGAGATCATGACCTGACCCGAAGGCAGAGGCTTAACCCACTGAGCCACCCAGGCGCCCCAAGAATTTTAATTAAGACTTATATTGAGGGGCGCCTGGGTGGCTCAGTGGGTTAAAGCCTCTGCCTTCAGCTCAGGTCATGGTCCCAGGGTCCTGGGATCGAGCCCCACATCGGGCTCTCTGCTCCGCAGGGAACCTGCTTCCTCCTCTCTCTCTGCCTGCCTCTCTGTCTAGTTGTGATTTCTCTCTGTCAAATAAATAAAATATTAAAAAAAAGACTTATATTGAACAAAGGATTTCATGACTAAAGTTTTAAAGTTGCTGCTTTACTCTTCAACAGAGCTTTAAGTGGGAGAGGATTTTACTTTCTAAGTTTTATTTATTTAGATAGTGAGTGAGAATGTAAGCAGGGGGAGAGGGAGACAGAGAATCCCAAGCAGACTCCACATTCAGTGCGCAGTCCAACTTGGGACTTGATCCAAGGACTCTGAGATCATGACCCTCCTCAAAATCAAGAGTCAGGAGCTTAACTAACTGACTCACCCAGGCACTTTGGGAGAAGCCACTTTATGGAGGCATGAGGCAACAGCAAGTGTAGAGGGATTCTTAGTGCAGCGTAGAAGAACAATTAGGGAACTATGCTCAGGTTTTTTTTTTTTTTTTCTTTTGATTCCTTTCTTCCTTCTTTCCTTCTCCCCTCTCTCCCTCCTTTCCTTAAGATTTACTTATTTATTTGAGAGGGCGAGAGCGAGTGAGCAAGTGGGGGACAGAGAGAGGGAATCTCAATCTCCCCCGCTGCACAGAGAGCCCAATGCAGGGATTGATCCCACGACCCTGAGATTATGACCTGAGCTGACATCAAGCTTTGGTCACTTAACTGACTGAGCCACCCAGGTGCCCACCCCTCAGATGGTTTTCCTTTTTTAAAGACTTTATTTATTTATTTATTTGACAGACAGAGATCACAAACAGGCAGAGAGGCAGGCAGAGAGAGAGAAAGGGAAGCAGGCTCCCCGCCAAGCAGAGAACCGGATGTAGGGCTTGATCCCAGGACCCTGGGATCATGACCTGAGCCGAAAGCAGAGGCTTTAACCCACTGAGCCACCCAGGTGCCCACCCCACAGGTGGTTTTCAGTTAAGGCAGTTGCATTAGGAATGAAGAGGGGGTAATAGACAGAGAATATTTAGAAAATAAAAATTGTAGGGAACAGCTGTGAAGGGAGCCTGTGACAGGATTAGTTTGTCACTGAGGTTTCTTTTCTTCCCTTAAAATAATTTTTTAAAAATACACTTAACATAGAGGCACCTGGCTGGCCCAGTCAGTAGAGTGTGCGACTCTTGATCTTAGGGTCTTGAGTTCAATCTCCATGTTGTGTGTACAGATTACCCCAAAATAAAAAAAATATAAAAAACCCCCAACTAGGCATTTATCATAAATGGTTACTATCCTAACCATTTTTTAAGTGTATAGTTTGGTGAGATTAAGTATATCCACATTGTTGTGTAACCCTCACTATGTATCTTCAGAACTTTTTCATCTTCCCCAACTGAAATTCTGTCCCCATTAAACATTAATTCTTCCTCTCCCTCCTCAGACCCCTCGCAAACACCATTCTATTTCTGTCTCTATGAATTTGACTAATCTAGGTACCTTATATAAGTGATCATACAATCCTTGTCTTTTTGTGACTGGCTTATTTTTATATAGCTTACTTTATATAGCTTAATGTCCTTATTTTGTTGTTGATCTATAGTTTTAAGGATTTTATTTATTTGTTTGACATAGAAAGAGGGAACACAAGCAGGGGAGTGTGAGAGGGAAAAGCAGGCTCCCCGCTGAGAAGGGAGCCCAGTGCAGGGCTGGATCCCAGGACCCCAGCATCATGACCTGAGCCGAAGGCAGACGCTAAACAGCTGAGCCACCCAGGCGCCCCTATAGGTTCTTTATATATTCTGGATACTATCCCCTCCTCAAGGTAGGTCCTTTACAAATATCTCCTCACATCTGTAGGTTGTCCTTTTCTTTTTTAGTAAGATTTTACTTATTTGTGAAAGAGAGGGAGAGGTCATTTGCTGAACAAGAAGCACAACGTGGGGGGCGCCTGGGTGGCTCAGTGGGTTAAAGCCTCTGCCTTGGGCTCGGGTCATGATCCCAGGGTCCTGGGATCGAGCCCCGCATTGGGCTCTCTGCTCAAGAGGGAGCCTGCTTCCCCTCCCCGCCCCCACCTGCCTCTCTGCCTACTTGTGATCTCTGTCTGTCAAATAAATAAATAAAATCTTAAAAAAAAAAAAAAAGGAAGCACAACGTGGGGTTCAATCCCAGGACTCCAGGATCATGACCTGAGCCAAAGGCAGACTGAGCTTAACCGACTGAGCCAAACTACCTTTTCTTTTTTTAAAAAAGTAATCTCTATACACAACATGGGGCTTGAACTTCCCACCCTTAGATCAAGAGTCATATGCTCTTCTGACTGAGCCAGCCAGGCACTCCTACATACTTTGTTGCCTATGCTTCTGGTATCACATAAAGTCATTGGCAAATTGAAGGCATGAAGCTTTCCTCCTGTTTTCTTAGAGTTTTATGGTTTTAGATCTTACATTCTTTTGTAGTTAATTTCTGTATTTGGTATCTGGTAAGAACCCAACTTCATTCTTTTTTTTTTATTTATTTTTTATTTTTTTTTAAAGATTTTATTTATTTATTTGACAGGCAGAGATCACAAGTAGGCAGAGAGGCAGGCAGAGAGAGAGGAGGAAGCAGGCTCCCTGCGGAGCAGAGAGCCCGACGTGGGGCTCGATCCCAGGACTCTGGGATCATGACCTGAGCCGAAGGCAGAGGCTTTAACCCACTGAGCCACCCAGGCGCCCCAACTTCATTCTTTTCCATGTGGATATCCAGTCTTCCCAGCACCATCTGTTGCAAAGACTAGGTTTCTTTTTTCTTTATTTTTTGAAGATTTTATTTATTTGAAAGACAGAGATTACAAGTAGAGAGAGGAAGGGAAGCAGGCTCCCAGCTGAGCAGAGAGCCTGATGTGGGGCTCGATCCCAGGACCCTGGGATCATGACCCGAGCCAAAGGCAGAAGCTTTAGCCCACTGAGCCACCCAGGCACCCCAGGTTCCTTTTTTATACAACCAAATGGACAACTGTGTCATTCACGAGCTGTGTTTTTTAATTTATTATTATTATTATTATTTTTAAAGATTTTATTTGACAGAGGGAGATCACAAGTAGGCAGAGAGGCAGGCAGAGAGAGAGAGGGAAGCAGGCTCCCTGCTGAGCAGAGAGCCCGATGCGGGACTCGATCCCAGGACCCTGAGATCATGACCTGGGCCGAAGGCAGCGGCTTAACCCACTGAGCCAGCCACCCAGGCGCCCTATTATTATTATTTTTTAAAAAGATTTTATTTATTCATCTGACAGACAGAGATCACAAGTAGGCAGAGAAGCAGGCAGAGAGAGAGGAAGGGAAGCAGGCTTCCCGCTGAGGAGAGAGCCTGATGCGGGTCTCGACCCCAGGACCCTGGGACCATGACCCGAGCTAAAGACAGAGGCCTTAACCCACTGAGCCACCCAGGCGCCCCTCATTCATGAGCTGTGTTAACCGGGAAAACACACAGGAAAATTTTGACAAGGCAGACAGATAATGGAAGTAATTTTGAGGATCTTGAAAAAAGACCAAACAAATTTAAGAGAAACCAAAGGGATGTTAAGGAGACTAAAAGACAAATGTGACTATGCATGAATGCCCACTGGAATTATCAACTAAGTGAACTTGAGAGCCATTTCGTGGAAAGGTACTGATAAAAGCCACACTACTGTGGTCTGGAAAGAGAATGAACAGAGCTACCTCTATCATAGATAAATCATGGGAACAAAGTTGAAGTGAAAAGAAATTTGCAGGATGATACATAAGGTACAGTTTTGTTTAAAGTTTTAAAAGTCTGTAGATCACTAAATGCTTTGGGTACATAAATATGTATTGAGAGAATATCAACTTACAGAAATTATAAAACACTAATTCATGACTGGTATCTCTGCGGGAGGGAAATTGGTCTGAGGAAGGATATAAACAGGTCTCTCTACCTATCTGTATGGTTTAATTTCTAAAAAATAAACAGCTGAATGACAGGTACACATACAGTTCTTACCTGCATGTCTGAAGTTTATTTCCCAAATAAAAAGAAAATCTGCTAATGGAGAAACATGGAAAGACAGAGAGGCTAACTAAATTGGCCTACTGTTTTCTTTCCCCTTTAGAAATCGGAATGGTCATTCAGTAAATAACCAGTGCCAGTTTCATAGATTCTTAGCAAAATGCTTCTAACAGTCCTATATGTTTTGGGGTTATCAGGTTTTTTTTTTTTTTTTTTTAAGATTTTATTTATTTATTTGATAGATCACAAGTAGGCAGAGAGGCAGGCAAAGAGAGAGGGGGAAGCAGGCTCCCTGCTGAGCAGAGAGCCGATGTTGGGCTTGATCCCAGGACCCTGGGATCACAGCCTGAGCTGAAGGCAGAGGCTTTAACCCACTGAGCCACCCAGATGCCCCCCCCCCTTTTTTTAACAGATGAGGTCAGAGGTTACTTAAAATATCATTGTTAGTCTATTTAGGGGTGCCTGGGTGGCTCAGTAGGTTAAAGCATCTGCCTTCAGCTCAGGTCATGATCTTGGGCTCCTGGGATCCAGTTTCCCTGCTCAGCATCAAGTCTGCTTCTCCCTCTCCTTCTGACCCTCCCCTCCACTGGTTCTCTCTCTGCCTCTGCTCTCAAATAAATAAAATCTTTAAAAAAAAATTTTTTTTTTAAAAGATTTTATTTATTCATTTGAGACACAGATCACAAGCAGGCAGAGAGAGAGGAGGAAGCAGGCTATCTGCTGAGCAGAGAGCCCGATGCGGGGCTCGATCCCAGGATCCCGAGACCATGACCTGAGCTGAAGGCAGAGGCTTTAACCCACTGAGCCACCCAGGTGCCCCCCCCAAAAAAAAATTTTATTGAGTATTTCAGTAGAGACTTAATCATTTTAAGAACCAGGAAAGTAATTCAAAAAATTTGCTCATCCTATACATTCCCTAATTTGAGAACCAAAAATTTTATCATTCTGTGACAGAGAAAGTTAGTTGTACATTCCTTTTTTATTTTTTATTTTTTTAAGATTTTATTTATTTATTTGACAGGGAGATATTACAAGTAGACAGAGAGGCAGGCAGAGAGAGAGAGAGAGAAGCAGACTCCCTGCTGAGCAGAGAGCCTGATGTGGGACTCGATCCCAGGACCCTGAGATCATGACCTGAGCTGAAGGCAGCGGCTTAACCCACTGAGCCACCCAGGCGCCCTGTACATTCCTTTTTTAAAAAAAACTTAAGTATTTTGTTAGAGAAAGCGAGTGAGCGAGAGAGCATGCACAAGCAGGGAGAGCAGCAGGCAGAGAAGCAAGTTCCCTGTTAAGCAAGGAGTGCCTGACGTATAAGTTGATCCCAGGATTCTGGGATCAACTCCTATGCTGAAGGCAGAAGCCTAACCAACCGTTCTACCCTGGTAAAATGGAAGCGGGTCATCAATCTTAGCCAGATGTCAATTTGTGGTTCTCCAGATAGTCTACCACTTCCTACTAATACAGCATACTACAATGAAAAGACCCTACTTAGAGAGTAGCTGTCTTTGGAGGAAGTATTTAACTTTTTTGGTCCTCAACTTTCACTCATATCTGTTAAAACACTATCACTACTTCCACAGTAATCAAGAAGACTGAATTCAAGGGCACCTGATTGGCTCAGTCAGAGCAGCATATCACTGTTGACCTAGGGGTTTTGAGTTTGAGCCCCATGTTGGGTGAAGAGATTAAATAAACCTAAAAAAACCTAAATTCAGGAATAGAAATGGCTAAACTTTAGTCTCCAATGCCTTCTACCATGTTAGTCTGACTTATTCCTATCTTAACATTCCTTCTAGATGTATTATCACTTATTTGTTTTAGGATTCTTAACCTCTACATTTACTTTTAGCCTTCCCATTTCCAAATTTTAGTCTTCTGCTTTTTCCCCAAACCATTTCCTAACAACCCAAACTCAGACGCTTTACTCTTCTCCTAGGACTTCTATGGAGTTATGCGTATTTTTTATTCACTGGCTAGTCATTGTTTATCAGTTTGCCTCATTTTCCACTTATTGTCCTAGCATAATTATGGTTACCCTAATCATAATTTATTTTGTACATTAAAATGTTTCTATAGTGTATGCCTGACAGCAGAGTGTTTACACTGTATACAACAGTCAAAAACTCCTTTCATGACATACCTCTGCATTTTGTACAAAGTGCGATCTTTTCATCCATATTCATTATGCACCCGACCCTCTCCAACCCTGTACCAAGCTCCTACATATCCAGATGTAACCACTGTGAACTGCTTCCCAGAGGCCAGATGAGGTAGGTCCCATATATATATATATATATATATATATATATATTCAAGGACTGTAGGCCAGAAAAGAGGCTGATGATTATTAAATATAGAAGACGATTTGCTAACAGTTAACATGTGGGAAAGAAGATGGAAAGGAGAAACTTTATATTTAAGTTTTATTCTCTTAAGACAAGGAAGTTCTAACAGACAGCCTAGTATAGTATCTTTAAGAGATGAAAAGACTGACATTTTAAGTGAGGAATCTGCAGCACTAAACCTTCTCAAACTCAAGCTGAGGCCTTAAGGTAAATTACATGTTTTCATTTCTAGAGACTTCATGTTTTTTTTTTTTTTTTGGCGGGGGGGCAGGTGGGTGGAAGGAGGGAGAAGAGACCAAGCACTCACTGAGTTCATCCAACAAGAAGCCATAACTTTATTAATGATAGAAACAGTACAAATTTCAAACCAAGCTGCAGTTATTCTTTTGAAACACCAAAAAAAGTCCTCGTTTTCAGATGGTTACATTGTTAATTCCTGTAAGAAAAGAGATCATTAGAAGTAGTTAGAAGCAAATTGGGAATTCAGGCCCTTAAATATGAGGTAATTTGGAATAGGGTTTGGAATGATGCTTCCTAAACTGGCTGATCTTAAGTACAGAAAATAAAGTCACCCCGAACTGGTCAGGGCTGAAGAAGTCAAGGAATAAAGGCTTTGACACTTACCATAATAGCATTTACAATATCATTACTGTTGTTCTTCAGGGCTCGGACTGCCTTTGCTCTTGACACATTTGCTTGTGACATGACCAATTCTATGTCCTTAACCTCTACACCGGTTTCATCAACCTAAGAGAAGGAAGAAAAACACAATAACCCAAAGGCCAAGAAAAATTCTAGTAGTTCTCTGGAGACAGGAGTCTCTTAAATCTAATTCTTAATATAACTCAGAAACTATTTAAGTCAATTGAGTTTGAGACCCTAAAGCAATGTGGAACGCACCCATCAATACAAGATAATACTGGGTGCCTGGGTGGCTCAGTCGGTTAAGCGTCTGCCTTTGGCTCAGGTCACGATCCCAGGGTCCTAGGATTGAACCCCAAGCAACCCCAAGCTGCTTCTCCCTTTGCCTCTCTCTCATGGATAAATAACAAATTTGTATTACAAATAATAATATATTATATGTAATATTATAAATAAAATCTTAAACACAAAATACTATCTGGAGAGGATTAAAAGTAAAAAAGATTTCCCTATATACCTCTTCCTCTTCACTCTCCTCTTGTACAGTTGGAGTCTGTGTGTTTTCTTGAATATTTGAGACAGCTTCACCCTGAACTTTGAATTTCTCAGCAGCTGCCAGTTGTGCTTGCTGAGATAAATCCTCGATCTGCAGGGCAGAAAATACAGATTTATGTGACAAGATCAATCTGCAGTAAGTGAAATAAATCATTTATATCTTTTCCAAACTCTTACTCTAAAGCTACTTCAGGTTAACTTACTATATAGCTTTAAATTATTTGCCCTAAGATTATGTTATCACTGTACAGAGAGAACTAGTTTAGGTCTAAAGCAGTGATTCTCAACTGGGAGGTAATTTTGTCATCCAGGGACATCTATCAAATGTCTGGAGATTTTTTGGGTTATCACATCTGGGCAGGATGCTGCTAAACATCTCTAACACTCAGAAAAGCCCCTCCCACAACAAGGAATTATCTGACCTCAAATTTCACACCAAAGAATTATCCAACTCTTGACTATCAATAGTGCTGAGGTTGAGAAACCCTGGTTTGTTGAGAAACCCTGGTCTAGAGTGCATCCAAGAAAACATTACCTTGGCCTCCCCAAAAACTATGTAGGTATCTGAAGCTGGGCTCTTGTAGACATCTGGTTTTGTGATGACAAAGAGGATATTCTTAGATTTCCGGATAGTGACTCTTGTCACCCCTGTAACCTGTCGAAGACCCAGTTTGGACATAGCCTAAGGAATAGAAAAGAACATCAGGTTTTCAACTTCTCTAGAAGCAGCTTCACAGGGGAACCTAGGTGGCTCAGTTGGTTGAATGTCCAACTCTTGATTTCGGCTCTTATCTCAGGGTTGTGAGATCGAGCCCCACACATCAGGCTCTGCACTTAGCAGGATTCTGCTTCTCCCTCTACCTCTTCCCCTGCTCCTGCACACATTCTCTCACCCCAATAAATAATATCTTAAAAAAAAAAGTAGCTTTAGGAAGGTAAAGAACATAATAATAACTATATCCAAAGTAAAGTCTTAACTGAGGGTTGCTGGAAAGGAAGGGGGTAGGGAGACGGGGTAACTGGGTTGACATTAAGGAGGGTACATGATGTAATGAGCACTGGGTATTACAGAAGACTGATGAATTGGGGCGCCTGGGTGGCTTAGTCGGTTGGACGTCTGCCTTTGGCTCAGGTTGTGATCCTAGGACAGAATCGGGCCCCGTATGGGGCTCCCTGCTCAGCGGGGAGTCTGCTTTTTCCTCTCCCTCTGACCCTCCTCCTGGCTTGTGCTGTCTCAAATAGGTAAAGTAAAATCTTTAAAAAAAAAAAAAAAAAAGACTGATGAATCACTGACCTCTACTTCTGACATCAATAATACATTAAACGTTAATTAAATTTAAATGAAAAAAGTAACAAAACAAATGAAAATAAAGCAAAACCTTTTCCTAAACTAACTTGGTAATACAGAACTGGCTTCCAGGACTCCTGATTTTTTTTTGCCATAGTAATTTCTATCACTATAAATATGATTCTACCATTACAGTTCCCCCTCTCTAAAGCTGCTTAATCAGAACCTTTAACCCTTGTTCATAACTTAAAAACTTACCTTCCGTGCCTTCTTTTCACTCCGGCTCTGTTTTGCTTTACTGACTGGTTCTTCGTCAATTTCAGCAGCTGCTGCCAGCTGAAGAAAGAAAACATATCACAATCCCCATGAGGTTTTCCCTTTATGAAGGTTCACAGTTCCAAATACTGCAGTCAGCTTCTCTGATCAACCCTTGTTCTTCAATGCTTCTTTGACTCAAGTACTCTGACCAGCAAGTAGAACACCCACCTGGGCTTGTTGTGTGGTTGCCTGTGTGGAATCCTGTTCCTCAAGCTCTGGTACTGATTCATCACTGTCAGATTCTGTTCCAGACCCTGAGATGACAAATTTAACTTTTACTATTTTACAGTAGATTATAAGGAAAAGACACCTCACCACAGCCTATGTGGACTAGAGGTCACTGGCTTATGCTAGACCTCACAAAGTTAAATGTAAACCAACTGACTTGTATGAAGCCAGCTTGACAGCCTCCAACTCAGCCATAAACTAGTGTGTACACATCTATTAAAGACCCAGCCCCAGAAACAAGAGGTAATTACTAGTTACAGCCAAGCAATTTATAAAGAGTTAACTGTTTCTTTTCTCTTAAGGTCTTCACTTGGCACAGGCCAACACCAAGGACCTAAGTAACTCCAAATTCTACCCGATAGCCCAACCATCTCCAAAAGGTTATGGCAGACAAGGTTATCTCCAGATACATTTAATGAAAAAACAAAAAACAAAAAACAAAAAACAAAAAAAAAAACAACACAGTAGGATCACACTGTGGAGGCAGACCAGGGAGGACACTTTCCCCTCATCCTTACACTGAGTTGGGGAAGGCCAGAAGCAGTTGTGTACACACATTTAGCCTTGTTTTCAAACCAATTACCCTAGCAATTTGGTTTCATCAACACAGCCTGAAGATTCTCAAAGATTGCCAACCTATAGTTCTAACAGTCACCTCTGTTAGGGCCTGTCTTGTGACCTCTCCCCTTTCTTCCAAATATAATTCACATATTTTAAGTTTACCTCAATCAAAAGGCCAAGCATCAATAAAGACTACTGAGAGAAAAAAGCAGACACCTGCACCATTCTCAGGCTAGGAAAAAAAGTCTTGAAAAGGGAGTCCCCTGGGCACTGGTCATTACTGAATCTAAATCATGAAAAGAAATTCAAATAGTTCCGTATTTCCCAACATTTTAGCAAATCCCAGGCCCAGGGACAAGGTTAGTTATGTGGTAGAGATTAGAGCAAATTAAAAGGTCTAATAGGTCTTGGTTTTCAGTGTCAGATCATTCAGGTAAAAAGATGGCAGATCCAGGGTTAGCTTGGACCATATTATACAAGATGATACAAAACAGACTATCTGAGGTGATGAAAACCAAGATTGATTCATATTCCTAGAGCTTTTGCATTTAAAATTATAGTTCTATGTCCTATGTCCAAACACAAGCAGATACACTGGAGAAAGCGGCGCATCCTAGGGTTAGTACGGTGGGTAGCTCCAGGAGGGGTGTGGGCGACACACCATGCACACAGCAAACCAAGGCAAATACCCTTGTTGTTCTTCAGAACAGGCTGCTTGGCAGAGGGGGTTGGGGCAGGGATCCCAGCAGGTTTGGGGGTGGGCATGTTGACGAGGACCGACTGGAAAGGCAGTCCCCCTGAGATTGGTTCCGGGGGAATCAGAGGCGGCAGCTCATCCTCATCAGCAGGGGCTGAGGGCTTACAGGGGGATTCCAGCACCAGCCCAGGTGAGGACGGCAGAAATTGCTGTTTAGGAAGCAGAGGGGGAACTGGGGAGGGAGCGAGAGGCAGAGAGACTGATGGGGTGGGTGCTGGAGGGATAGATGCTAATCCAGCTTTAGGAAGGACCTTCTCAGAGGAAACTGTTGCTAGAGGAGGAGAAGTCACAGACTCAAGAGGAAGAGTCAAAGGGCTCTTTGGGGAATGGGATGAATCTTTGCTTTTTAATGGAGAAACAGGGAGGGTTTTGGGAGCCTTTGAAGAGACTTTCTGAGCAGAGACTGTCAGCGGGTCTGGAGCCATTGCAGGAAGGGGTCCTTTAGTACCATTCTTAGCTGAAGGATCTGGGCACACAGAAGGTGAAGTAGCAGAACTCTTCTTGGCCAGTGGACCTTTCTCAGAGGGAGCTGTGACAGCTGGTATACTTTCTGGAGCTGGGGCAACAAGTCCTGCTTTGAGAGCTGTGGAGCCTTTCTTTACTGGTAGACCTTTAGAAGCCAGAGGGCCGATGGACCCCAGGGGACATGTGACTGAAACTGGAGAGGTAGGGGCCTCTTTGGGTGAAGGAGGACTCTCAGATGAGGGAGTGGAGGCACCTTTGGATGGGGTAGCCGGGGCTCTCTTGGGGGATGGAGTTCCTCCTGGGATTCTTTTGGACGATGGAGTTGCTGAGGTCCCTTTTGGGGCTGGGGCTGCTGGAGACTCTTTGGAGGAAGGAGTCACAGCTGGGGGAGTGGACTGCCCCTTGGGAGATGGGGTTCCTGGAGCCCCTTTGGGGGTTGGAGTTTCCGGAGACTCTTTGGGGGAAGGAGTCACAGCTGAGGGAGTAAGGGACCCTTTGAGAGATGGGGCACCTGGGGCTTTTTTTGAGGAAGGAACAACAGCTGGAGGAGTGGAGGTCTCTTTAGGGGATAGGGCTGCTGGGCCCCCTTTGGGGGAGGGAGGAGCCATAGGTGGGGCGGTGGGAGGCCCTTTGGGAGGTGGAGTAGCTGGGGCTCTTTTGGGGGCTGGAGTTGCTTGAGACTCTTTGTGGGAGGGAGGAGCTACAGTGGGGGTCCCTTTGGGAGGCTGGGTAGCTGGGCACTCTCTGGGGGAGGAAGGAGCCCCGGTTGGGGGAGTGGAAGACTCTTTATGGGATGGGGTTGCTTGGCCCCTTTTAGGAGATGGAGTTGCTGGAGCTCTTTTGGGGGCTAGAGCTGCTTGGGACTTTTTAGGAGAGGGAGGAGCCACATCTGGTGGAGTGGAGGCCCCTTTGGGAGGTGGGGTAGCAGGAGCTCTTTTGGGGACTGGAGTTGCTTGAGACTCTTTGGGGGAGGAAGGAGCCACAGCTGGGGGAGTGGAAGTCTCTTTAGGTGATGGGGTTGCTTGGCTCCCTTTGGGAGATGGAGTTGCTTGGGACTCTTTGGAAGAGGAAGGAGCCATAACTTGGGTGGTGGAGGCCCCTCTGGGAGGTTGGGTAGCTGGGAACACTTTGGGGGAGGAAGGAGTCATAGCTGGGGGAATGGAGGTCTCTTTAGCAGATGGGGTTGCTGGGCCCCCTTTGGGGGAGGAAGGAGCCATAGATGGGGTAGTGGGGGGCCCTTTGGGAGAGGAAGGAGCCATAGCTGGGGGAGTGGAGGTCTCTTTAGGGGATGGGGTTGCTGGGCCCCCTTTGGCGGAGGGAGGAGCTGCAGATAGGGCAGTGGGGGCCCCTTTGGGAGATGGAGTAGTTGGGGCTCTTTTGGGAGATTGGGTAGCTGGGCACTCTTTGGGGGAGGAAGGAACCACAGCTGGGGGAATGGAGTTCTCTTCAGGGGATGGGGTTGCTGGGCCCCCTTTGGGGGATGGAGTAGTTGGGGCTCTTTTGGGAGATTGGGTAGCTGGGCACTCTATGGGAGTTGCCTGAGACCCTTTGGGGGAGGAAGGAGCCATAGCTGGGGGAGTGGCAGTCTCTTTAGGGGATGGGGTTGCTGGGCCCCCTTTGGGGGAGGGAGGAGCCACAGGTGGGGCAATGGGGGCCCCTTTGGGAGATGGAGTAGTTGGGGCTCTTTTGGGAGATTGGGTAGCTGGGCACTCTTTGGGGGAGGAAGGAGCCACAGCTGGGGGAATGGAGGTCTCTTTAGGAGATGGGGTTGCTGGGCCCCCTTTGGGAGACTGGGTAGCTGGGGACTCTTTGGGGGAGGGAGGAGTCACAGCTGGGGGAGCAGAGGTCTCCTTGGGGGATGGAGTTGCTGGGCCCCCTTTGGGAGTGGGAGGAGCCACAGGTGGGGCAATGGGGGTCCCTTTGGGAGATGGAGTAGCTGGCGCTCTTTTGGGGGCTGGAGTTGCTTGAAACTCCTTGGGAGAGGGAGGAGGCACAGCTTGGGAGGTGGGGGCCCCTCTGGGAGGTTGGGTAGATGGGGACTTTTGGGGAGAGGAAGGAGTCATAGCTGGGGGAGTGGAGGCCTCTTTAGGGGATGGGGTTGCTGTGCCCCCTTTGGGAGGTGGAGTCACTGGGGTTCTTTTGGGGGCTGGAGTTGCCTGAGACCCTTTGGGGGAGGGAGGAGTCACAGCTGGGGGAGTGGAGGTCTCTTTAGGGAATGGGGTTGCTTGGCCCCCTTTGGGGGAGGGAAGAGCCACAGGTGGGACAGTGGGGGGACCTTTGGGAGATGGAGTAGCTGGGGCTCTTTTGGGGGCTGGAATTGCTTGGGACTCTTTGGGAGAGGGAGGGGCCACAGCTTGGGGGTTGGGGGTCCCTTTGGGGGAGGAAGGAGTCACTGCCGGAATGGAGGACTCTTCAGGAGATGGAGCTGCTGGGTCCCCTTTAGGGGATGAAGGAGCCACAGCTGAGGCAGTGGGGGTCCCTTTGGAAAATGGAGTAGCTGGGGCTCCTTTGGGGGAGGAAGGAACCATAGCTGAGGGAGTAAAGGCCTCTTTGGGAGGTGGGGTATCTGGGGTCTCTTTGGGGGAAAGAGTGGGGGAATGCTTCTTGGCCAGTGACCCTTTAGGGACTTGAAAAGAAAGACTGGCCTCTGGAAGAAAGGAAGCTTCAACTGGAGAAACAGGGGAGGAGTGATTTCCAACAGGAGTATCAGGGATAGCAGGAACACTTCTCGAAAGAGGAGAAAGAGTTAAGGTAGTAGAAGGAGCTGAACCCTTCTTGGCTGGACGTCTTTTAGTTTGAGGAGACACACTAGTCCCTAAAGGAGATGGAGAGTCAGCTAAGTAGGCTCCTTTCGAAGATGCATTAACAGAAGCACAAGCACCAGAGTCCTTGGTTGGGTGTCCTTCAGGAGAGGAAGCCACAGGTGCCAATGTTGAGGTATGAGAAATACCGTGAACTTTCTTTGCACCTTGAGGATGAAGAGAGGGAAAGGGCTCAGACTTGGGAATTTCCGGGGCTAGTGCTATGGCAGCTGGAAAAGCAGAAACATTCTGGGGGTATAAAGTCACAGCTGGAGCCATAGGGCAACTTTCAGAGACTGGAGGAACCACAGGTAAAGTAAGAGTGGAACTACCCTTCTTACCTGGATGGCTTTCATGAGATAAAGAGACATCTAGAAAAGGGCTGGCTGTAGTGGCAGGAGTGGAGGTACCTTTGGTAACTGCAGGAGCCACTTCCGCAGTAGCAACACGTTCCAGAGGAAATGTAGCTGTGCTTAGGGTGGTGAGAGAACTTTTGAGAGGCAGACTACTGGGGTCTGTCTTGATTATAGAGGCTGGGGAGTTAACACCCAGAGGAGAGGGAGCAGTACTTGCTGACGTAACTACAGGGAGAGGCTCTACAAGGCTTTTCTTTGCAAAGGAGGCTTCAGGAGAAAGAGCTATCTCCAGAGATGATGATATACTTTGGGGAGAGGGGGGATTTTTGGGGGTTGCCAGTACTAATGGTATTAGAGTCGTGTCTTTCTTGGTAGGGAGTCCTGCCTGTTCTGGTGAAACAGGGGCTCCAAGAGGAGAGGGAAGTTCAGTTTGGATATTTCCTTGTTTTGGTAACTTTACCAATGCTGATGTAGGGAGACCTTTGGGGTTCTCAGAGACTGAGAGAGGAGGGGGGACTGGTAATCCCAGAGGGGTTACTTGAGGAGTAGAAAGCTCTCTGGGAGCCCCAGGAGCCATAACCGAGGCAGTGCGGGAAGCTGAGTCCTTACTACTTATGGAACCTGATGAAACTGGAGGAGACATGCAAGTAGCTACCTCAAGGGTAGTAGGTGTCGCAGAAATTGTAGAGGGGTTAGTCATAACGAATGGGATGGTTCCAACAGAAGAAACAGGAGCTTCTTTCAAGCTCGGACTCCCTGGAGGAGGAGGAATTTGGGTCACCAAAGGCTGACGAGGAGTGGCATTAGGAGAGCCTTTCAGAATGAGACAGGCTGTAGGAGATAATGGAGAAGAGGTGGCTACGTTTGATGAGCCAGAAGGACTGAAGGAAGCTATGGCAGTGACAGCGGGGAGGTCTTTTTCAATAGAAAGAACCAGAGGGGAAGCTGGAGCCCCCGAAGTAGGAGCCACCTCATTTCTGGAAGGAAGTGGAGGAATTACAGATCTCTGAGAAGGGTAAGAGGCCCCAATGGGAGAATGAGCTGCAGAACTGGCATCCACTTTAGGATTTGACAGAACATTAGGACCTGTTTGACCTAAGGGTTGAATAGGAGAATCAAGAGAACCCTGATGTAAAGGTGCTAGATGAGAGCCCAGAGAAGTTAGGAAAACTGGAGTGACGCTGGGAGCCACAGATATAGACTGGGTTGAAAGAGGTAATGTAGCAGTTGAATTAAGGGGTCCCTTTAGGCTGAGGCTTTCAGGGTTTTGTGGAGAAGTCAGAGCTGAGGAAACAGGGATGTCTTTGAACTGAGGGGGAGTTATGGCTGGCGGAGTGGTGGGTGGCATTTGAGGACATGCGGCTGCTCCAGACTGAACAGAGGCCAAGGGAGTTCCAAGATGGGAAGGAACAGCACTGACTATACCTGGAGGGATAGGGGTGCCTTTTAGATTAGGGCCTACTTGCATGGGAATTTGAATAGAAGAGGTCTTTGGTTCTGAGGAAACAATGGGAGATGGCAGACATGTTACTGACCCTGACTCAGCCCCAGCAATCAAAGGAGGTGAATTAAGAGGGTTAAGTGGATAAGCAGAGCTCTTTTGAACTGAGTGGGGAGCCAAGGCCACCAGAGCCAAGGGAGCTGAAGAGGAATGGGCATCTTTCACAGCTGGAGTTATCATGGGAGAGGCCAGAGCTAAGGCAGCTGGGGAGATGGGAGGCCCTATTAGGTTTGGTAGGAAAACTGGGGTGTCAGTGGGGGAAGGGGCAACTCCCAAAGGAAGGGTTGTTCCAGAGGATGATTGCGGAAAAGGAGCTTCAAAGGGGGTTGAGACAACACTAGAGGGAGGAAGGAATGGGGAAGGCTGGTTAGGGGTTGCCAGAGGGCATTGTTGGGGGGCCAAGGAGCAAGGAGGGGGAAGGGTAGATTCAGGCTGCCTTAAGGCAGCAGTGACACTCAAGGCTGAAGATACAGGAAGCGCAGCTGGAGGAGAAAAGCAAAAAAGGGGATAAAGAAGGAAAGGGAAGGAAAAAAACAAAGGTGAGTTATGCAGCCCAAGTTGGTACAACATGCCTCACAGGAAACATGGAATTTTTAATCCGAGGATGAAAGTCACCGCACAGGATTAGACAAAGGTGACAGGCAACAGCAACCTTCCCCAAATATACTTCAGTGGTCGATTAAGAATACATCCCTCTCCCCATTTCTCATATTTCCCAAGTTCGACCCCCCCCCCACAAGCAAACTATTTTAATGTGGAGAGAATAGTCTAAGCAGCCTATTAGTCTCTAAATGGGGAGCACAGACCTCGGAGTGGGTTGGGAACAGCATGCTTTCCACCCTTTCCCAGATGTGCCCACCCTCCCCTCCTTGAATGAACCCAAAGTCTTTCTTACAGGCCACAGAATACCAGTAGAATAGATGTTCTACTGTCAAGGATCATGAACTAACTGAAACAGATACTGAAAATTGGAACAAGGCAGGCAGTGAGTGGTGATAATGATGGGGAGTCGGAACTGAATGAAAAACAAAAACAAAAACAAAAAACAACCCTCCCCTCACCCCTGAAACAAACCAAGTCTTTCTATGCTCAGGCTTTCACTAGGCCAAGAAAAACCTGACTCTTAGAATAAAGTTTTAGGGGGCACCTGGGTGGCTCAGTGGGTTAAAGCCTCTGCCTTCAGCTCAGGTCATGATCCCAGGGTCCTGGAATCGAGCCCCACATCGGGCTCTCTGCTTAGCAGGGAGCCTGTTTCCCTGGCTCTCTCTCTGCCTGCCTCTCTGCCAACTTGTGATCTCTGTCTGTCAAATAAATAAATAAAATCTTAAAAAAAAAAAAAAGAATAGTTTTAGGAAGGTGGTGTTGACATATAATTCTGTGTTTAAGTATTAAATACTAAGTCACTTTGCCTCCCTATGCCTCAGTTTACCTGACCCAAAACAAGCAAGCAAAAAACCAACCACAAATGGGTTGTACTTCGTAATGTCCACGCACTTTCCTAGGTATTGTTAGCTCTTCAGACATCAATTTAAGATGAATTAGACTGCTAGGGAGAGAGCTTAGTCACAAGGGTAGGGGCTGTATTATGAAACCGTAGGCCAACTTGTTAAACCAGACTGTGGTTCTATTTTCGAAGTAGGGAACTGGAGTGGAGAATACATTGGCTCTCCACCCCTTACTCTGGATAAGTATGTCATTCTGCCAAAATAGACCAATGTTCAGCACTACAGTAAAGCTCAGTAAGATTTTCTGAATGATAAAAACTCACAATTTATTCAACCACTAGTTCTAAAATTGTTAGAGTATCCAACCCCAGAAAGGACAGGTGGCTCAACCAGGTTTTCCTGGAGAATTGGTAGATCAAAATCTTGCGATTAAAGGGCAAATGCCTCCAAACATATGAATCAGAATTTGAAACTTAGAATGTTTTCCTCTGACTGGACTTCCAAGATGGTTAGTTAAAGCCCAATTTACTTGCTTTAGTTTAGACACCATAACCAACTCCTTGGGCTCGTTTTCACATTTGTTATAACAACTACCTAATTATAGAAAAAATTCAGTGTTTTACCACTGGCCCTCCCTTAATATTGCTAAACCTACTGTGCAACCTCTAACTATTCAGAAATAAGCTTAACAGCATTAAGGATGACTTCAGAAGCAAATGGCATGAGGCTTGAAACAGATTCATCTAAATTTCAGTCTCCACATTTGTAAAATCAAGTTGTTCAATAAGGTTTTGATTAGTACTGAATTATAGGATCTTTAGAGATCAGTCCTTTCTCTTTCCATTAAGTCCCCTGTACTTCAAGGATTTCATACAGCTTGTTCACTAGCTTAGAGGCCCCTTCCTTTTTCTTTTCTAGCAGCTGTATTAATCCCTTCAGCTGCTAAAATCAGACAGGTGGGGAAAGAGAACCTCAATGCTTTCAACTATAAACAACTCTATTTTAATTCCAGAAGGGGAAAGGAATTGCTTAAGTGACAGGTGGGGTTAAAAAAAAAAAAGTTTGCAGTAAGAAAAAGTGAGGATGGAAGTTACAGCCTGAAGATTCTCTTCATTTATTTCAGCACAACTGACACAGCAAGAACATCATTAAATATTTTTTCACTAAACCTCTCAAGTTTTCTAAAGTATTTTAACAAGCATTTGAAACCTGCCTTTATACTATGTTTATATCCATTAATTTCAAAGCTGAAGGGCATTCAAAGGAAAACTTTATTTCAATCTTGGGTTCCGGGCAAGCTGTTGATTCCAGCACACTATAAACATCTTAGCACCAACCCATAAAATAAGTGAACCAACCCAGCAGGGCCCTGCGGCCCAGTAGGACACAATTACCACCAGCACACATCTCATCCAGACATGTGATGAAGGCACAATGCCAAGCTCTGCCATCTAAAACCTTGATGCAACTTGCTGGCTGCATCTTCACAAAGCTCAGGTCTCCTTGGCCTGCAAGTGTGTCATCTAGTTCCAATAGGTAAGAATCACCGAGCCTCCTCCCTGCTCAGTTTTACTTTGAGTTGAGGGATCCCCAGCACGACCTGTGAGGCAGTTGCCATAATCTACAATGCAGGCCTGGGAGATTTTTATGCTCTCGGATCTTAAATATACTGTTTATAGTCCATTCCTTAATGAAGTCCCTCCAGGACCGCAGTTAGTATCACGGATTCTCCTCCCTGGTAAAGCTACAGCCATCTTTAGTGAGTTAACTCTGGAAAAACCAAGGGTATTCCCTTTGCCATTTTACCCACCAAATGGTCTTAGGGTCAGTTTTAAAATTTTAATGAACAGTAAGGGGACTAGGGGAACCTACCTGTCTCAGCCTGGGGCTGTGGCAACTCCTGCTCTGTAGCAGGGACGGTTTCTGTGGCTTCACCAGGCATTTCTGAAGGGAATAAAAAGGAGGCCTGAATCGACTGGGATCCGTTCTGCTGCCCAACCCAGAGTCAAATATTCCTAAAAACTCTGCGAAGGGCTGTTAAGAAAAAAAAAAAAAAATTACGAGGATGTTTCAGGACAATCCTCCCCAAAGCAGCTGGGAATAGGTAAGAAATAAGACATGACCCTCAGATCTCGGATCAAGCGAATCAATCACCTTCTACCTCTCTTTACTCCGCAGAAAACGAACCTTCAGTGCCCAAGGGGTTTGTTTTTACTCTACACTCCAAATCCCACAGAGGCAACACTCAGCACTGCGTTCTCAACCCCAGGGAAAGGATCCCGGTCTGGCTCCCGACCACGGGTGACTTCAGACGCTAGCCTGCACCACCTCCCACACTCATGCCGCCTGGGCTGGGACCACCAGGTCTCCCGTTTGCCGGACTTTCGGGAACCAGGAGGGGAAAGAGAGTGCCCAAAGTCCCACACTCGCTTGTCACAATTAAGAACGGCGTGTGTGTGTGTGTGTGCGCGCGCGGGGGTGGGGGTGTTCCAAGGCTGTGACCCCCTTAACCTCCTTTGGATTCTCGTGAAGCCGTTCCCAACACCAGACGCACTCCGCTTCCGCCCCCCACACCACAACGGCTCTGTGTTGCGAGCCCTGGCCTCCAGGCGCAGCAGGCGGCCCTTCTGCCCTGCTTTTGCCAGGACATCAACCGCAGACCCCATTTTGTCCGGAGGCCCCAAGGCCACACTTCCCAGGGCCAAGTAGAAACTCAGCAGCCCCATAAAGCCTCCAACTCCCCTTAGCTCCGAGTCTGTGGGGCGGCTTAGTCCGCAAGAAAAGAGGATGGCTGCGGATAGAGAGTTGCGGCGAAGACAGGACTTACTGTGCGGGGGACGCGGAACCAAGATGGCGGCAGAAAGAGAGCGAGCGAGAGCGTGACCCACGCCTGTTGCAGAAGGAAGCCTGGTGGAGGGGGCGGGACCAGGATCCGATTCCGGGTCAGGAGCTGCCGGCAGTCACTTCCTTTGAGTGACCCGTCTTACTGTTCCCGGACGGGGGTGGTGACGAGGTCTAAATAAGGGTAAGAATTCGGAACAGGACGCGCTGGCTTGGCAGGAACCTCAACCTCTAGCTCCTTAGATAGCCGACCCCTTCCCGTCCCCTGAGTCGAGGCATTTTTGATACCCGAAAAGAAAGTGTAGTGAGAGAAGCAACCTCTGCCCTCTGGCCAGTAAAGTAGCCACAGCGGTTATTATAGTGACTTTTTGATTTCCCCTTTTCAACTAATGCAGGGAAATAGGAGATACTAAATAATACCGAACGCCACAGATTGTAGTCACATCATTGTAATATAGCAGTGACTGAGGTTAACCCTCAATTATTTTATTTTTGGAATACACAATTTAGATCGATGTTGAAACTATTAGATTACACTCCTCAGAGAAAAGCACATAGGCGTATATACAATTCTTTTTGCCTGCTGTTTTGGGCAAATAGATATCCTGAAACTCATCCATGCTAGTAGTCCCAGACCACAAGTTAAGAACTCTTGCTTTACACAGTAAGATTCCTGAGAGTAGAATGTAAATTCAGTGGTTTGTTAATGAAAAGGCCGTGGGTCCTGATTCCCTTGCCTCTCAGCCCTACAAAAAGACTCAACAAATTCATTACCTAAACCAGCAAAACTATTTGAACTAAAGGCTTTAGGACAATTGTGGCTGCCTTTTAAGGGAAGCATTGACGTTATGCTCTAAAAACTATTTTTATGTGAGGATTAGTGAATTAGGATTAAATGAAATAGTGGAGTTTACCAGGAATGAGAAATTCAGAAAATTTTTTCAGATAGGGAGGCAGTATTGTGGAACGATTAAGAACATGAACTCTGTAAGGGTGCCTGGCTTGCTCAGTTGGAAGTGCATGCAACCCTTGATTTCAAGTTCATGAGTTCAAGCCCTATGCTGGGTGTAGAGATCAATTAAATAAACTTAGACACACACACACACCCCCACACAGAACATGGACTCTAGCTATACTGGTCTGAATCACAGCTTTGTCACCTCATAGTGACCTTGGGCAATTTAATTAACCAGTCTGTGCCTCGGTTTCCCCATCTAAAAATGGGGATATAGTAGCTACTTGATAGGATTGTTAGAAAGATTAGGTAATATATGTACATTACTTGGAAAGTGCTTACTATTATTTTTTCTAAGTAAATGTGTGATCTGGAAGATTTGTCAGCACAGTCCATTTAACTTCAGAAGAAAGAGCCAGCAATAGCCAATCATTCTTCATAGACAAGTAAAGCTATTTTGACCATTTCACTTTCTTTTCCCTCAAGCCCACTGACTCTTCTCTCTGTTGTTAATGACTAAGGAAGGATGTATTTTCTTTCTTTGGATTTCTTTATAAATTGGGCAAGTTTGGAGATGGAAGTCAGTTCTGTGACCTTTGTTTCTACAATTCTCACAAATGGATGAGTTGGTACAATCAGAGAATAGGGAAGTCAATGATCTTTGAGCATGTTTGTGCTGAACCAAATATTTTTGTGGTTTGTGATTTGTGAAGAACCAAATATTTATTTTGAAAAAAAAAAAAGACTTAATTTTTTAAAAATTAAGTTTTTATTTAAATTCCAGTTAGCATAACAGTGTAAAAACATTTATTTATTTTTTAAAAAATATTTTATTTATTTGACAGAGAGAGAGACAGTGAGAGAGGGAACACGAGCAGGAGCAGGCGTAGTGGGAGAGGGAGAAGCAGGCTTCCCGCTGAGCAAGGAGCCTGACTTGGGGCTCAATCCCAGAACCCTGGGATCATGACCAGAGCTGAAGGCAGACACTCAAGGACTGAGCCACACCGGTGCCCCAAAACATTTATATTTTTACATGAGTACAATATGTTACGCTTTATCCAAGAGCTTTAATATTAAAGCATTAAAATACTTTAATGGTAGGCATATTGGAAACTTGAAACATCTCTTTTTGAAAGCATAATACCAGTCTTTATACTCTGATTCTGAGTTTTTTTTTTTTTTTTTTAAAGATTTTATTTATTTATTTGACAGAGAGGGATCTCAAGTAGGCAGAGAGGCAGGCAGAGAGAGGGGAAAGCAGGCTTCCCGCTGAGCAGAGCCTGATGTGGGGCTGGATCCCAGGCTAGATCCCAGGACGCTGGGATCATGACCTGAGCAGAAGGCAGAGGCTTAACTCACTGAGCCACCCAGGTGCCCCTCTGGTTCTGAGTTCTTAAGGTAGATTGAGTCTTTAGTAATTTTGTATTCAGGAATTTTAACTGACCCACTGTTTTCCAAACCTAAAAACTGAACAATACATAGTAAATAGAGACTCAAATGAGGAATTTTGCACAATGGTCTTTAATATTTTTTCTTAAAAAATTAGAAAAAGAGAAGGAAATGCAAGGCATTGCCGTGTGTTGACTGCATTGTAAAGTGTTTTATATATATAAACCAAAAGATTAAAAAAAAAAGAGAAGACTGTATGGCTAAAGAGAAAACAATGTTAAAGGAAACTCAAAGGAAAGAAAATAAAATCATAGAAAACACCAACCTGTTAGCTTGCCATCTCAGTGTTTCTCAGAAGATGGACTATATTCCAGAGTGACTGTTTTGTTTAGACTGGTTTATAAAACCAGGCAAAAGAAATCTGACACTTTGAGAAAAAACAAAAACAAAAACCAACCTATGGAAGAAACAAAACCTTTAAAATTAAGTATCTGGATATGTAGAAAGGGAAGTGTTTTGACAAATAAAACAGGTTTTATGTTGGTGAAATTGGTTATTCTAAGCTGCTGCTTTATGGTGCAGACTAACCCAATTGTTCTCTGAGGAAAAAAGTCAGGAGCTACAAATCCAACAGCTGTAAAAAGTATTCTACTATCCCCTATTGTAATCTAGTAACTCATATGTTTTGAATTAAAGTTTGGTATGTTTAGATGCCCAGTTTAAAATGATTTTTAAGGGGTGCCTGGGTGGCTTAGTGGGGTAAGCCTCTGCCTTTGGCTCAGGTCATGATCTCAGGGTCCTGGGATCGAGCCCTGCATTGGGCTCTCTGCTAAGCAGGGAGCCTGTTTCCCCCTCTCTCTCTGCCTGGTTGTGATCTCTCTCTCTCTCTCTCTGTTAAATGAATAAATAAAATATTAAAAAAAATGATTTTTAAGGGGCGCTTGGGTGGCTCAGTGGGTTAAAGCCTCTGCCTTCAGCTCAGGTCATGATCCCAGGGTCTTGGGATTGAGCCCCGCATCGGGCTCTCTGCTCAGCAGGGAGCCTGCTCCCCCACCATCCCCCCTGCCTCTTTGCCTACTTGTGAACTCTGTCAAAAAAAAAAAAAAAATCTTAAAAAAAAAATTTTTAAAGATAGGCAGTGGGGTGTGGCCTGACCAATAAAAATATCAGTAAGTAAAATTAGAAGTGACAGAATACACACTCCAGGTATAAATGTCTAAGACTTAAGGACAAAGCTCTCACATACCTACAATATTCAGTCCAGAAATAAGGAGGCTATATCCAGTGAGTTGAGATTAAAGTTTTGGGCATATTATTGCTCACTTGCCTCTACAAATGGCAACTGGTAGAAGTATACCAAAACATATATGGCAACTGGTAAAAGGTATATCAAAAAATCTTAGAATTATCTTTGTGTAATTAGTTTTTAAAAGTTTTTCATTGTTTTTGGGTGCCTGGGTGGCTCAGTGGGTTAAGCCACTGCCTTCGGCTCAGGTCATGATCTCAGGGTCCTGGGATCGAGTCCCGCATCGGGCTCTCTGCTCAGCGGGGAGCCTGCTTCCCTCTCTCTCTCTCTGCCTGCCTCTCTGCCTACTTGTGATCTCTCTCTGTCAAATAAATAAATAAAAAATCTTTAAAAGTTTTTCATTGTTTTTAATTTTAATTTTTTAAAAGATTTTATTTACTTATTTGACAGAGAGAGATCACAAGTAGGCAGAGAGGCAGGCAGAGAAAGAGGGGGAAGCAGGCTCCCTGCTGGGCAGAGAGCCCGATGCGGGGCTCAATCCTAGGACCCTGAGATCATGACCTGAGCTGAAGGCAGAGGCTTAACCCACTGAGCCACCCAGGCGCCCCTATTAGTTTTTTTTTTTTTAAGATTTTACTT
Organism: Meles meles; assembly: GCF_922984935.1. Lineage (NCBI taxonomy): Eukaryota > Metazoa > Chordata > Mammalia > Carnivora > Mustelidae > Meles > Meles meles. The sequence continues at coordinate 96,596,879 of NC_060072.1, forward strand.
ATTTTTGACAGAGAGCACCCACAAGTAGAGGAGCAGCAGGCAGAGAGTGAAAAACAGGCTCTCCACTGAGCAGGGAACCCAGGACCCTGGGATTATGACCTGAACTGATGGCAGCTGCTTAACTGACTGAGCCACCCAGGAGCCCATATAATATTAACTTTTACAAAATATATCTACAGTTCACTTATTCCTCCTATTATTGCTCCTTCTAGAAACGTGGATATTCTCCTTTGGTGGCCTCAGGAATCTTTTCAACATAATAATTTTTCAAGAAAAGGAAATTTTGGGGGTGCCTGGGGAGCTCAGTCTGTTGAACATCAGCCTTTGGCTCAGATCATGATCCCAGAGTCCTGGGATTGAGCCCCTCATGGGGCTCCCTGCTCAGTGGAGAGCCTGCTTCTCCCTCTCCCTCTGCCTGCTGCTCTGGCTACTTGTGCTCTCTATGTCAAGTAAAAAAAAAGAAAGAAAAGGAAAGGAAAGGAAATTTTGCTTTGAGCATTAAGACACATTATGGTTCTGTAATATTTATTAAATTGCTCTTGATGTATTTGATTTTTTAAAGATTTATTTATTTATTTGAAAGAGAGAGAGAGAGCGTGCGCACATGAGTGGGAGGGGAGGGGCAGAGGGAGAGGGAGATGCAGACTCCCCACTGAGCAGGGAGCCTGACTTGGGACTTGATCTCAGGACCCTGGGATCATGACCCTAGCCGAACGCAGACACCCAGCCGACTAAGCTACCCAGGTGACGGAAGTACTCGATTCTTGAAGCTAGAAGATATCTACGTTGGTTTGAGGAGAGTTGTTATCTTCAGAAGTCTTTCTGTAAATCTGGAATAGAATAGATTGTTATCAAAGGGATAGTAAAGGAAGACAAGACAAATCCCATTTATTTTCACATTCTGATTTGCTTAATGCTTCTTTTAAATTCACATCATGCATAAAGATTTGCTTTCACTTTTGCTGAAGCCCACATTATAGGGTGAGCTAGTACAGAACAAGAGTACAAAGGACTTAATATAGCCAGTTGGAATGGCAGGTTCATTGAAGCTTTCCAAGTTCAGAGTCATCATTGTTCATTCAATAAGCACATATCTGAGTGTCTGCTATGAGTTCAGCATTATCTTGGGCACTACTGTTTAACCATCATGCATATTATTAAAAAATAAAGTGGAAAGGAAGTTTGTATTTCTGTAACACTACTACAGTTTTCTATGGTATTGATCGATATCCTGAATAATATTCACTGCTGATTTCTTTCATTTTGGCTTACACATATGTTTGGTTCTCTCTTATTCAAAGGACACTGCTGTCCTCTTAGTATCTCCCTTTAGTCCCAATATGCAACATGATTTTATCAGTTCTCTAGTGCATTTGACACTTGAAAATCTCCTTGAAAATTTCCTTTCCCTGGCTTCTGTGACACTTTTAATTTCCTTTTTCATCTCTCCACTTCCAAATCATTACCAACTCTCAAGGATGGCTCTAGGGCTCTAGTATTTGCTCCTTTTGGAGATATCCAGTACCAGTGTCATAATGGTAATAGGCCAACTGGCCTCTTTGACTATTTTATCCCCAACCTCTCCCCAGACACATTGTTGCTAGTTTTATTTTGCTAGATAAAACTATAAATCATGGTACTCCATCCCTCAAAAACCTTTACTAGATTCTTCGTCCCTACTGAATTAAGCCCAGACTCTCAAGACTGGACTTCAAAGGCCATCTATACCCTGGATTCAGTCTGCTTCTTCAAATTTCTATCCCTTCAATTCCTGCCGCATCTTTTTTTTTTTTTTAATAATTTTTATATATTTTTTTATTAACATAAAATGTATTATTAGCCCAAGGGGTACAGATCTGTGAATTGCCAGGTTTACAACCTCACAGTACTCACCATAGCACATACCTTCCCCTATGTCCATAACCCTACCATCCTCTCCCTCCCCCCTTCCCCTGGCAACCCTCAGTTTGTTTTGTGAGATTAAGAGTCTCTTATGGTTTGTCTCCCTCCTGATCCCATCTTGTTTCATTTATTCTTTTCCTACCCCCACACCTCTCACGTTGCATCTCCATTTCCTCATAATAGGGAGATCATATGATAGTTGTCTTTCTCTGACTTATTTCGCTAAGCATAATACCCTCTAGTTCCATCCACGCCTGATGCATCTTTTTCCAGATTAGCTGTATTACTTGATGGCTTCTGGAGTGACCTGATGCTTTCCTATCTAATGCCTTTGCCATTCCTTCAAGAATGAACAACCTATCCCCTTTTGCCATTCCTGTACCCTTATCAAATTTCTGCTTGTAGAAATCCTATGCATACCTCAAGGCATGGTATATTGGCATTGGGAATTAGAATCTGTACAGTCCCTCATTGTAAAGAGTTCACATACCACTCTTTTCATACGAAATCTTCTCAGGTTCTCTCAGTCAGATGAGATCTCTTAGCATTTTATGCTTCTTTGTTTTGTATCAGTCGTACTTCTAAAGGGCAGGGGGGCATGGTGTGGAATTCATCTTTGTATATTTAATCTTTGTTTCCCTCATAGTACATGATACACAGAAGGTGTCTAATGAGTATCTGCTGAATTGAATTAAGGGAGCTCAATTTTAAAACACTAAGGATAGTAAGCTAAATCAATAACTTGTTTTAGGAGGGCAAAAGCTAGAGCTCTAAAATTTCTCATGTACTAGATGATTAAACTTCCTACACTAAGATCTAAATAGCTAAAAGGGAAAGGTATAGAGTCTTACCACTCTTCTTGAGAAGTTCTCCTTTTCGGGATTTATCCAGGTTTTCAAGAAATTGTTCAAAAACTTTTATATAAGGAGCTAGACTGGTCTTCTTGTAATCTAAATTATAAAGGCCATGCATTATAATCAGAATTTTGGAAGCAGAGTAACATGAGAGTATAACTTTAAGTTTTAAAAAAAAATTCTCTAGAACAACAGTAAGAAAAAGAATTCTCTAGAACAGTACTGTCCAATATAATGAGAAATATGTAGTTTAGATACTCTACTAGTGGGGCGCCTGTGTGGCTTAGTTGGTTAAGTATCTGTCCTCCACTCAGGTCATGATCCCAAAGTCCTGGGATGGAGCTACACATTGGTTTGCAGGAAGCCTGCTTCTTCCTCTCCCTCTGCCTGCCACTCCCTCTGCTTGTGTGCTCTCTATTTCTCTGTGTCAAATAAATAAATAAAAATCTTAAAATAAATAAATACTCTAGTAGCTACATTAAAAAGGTAAGACTAATTTTAATATTTTATTTAATCCAGTGTATCTAAAATATTAATACATAATAAAAATTGAAATATTTTATTCTCTTTCATACTAAGTGTTTGAAATCTAGCATTTTGTACTTAAAATACATCTCAATTTAGATGATACATTATCATGAGAAATACCTGATCTATATTTAGATTTGAATTATAGAGAGTGTAAAAGTAGGCTCACATATTCAAATTTCCTAAACATACCTCAATGTTTTCTAATAATTGAATCAAATATCAGTTTTAAAATTTATCTATTGGGGCACCTGGGTGGCTCAGTGGGTTGAGCCTCTGCCTCTGGCTCAGGTCATGATCTCAGCGTCCTGGGATCGAGTCCTATATCGGGCTCTTGGCTCAGCAGGGAGCCTGCTTCTCCTCTCTCTCTGCCTACTTGTGATCTCTCTCTCTCTCTGTCAAATAAATAAATAAATATCTTAAAAAAAAAAACCCAACATTAAAAAATTACTTATTTAAAAATATTTTTAAAATCTTTAAAAATTTTTATTTATTTTAGAGAGACATTCCTTAAGATTTTATTTTTAAGTAATTGCTATACCCAACATGGGACTTGAGCTCACAACCTTGAGGTCAAGAGTTGCATGTTCTACCGACTGAGCCAGGCACTCCAATCAGTTTTAAAATTTAAATTAATTAAAATTAAATTTAAAAAATCAGTTCCTTGTTTATACTAGCCACATTCCAACTGCTTAACAGCCATGTGGCTGCTGTATTAAGACAGTGCTGCCTGAAAATACCCAAACCACGTGTACATATCTACTTCAGTAGTCAGGCTTTCTGGTATTAGAACAGCATAATCTATTGCTCTGTATTAAATCCCATACAATATTCTTTTTTGTTTTTTTAACAAATTGTGGCTTCATTAATAAATAGTTTTACCAACAGAGTAAACATTAAAAATGTCAGGGGCATTCTACCTGGAGACAGCCAGAAGTTTATAGTCATAGTGCCTTAAGTATAGGTATTTTTTAATTTATATTAAATTTAAAAAATGTACACAACAAAAAAATTTTTAATCTTGTTCCCCAAGATTTTATGTATTTATTTATTTGAGAGAGAGAGAGAGAGCACAAGCAGGGGGAGAGGCAGAGGGAGGAACAGACTCCCCACTGAGCAGGGAACCTGATATGGGGCTTAATCCCAGGACCCTGAGATCATGACTTGAGCCGAAGGCAGACACTCAATGACTGAGCCACCCAGGCACCCCCACAACAAAATTTTGAATACAGAATCTTAATCATCTATTTAATTACACAATCTATAATACCCAATAGGGGAGAAAATCTGAGAACAAGATGAGATTCGGATTTCAGTAGTGTGCTATATCTGGATGGATATCCAGTCCTCATAATAGTTCATTCAAAAGACTAAAAAAAGAAACTATACTTAAAAATTTTTTTAAGGGGCATCTGGGTGGCTTAGTCAGTTTAGTGTCTGCTTTTGGCTCAGGTCATGATCCTGAGATCCTAGGATGGAGCCCTGTGGGCTCCCTAGTCAGCGGGAAGTCTGCTTCTTCTTCTCCCTCTGCCATTCCCCCCCTGTTTATGTTCTCTCTCTCTCTCAAATAAATAAGTAAATAAATAAATATAATCTTTAATAAACATTATCTGATGTACTTGGGACTAGAAAAGGAATCTTAATGAGGATATTCAGGATGAATATCTGAACTGTGGCAATCATGAAAGTACCTTGTATTTTGTCCTAAACTTTTATATAGGAATTTTCTTATAATAATATAAAATGTACACCAAGGAAACAGTTTAGTTTGGGATCAGCCCCATAGTACTTAGAACCTTTAATTCAAGATTCTAAGCTCCTTGCAAGTCTTTTTTTTTTTTTTTAAAGATTTTATTTATTTATTTATTTGACAGACAGAGATCACAAGTAGGCAGAGAGGCAGGCAGAGAGAGAGAGATAGGGGAAGCAGGCTCCCCACTGAGCAGAGAGCCCGATGCAGGGCTCGATCCCAGGACCCTGGGATCATGACCTGAGCTGAAGGCAGAGGCTTTAACCCACTGAGCCACCCAGGTGCCCCTCCTTGCTCGTAAGTCTATATGTTTATTTCACCATCCATGGAATATGTAACAGGCATTCAATAATCACTTAAATATTTACTAACTACCTATTATATATTAAGTACTCTGCTAAATTCTAAAAAAAGTATATGCCAAACTCTTTGGTTTTAAGAAGTTTTTAAATGAACTGGTAAAACAAGTCCTATATGTAGTATATAGAAAACAATATATAATTAAAAGACCAAAGAGGCACATGGATAATTATAAGGCCAAAGAATCCACCTGTCAGTGTTGAACAAGGTGGCTGTGAGGTGGGTCTTAGAAAAAAGATATAATTAGGGGTTCCTGGGTGGCTCAGTCAGTTAAACATCTGACTCTTGGTTTCCACTTAGGTCATGACCTCAGAGTGGTGAGACTGAGCCCTGCACTGGGCTCCATGCTCTGTGTGGAGTCTGCTTGAGATTCTCTGCCTTTCCCTCTTCTGCCCCTCTTCCTGCTCATGCTTGCACTCTCTCTCAAATAAGTAAATAAAATCTTTAAAAAAGAAAAAGAAAAAAGACATACGTAGATAGAACATACCAGGATTCGTGAAGAAGGGTGGGAACAGGGGCACCTGGGTGGCTCAGTGGGTAAAGCCTCTGCCTTCGGCTCAGGTTGTGATCTCAGCATCCTGGGATCAAGCCCCACATCGGGCTCTCTGCTCGTTGGGGAGCCTGCCCCCCCGCCCCGCACTCTCATTGCCTGCCTTTCTGCCTACTTGTGATCTCTGTCAAATAAATAAATAAAACCTTAAAAAAAAAAAAAGAAGAAGGGTGGGAACAAATGGTACTAGTGTGATAAAGGACAAAGGCTTAAAATTACAGAAACTAAAGCGATAGTAGGGAACTTACACATCACTCATTCCAACCCCCCATCATCTCTAAAGCACCCTGACTGATGGTTATTAGGCTATTTATGAATACTTGAAATGACAGGTAGTTTAGTTTATTTTTGAATAGTTATATTAGAAAATTTCTCTTTAAAAATCTTTGAACAGGGGCAACTGGGTGGTTCAGTTGTTTCAGTGACTGCCTTTGTCTCAGGTCCTGGGATGGAGCCCTGCTCATTGGGGAGCCTGCTTCTCCCTCTCTTGCTCCCCCTGCCTGTGCTTTCTCTCTCTCTCTATCAAATAAATAAAATCTTTAAAAAATAAAACAAAAATCTCTGAACAAAAGAAAAAGATGTTCATTAAGAGACAATATTTTTAAAAAATTGTGAAGTAATGTATACATGTTGTTAAAAAGAATGAAATAGTATTAACAGGTTGGAAAAAATAGCTTTCTGCCCTAATTCTGACCTCTCCATCCTCTTGAATGGCAACCACTTTCTCTTTCTAGCACCTACTTTTAACAGATGAACACTTCCAATGTTTAGAAATCCAAAACCATTCTTCCTAGGACTGTGGCTTTTTTGGGGAGAGAAGTAGGAAAGGGTCAGAAGGCTAAGATTTTTCCTTAATTCTCAATGTGTTGAAATTTCAAAATGATGTGCCTTGGTGCCAGTCTGTTTTCCTATTATGCTGAGCCTTTTCAGTAAAGGGCTCATTTCTGCGATGGCTTCCTATATAATTTTGATATATATATATTTTTTACCTCTCTGTTGTTTTTCTGAAACTCCCATAGTTAGGTATTAGACCTCCTGAACCATTCTTTTTTTTTTTTTTTAATTTTATTTATTTGTCAGAGAGAGAGAGAGAGCACAAACTGGGGGAATGGCAGGCAGAGGGAGAATCAGGTTCCTGGCTGAGCAAGGAGCCAATGTGGACTTGATCCCAGGACCCTGGGATCATGACCTGAGCCAAAGGCGGACGCTTAACTGACTGAGTCACCCAGGAATCCCCTGAACCATTCTTCTAATTTTATCTTTTTCCTCCTTAAAATAAAAACAAAAAAAATTATCTTTTTTTGTAGTACTTTCTGGAAAATCTTAACTTTTCTTTTCTAGCCCTTCCACTGAATTTTGTATTCTAATGATTATGTTTCTGATTTCTAAGACCTTTTTCTTATTCTCTGAATGTTTTTTTTCAGAAACATGAAGGTACTGCTTCATGGATACACTATCTTCTCATATTTTCCTAGGATAATAATTTTTTAGAAAAAGGTCTTCAGGGTGCCTGGCTGGCTCAGTTAGTAGAACATGTGACTTTTCTTCTCTGGTATGTGAGTTTGAGCCCCATGTTGGGCAGAGATTGCTTAAGAAAAAAAAAGGGAAAAAAAGGGTTTTCTTTGTTCCTTGCATCATCTGTATTCTCTGAGTTCCTTTTTCCAGTTTATTCTGATTTTTCATGTTGGAGATGTTCTTCAAATTATTTATTTATTTTAGATTTTATTTTTTTATTTGACACAGAAAGAGAGGAGGGGATCACGAGTAGACAGAGAGGCAGACAGAGAGGGGGAAGCAGGCTCCCCGCTGAGCAGAGAGCCTGATGCAGGGCTCGATCCCAGGACCCTGAGATCATGACCTGAGCCAAGGGCAGAGGCTTAACATACTGAGCCACCCAGGTACCCCCCAATACTTTATTTTTAAAAAATATTTTATTTACTTACTTATTTGAGAGAGAGGTGGGGGGAGGGGCAGAGGGAGAGGGACAAGCAGACACCATGCTGAGCACAGAGCCAGATGGAGGGCTGGATCTCATGACTCTGAGATCAAGACCTTAGCCAAAACCAAGAATCAGATGCCCAACTGACCGAGTGACTCAGAAGCCCCTCAAATACCTTAGGCAGAGTGCTTGTAATCACTATAACATTAATAGTGGAATATACTATGTTTAGGTATTATGTTAGAGCTGGAACAGATGAAGTGATTTTGTTTGTTTTGTTTTTGTTTTATGGAGTGATATTTGAGCTTGGGTTTTGAAAGAAGGTGGCAACATTTGACCGAGAAAGGTCAGTTAGATAACACAGATCTGCACTGTGTTACAATAGTCACTAGCCACATGTGGCTACTTAAAATTAAATGAAATTGAAAATCAGGTTTCTCACAATTCAAGTGGAATGTGCCGCATGTGGCTAGTAAGTACCACACTGGGCAGTGCCTTACATTTCTACCACACAGGAAGTTCTATTGGTTCTGTAGCTACAGAGTGTCTTTTGGGTGTTAGTATATGAAGATTTGGCTTCTGTTAGCAGGAAGATTTATAAATTTCCTAGCTTCATCAAATTCTTGAACATACAATTCAACCACAGTTTAGATATAGATTTACCACAACATTCTCTGGATACATCAAGAACAAAGAACAAAAGCATGCATATGTAGTAGTTGTTAAATAAGTAGCTGTTGAATCTAAAATTGTGAGAGTCAAACAACTATCAACATAAAATGACAATTTAATCTTATAGTATAAATCTTAGCATTTAGATGTTGCTTAGTAAATATCTGTTGACTCAGACTGGATTCAGCCTCAGACTCAGCACCATTTGGGGAATTGATGAAGAAAGGACAGAAGCATTGCTATGATATTATTTGTTACTGAGCTGGTTTTAGGATAAACATTGATCCATTCTGGGCTGAATCCAAGGAGAATTAATTATTGGACTGACAGAAGACATCTGTGTAAGAAACTTATATTAAAATGAGACTTCAACATATTAACATACCTCTGGTTCTACGTTTGATATCAGATTCGGCTTCATTTCCTTCTTTTCCCTCATCATTAATGGAAATGGCATCCAATTCACGGCAGAGAGAGCTACAAACAATAGAATAAGAGAATTTAAGAAAAAATTTTTTTAACTCTATACTTGATGTCAGGCTCAAACTCACGACCCCAAGATCAAGAGTCACATGCCCTACCCACTGAACGAGTCACGTGCTCCAGAATAAGAGAATTTTATTCTGTTTCTAAAAAGTAGTCTCCATGCCCAGTGTAGAGCCCAGTTCAGGGCATAAACTTATGGCCCACAGATCAAGACCTGAGCTGAGATCAAGAGTTGGACACTTAACCAACTGAGTCACCCAAGCACCCCAGAATAAGAATTTAAGATCTTATTTATTTGATAGAGGGAGAGATCACAAGTAGGCAGAGAGGCAGGCAGAGAGAGAGGGGGAAGCAGGCTCCCTGCTGAGCAGAGAGCCCGATGTGGGGCTTGATCCCAGGACCCTGAGATCATGACCTGAGCTGAAGGCAGAGGCTTAACTCACTGAGCCACCCAGACATCCCCAGAATAAGAATTTTAAAGTTGGTTCTTGGTCAACATCACCCAGTGTATGATAGCACAAGAATCCCACAAAATTTTCTGTGAAAAAACTGTGTGACCAACTAAATTTGGGATATTCTAAAAATCACAATTGCTTCTTGGGAATTTTCCATGCATAAGAGCATAATAAAAACTGGGAAATCTTGCAGTAAAGAACATTTTATCTGTTAAAATTGTTATTTCCCAAACTTATTTGAACTTATAATCTTTTTATAAGAGAACAGCAGCTTGTGTTCTGTGGTACTCACTAGGAAATGTTGCTTTACAAAGGCATTGTCATATAGCCTCAGAGCAGCTGCCTCTCTGAAAGGGATCTAATTCAATCTACTTCAAATTCAGAGTAAAAATCACAAACAAAAAATGAATGATCAATGATCTGGAACATACCTTATGGTCGGAACAGTAAATGGATCAAACTGTTCCACTTTCTGTAAATCAATAGGCACAGAAATACGACCTGTAAGAATCAAAAGTTATAAACTGATGAATGTAAAATATAATCCTATGTGTTATTTTGGCTAAATTTTAATCTAAGGCTTAGAAAAAGGGTTAGACTTATCTGCCTTTTTTTTTTTTTAAGATTTTATTTATTCATTTGACAGAGATCACAAGTAGGCAGAGAGGCAGGCAGAGAGAGTGAGAGGGAAGCAGGCTCCCTGCCGAGCGGAGAGTCCGATGCGGGACTCGATCCCAGGACCCTGAGATCATTACCTGAGCCGAAGGCAGAGGCTTAACCCACTGAGCCACCCAGGCGCCCCTTATCTGTTAAAAACAATAGCTAGAAATTACTTCCACGTTAGCTGTTTTTAATTTCTCTTAAAAACAAAAAAAATAGGTATGAAAGAATGTTGAGCTATAGTCTAGTGCTCTTATTTCCACTTTTATTTCTATCTGCTTCTTCCTAATATCCTTATATGTAAGGACAGAATGATATCAAATTTAGTGAGTCCTGAAAAATGAAATAACATAGATATAGTTCATTTCATTAACTTGGTTTATTTGCTGAGATCAGAACAGACACCTATATGTTGGGCATCTTTAGAAAGCATTTTGGAAATAAAATAGACAGCATTATACTTCCCCTTTCACAATAATCACACCTGGGATACCTCATAAAATTCATTACATCTCAAAAATGAGATAATTAATCTAAAGGATGCCAGGTAAATAACAAGTAAAATAATTAAGAGAACTGGGAGTTGTTGTTTGAAGACAGAGTAAAAAGACTACAGCTACTTATGGGAAAAGAATATAATCAAATGTGTATACTTATGAACATAATTATTTAATTATTTACCCAAACTCTGAGTATTAGAATAAGGGGATACCCACTATAGCTTTAGAGTTATGTTTAAAAAATAACAAGAAATATGCACATTGCATCAAAAACTAATGATGTGGGGCGACTGGGTGGCTCAGTAGGGTAAGCCTCTGCCTTTGGCTCAGGTCATGATCTCAAGGTCCTGGGATCGAGCCCCGAATTGGGCTCTCTGCTCAGCAGGGAGCCTGCTTCCCCCTCTCTCTCTGCCTGCCTCTCTGCCTATTTGTGATCTCTCTGTCAAATAAATAAATAAAATTTTAGAAAAAAACCCGAAAAACAACTAATGATGTATTTTATGGTGATAAATAAAATAAATAAATAAACCCACAACTTTTCAGCCACTGGCTACCTGAACATAATTTAAAAATAATAATCAAATCAAATTAAGAAATTTTAAAAAATTAAAAATTAATTCAAAAACTTAAAAAAGAAATATATAATGAGCACTGGGTATTATATGGAACTGATGAATCACTGAACTCTACCTCTGAAACTAATAAGACAAATTAAAAAAAGAAATACTAAGCTTATTGCCAAAAGAAGCTAAAAGCACATAGTTGATAGGTTTAGAAAGGGGCTATTCAAATATATGCACTAGAGAATCATTACAGATTATTAAAGAAAACTAGGCAACTTGGGAGAATTGAATGTGTGACAGACCCTTTTCTAAGTACTTTACATCTTATTATTATTTATTTATTTTTTTAAAGATTTATTCATTTGAGAGAAACAGAGAGAGCACAAGCAGAGGGTGAAGCAGAGGAAGAGGGAGAAGCAGACTCCCTGCTGAGCCGGGAGCCCGACTTGGGGCTTAATCCCAGGATCTAGAGACAACGACCTGAGCCAAACACAGACACCCAACCATCTGAGCCACCAAGGCGCCCCAGCACTTTACATTTTAGGTCTTCACAATAACCCAGTGAGGTATGTACTATATCATCTCCATTTACAGATGAGGAAACCAAGACACAGAGAATAATTAGCCTAACATCCCGCAGTGAGTGGTAGAGTTAGATGAAAAAGGACAACAACATACAACTGTATATATCTCCTGGTTGGATGAAGCAAAGTTTATGTCAATATAACAACCATTATATTTATTTTAAAGTCAGTTTCAGTCCATCAAAACATATCTAAGAGAAATGTGAAGGAGGAAAGCTAAAACTATGGAAAAAGAACTGAGGGAGGAGGCATAGCAGGAAAAGCACAGAACTTTCAAGTTTTAAGAAGTGAATTCTGTTCCTAGCTCTGACACAATTTGTTTTAAGACTGTGAACAAGTCACATCAACCTCTTGGACCACTGTTTTCTCATCTGTACAATGAGAGCTGTTGTCCTCAGATTTCTAAGTTCCTCTATAGTTCCAACACTAAACTTCAGAAACCCAGAGGAAATTATTTATGTAGTGGAAACTGATCTGGTAGCTACTAGTCGGTAATTAAAAAATAACTTAGTTATCATATGTATTCATACCCAGTGACATGCTTACTCAAACAAAAAATAACTCATTTTTCTTCTAGTTTTCTTTACTTTCTTTACATTGTACCTGTTTTAGGATGAACACTAAAGGGGCTCTTCAGTAAATGATTGATTCCTTTGCTGACATTGATGTCCAGCCGTGGGAAACAGTACTGGAGCATGATCTCCCATTCCAGCCAGGGTCCACATTTGTCATTTTTGGTACTATCCTAAAAGCAGATGAAACTCTAGCACGAGGATCAGTAAGAACTTTTGAGGATTTCTTTAAGAGGTTAAAAAGTGGCTTTCAGTGATCTTTAACTTACTAAGCAAAAAATTTAGAATTTAACTAAGAATTACATTATATTTATAATAGAGGTTTCAATGGAATATACCTGCGAGCTGATGGCTTTCGTCAAATATTCCCAACGCTGAAGTGAATTGTGATACCTCGGGAAGTTTTGCTGAAGTGTCTCATGAATTGGTGATGAGTCATTAAGGAACACAGTCATTTAGAGCCATTGATGAACAATTTATTTTCAGTTTGTACTACCACAAGGATATCAAAAGTTTACTAGAAAGTAATTATTGTTTTCAAAAATGCAAATATTAATTACATACATATCCTTAAAAAAGTCCCCTGTAAAAATATATACTGATATGACAGAAAGAATGCCAAAATAACCATAGGTTTTTTTTTTTTTTTTTTTTTTTTAAGATTTTACTTATTTGGGAGAGAGAGAATGAGATAGAGAAAGCATGGGAGTGGGGAGGGTCAGAGGGGAAGCAGACTCGATCCTGGAACTCCAAGATCATAACCTGAGCCAAAGGCAGTCATTTAACCAACTGAGCCACCCAGGTGTCCCTTCTATATAGTTTAATGTAAAACCTTTCCCTGATCTGTACATATTTTGACAAAATGATTCAGCATTCTTTAAGTATCCATTAATTCCATTAATTCTATGAGGATCAACTTCCAAGATGAGGTTTATTTCCAAAATGGTCTCATTTCTTACTGTATTCCAGTAATACAGATATACTAAAATGCAGAAAAACAGGAGACGTTTTGTATAAAAAGATTAAACTTATAAGAATATGTAGGCAGAACACATTTATAATAGAGATCAATACATATATCTCACATAGAAATGGCCTTGGGAAAGGATATTTTCAGGAACAAGGGCTAAAATCTTATCCCAGCTTTCTTTATTTTCAAGAATATCTTGATCAACTAAGGCATATTCTTGGAAGTATTTTTTTATTATGTTTATAGATTTGCTGTAGGAATAACAATAGCACAGTCCTAATACTATTAGCAACATACACCGCATAGTTTTTCATGCGAAGGGAGGCTAGTGCTTGCTTCTATTGAATCTTTTTTTTTTTTTAGTGAGCATATATTAGTCTAATAAGACAAACAGAATTAGCTAACAAACAAATTAGCTATGCAAAATGGGAATAATATGCCTTCACAGGGTTATGAGAATTAACTAAGACATTCTAAGGGGGAAGAACTTAGTATAGCACCTGGCTTAGAATAGCTATTCAAGGAATGTTTTCTTCTTAAACTCCACAACTTAGCAGATGAATAGCATCATAAATATCTAACAAGGGTAGAAACAGGCCAGGACAACACAATAATACATCAGTAGTAGTGTGGGATAGAGTCTACAGTTTCTACTCTGAATTACTTGCATTAATATCTCAACAATTACGTAGTGCTTAGCAATTTGCAAACAGACTTCACATCTATCGTTTCATTTAATCTTTGCCACAACTCTGAGATAGATGGAGCAGATGTTGTTCTCCCCATCATACACTTAAGGAGATAGAGGCTCTAATATTTTATCAGGGTTTTAGAAAGCCACAGAATAGAAACTCTTACTCTTAACGCAATGCTCTTTACATCTAGAGAAGTAGTGAATTTAGTGGAAAGAGTCTGAGTTTTGAAATTAGGCAGACTATGACATGCTTCCTAAATTTAACAATTACTTTTGTGGTACCAAAGAAATTATACTAAGTTCTACTTCAACTATAAATGGAGATACCATCATGTTAACCTGAAGTTACATGAAGTTAATGTGAAGTTACTGTTAAGACCAATAAGAACATCTGTAAAGCACCTATCGTGAATACTGCAGCATAAGACAGTCATTCAATTAACTCTAGCCTTATTATCAGTAAAATGGTACCCCAATAGAGAAACTGGTAACAATGTAATTCTAAAAGCACATGTAGGTAAATCAGACACAACTTAAACTGCATGGAATCTTTTCCAACAGACCTGACAAAAGGGTGAATTTTTTCACTTAGATGGACTTTCTTTTTAACATCTTGACCACCCTGAAAAATAAACCATCAAAAAAGAACTTCTGTATATGACACAAATGAAAAAATTAAAAAAATTTAATTATTCTAAATATAGATTAAATTCTGTCAAAATATAGAATTTAATTTTTTTTTAAAAGATTTTATTTATTTATTTGACAGAGAGAGAGATCACAAGTAGGCAGAGAAGCAGGCACAGAGAGAGAAGGAAGCAGGCTTCCTGCTGAGCAGAGAGCTGGATGCGGGGCTCGATCCCAGGACCCTGGGATCATGACCTGAGCCAAAGGCAGAGGCTTTAACCCACTGAGCCACCCAGGCGCCCCAAGAATTTAATTCTTTTAATTATGTCAATATTAATTGACATAATTGAACCAGAAAAGTCATTTTCCTCTTGCTACAAGGAGGATACTTACAGCAAAATATGAAAGATCTTAAAAAATGTAGCTACTATGATTATTTGATTTGCTAGTAAGGTCATTTACTCTGGAATATGGATGCTATAAAATATAGTTTCATTTTTTTCACTAAACATTTCAGGCTTGGTAACATTTAGCAAACAAAGAAATGTAAAGTATTACTGAGATCTTACCTTTACAAGACTCAAATACTCAACTATCCCAGAACGTACTGCAGAGGACAATTTTCTAACCGATTCATCACAGACCCAACAATGAACACCTCTCCTTCCAGAATATACCCAGAGACGATGCTTAAATCCAAAGTCCTCTGAGGGGGGGAGAAATAATACGTTATAAAATCTATAAATAAATTTATAAACTCCTGATTCTTGCTTACTTCCTTGGCTTCATTTTTACCTCTTATCCACATGTACTCATCTTAACTATACTAAATTATGTGTAGTTTCCTGTCTCCCATGGTCTTGCCTTCATGTCTATACCTATCCTGTTCTCTCTGCCAAGAATTTCTTCATGCCCTTTTTTTTCCCTCTCAAGCTTTTTTTTTTTTTTTCAAGATTTTATTTGTTTATTTGTCAGAGAGAGAGCACAAGGAAGGAGAGCAGCAGGCAGAGGGAGAAGTAGACTCCCAGCTGAGCAGGGAGCCTGATGTGGAACTCGATCCCAGGACCCTGGGATCATGACCTGAGCTAAAGGCCGATGTTTAACTGTCTGAGCCACCCAGGCGTCCCAAAAAAGAGCTCTTTTTAGTATATGCATTGCTGAAGTGAGGACAAGAGTTAGCTTTTTTTTTTTTTTTTTGTTGAGAGACAGAGTGAGTGAGCATTCATGCACTGGGGCAAGGAGTGGCAGAAGGTGTCAGAAGGAGAGAGAATCCCAAGCAGGCTCCTCGCCCAGGAGCCCGATGTGGGCCTGTATCCCAGGACCCTGAGGTCATGAGCTGAGCTGAAATCAAGAGTTAGAGGTTTAACCAAATGAGCTACCCAGGCATCCCAAGAGTTAGCTATTTTTTTTTTTAAGGTAGCAGCCTTTTATTTATTTACTTATTTGAGAGGAGAGAGAGAGAGTACAAGGCATGGGGAAAGTCAGAGACAGAGGGAGAAGCAGGCTCCCCACTAAGCAGGGAGCCTGATGTAGGGCTCGATCCCAGGACGCCCGGGATAATAACCTGAGCTTAAGGCAGACAATCAACTGATTGAGCCACCCAGGTGCCCCTCTTTTTAATATCATTGTCATCCTTATCATCACCTTTTCTGATCTAATTTCTTTCTAGTCCAACACGCACTCCTGCTGTTCTCTATCCCCATGGTACCTTGTGTATATTACTAAACTAAATGTAATCCTCAATTTTATTTGTCACTTTCTTAGACTGTATAACCTACTTGAGGCAATCATTATCTTTCATATTTCCCTCATCTAGGATAGTTTGTAGCACACAGAGGTGCTCTGGGTAGCACACAGACTAAGTTGGATAAAAACTCACTGGTTTGATCAACAGCTTTATTAGCGTTTCAACTACAACTTTATTCTAATCTCCTTTTATTTTCCAGACATATGTTTCAAGGAAACATGTTAGAAATCTATGAGATTTGATTATAAAATGGTATACATAGACAAATATTCAGAGGAAAACAGATTCTTACATTTGACCCCACTCAGACACTGCCAATACTTGCCCTTCAGTGCTCGGTCAATTATGCGTATGGCCATCGTCATGAGGGTCCAGCACTTAGAACATATGTCTGCAGAACTGGAGTAGAGGCATCATTACTCACTGTCAGTGATATCACCCACCCTACCAGCAAGGCAGGCAGTGCTTACCTACAACATCTTCTCACATCATCATAGTCTGTCATATCAATGTCAAATACCAGTTCTTTTTCTTGAGCCTGGAAAGCTCCCAGTTTCACTGTATTGTGCTGATTGGGCTACAAGGAGAAAATATCAATCAGTTTCTGTAAGAGCTGTCATGCTGCCAATTATGCTATTTTCTAACCACACAAAGAAAGTGGTCAAAGAGAAATGAAAAAGAAAAACCATAATATAATGCCAACTCTACTCAGTTAAAAGTTCACTAGTTTGGATTTTATATATCCAGAATGGATGACAATATAAAGTTTATCTACTTAAAACAGGTTTTGGTAAATACATATTACCATAGATACTTGTTTTTTACCAGTTCTACTGAGATATAATTGATATGTAACATTGAATAATAAATATTTGTTAATTGGGGCTCTTGGGTGGCTCAGTTGGTTAAGCGTCTGCCTTCGGTTCAGGTCATGATCCCAGGGTCCTAGGATTCAGCCCCACACTGGGCTTCCTGCTCTGCCTGTTTCCCCCTTTCTCACTACCCCTGCTTGTGTTCCCTCTCTCACTGTGTCTCTCTGTCAAACAAATAAAGAAAATCTTAAAAAAAAATTGTTAACCAGGGGCACCTGGGTGGCTCAGTGGGTTAAGCCTCTGCCTTCGGCTCAGGTCATGATCTCAGGGTCCTGGGATCGAGCCCTGCATCGGGCTCTCTGCTTAGCGGGGAGCCTGCTTCCTCCTCTCTCTCTCTGCCTGCCTCTCTGCCTACTTGTGCTCTCTCTCTGTCTGTCAAATAAATAATAAAATAAAAAAAACAAACAAACAAACTAAAAAAAAATTGTTAACCAATAGAAATCCCAATAAGGCTTTTTTAGGTTTCTCATAAAGAAAAATACATATAGGGGCGTCTGGGTGGCTCAGTGGGTTAAGCCGCTGCCTTCGGCTCAGGTCATGATCTCAGGGTGCTGGGATCGAGCCCCGCATCGGGCTCTCTGCTCAGCGGGAAGCCTGCTTCCTCCTCTCTCTCTGCCTGCCTCTATGCCTACTTGTGATCTCTCCGTCAAATAAATAAATAAAATCTTTAAAAAAAACAACAACATATAAATAGTTAATGCCCTATTGCAAGCTGTTTTAAAGACTTTTAATTATTACTGGACATATAAGTAACAAAAAGGTATTTAAAATTTTCAATAATTCAAAATATCTGAATTTAGTCTGAACTGAGCCTTTGGCTCAAGCTGTAAGTAGCCTCTTTTTTTTTTTTTTTTTGGGTAAGATTTTATTTATTTATTTGACAGACAGAGATCACAAGTAGGCAGAGAGGCTGGCAGAGAGAGAGGAAGGGAAGCAGGCTCCCCACTGAGCAGAGAGCCCGACACGGGGGCTCAATCCCAGGACCCTGGGATCATGACCTGAGCTGAAGGCAGAGGCTTTAACCCACTGAGCCACCCAGGCACCCCTGTAAGTAGCCTCTTTTGAGGCTATGGGCCACCAGAGGAAAAAAGCAGACTGAATACAGATACTTATCTTGCTCTTTCCAAACCTGCACAAAAATGATAATAAAGGTTTTCTTAAGAAAGGCATAAATCTTTAAAAAAGGACCAGAATGGGGGAAAAATTAAAAAGTACCAGAGAGGAGAAAATACCACTAAAATTTTTATAAGGATAACCATTAAGGGCTGAATTTTAAACTCTCAGTAAGGAAAGATAAGCAATCCAATTCACACCTCAGCATCTCCCAAACTCAGGTGATAATGGGTATCTCTAGAGTGAGAGAGAGAGTGTGTGTGGTAGTGGTGAAGCTAAGATTAAAAATAGGAGAATCAGTTAAAAATCTATTTATGAAGCAGTTAATTCCCCAGATTCTTCCATTTACTCTGCAGAGCTAGGTGACTGCACTTTCATTTCCCTGGCAAAGACACCTGAATTATTATCTGGAGAACCTCAAATTGGACTGGGACGGGGGGCAGGAACAATAGGCACAGTTGAAGAAAGTGTATTATACTGATATATAGCGGATTAAGTGGACAAACATTTACATGTGGAAAGTTGAGACCCAGCCTTCTCCCCCACTTTTATACCCTATTACTGCCATCCTACGCAGGAAACCAGAAGATTCCTCACTGAAGAACCTGATCAGGAGTGTCAGGCACTATTATAGGCTCTAGGAATAGAAGATCTGTGATCAAAACAAAGATCCCTGCGCAAGTGAAGTTTTCATTCAAGCAAAGATCTAGAGAAACTGACATCAGTGCTTCCTCTCCCAAAATTGGCCTAGCCAGATCACCCTGTAATAAAGAAATCTCAGCCATGTATACACAACTTCCAATCAGCTTTTTTAGTGCTTTATTTTAAAATATAAACAACATGCAAGAAATGATCAGACTTACGAGGAAAGCCTCTAATATGAAAGAGGAGAAAAAAATGGGGAAAAAAAGAGACTTTGAGAAAACAGATTGTATAACAAAACATAAACTATCACTGATACTCTCAGAAAGATAAGACATATCAATGAAAAAAGTACAGGATGCTCTAAAAAAAATTCTTGTAAATTTTAATAGCAGAAATGAAAACCTCGGGGCGCCTGGGTGGTTCAGTGGGTTAAAGCCTCTGCCTTTGGCTCAGGTCATGATCCCAGGGTCCTGGGACTGAGTCCTGCGTTGGGCTCTCTGCTCATCCAGGAGCCTGCTTCCCTTCCTCTCTCTCTGCCTGCCTCTCTGCCTACTTGTGATCTCTCTGTCACACAAATAAATAAATAAAATCTTTAAAAAAAAAAAAGAAATGAAAACCTCTAAGGAAATTCCCCAGAAAGTAGAGCAAAATAAAAATAAGAGGGAAAAAAAATTGGTGGACCAGTCCAAGACACATAACATCTGACTTTAGGATTTGTAGAGAGACCAGAGAAGAATTATAGATAGAAAAATTTATATTTAAGAAAAAAAAAGGGGTGCCTGGCTGATTCAGTCAGTAGAGCACGAGATTCTTGATCTCTGGGTTTTAAGTTCACGCCCCATGTTGGGGATAGAGATTACTTAAAATCTTTTTTTTTTTTTTAAACTTCAAAATAAAATCTTAAAAAATAAAAGGAAAATTTCCCAGAATTGAAGGACATGAATTCATGATCATAAGAGCCCATCAAGTATCTAGCATAACAGGTACAATAAAGATGCACACAAAGGCACATCATTGTGAGATTTTAGTACATTAGGGATAGAGGGGCTAGGTAGAAAATCCCAAGAGCTTTCAGTTCCAACACAGTGAAATAAGAATCAGAATGGCATTAGTCTTCTTTTTTTTTTTTTAAAGATTATTTATTTATTTGACAGAGAGAGATCACAAGCAGGCAGAGAGGCAGGCAGAGAGAGAGTGAGAGGGAAGCAGGCTCCCCGCAGAGCGGAGAGCCCGATGCGGGACTCGATCCCAGGACCCTGAGATCATGACCTGAGCCGAAGGCAGCGGCCTAAACCACTGAGCCACCCAGGTGCCCCGGCATTAGTCTTCTTAACAGCAACACTGGAAGCTAGCAGATAATGCAAAATTCTAAGGGAAACTGATTTACAAACAACCACTAGTTAAGTACAAAGGTAGAATGAAGTCATTTTCCAGATACAGAAATTGTCCTATATTTTCTTTTCCATGCACCTTTTCTCAGGAAGCTCCTGGAGGATGTGCTCTACGTAAAGAAAAGTAAACCAAAAAGAGAACAAAGGATTCAGGGAACATAGGATCTAAAATAGGAGGTGAAAGGAAATCAGGGTGATTACAAGATCATATTTATCCATGAGGCTTAGAGAGCGCAATTAGTCCAGCTTGGAGGTCAGGAAGCTGCAGGTGAAATTTCTTCAGGATGA
Organism: Meles meles; assembly: GCF_922984935.1. Taxonomy (NCBI): domain Eukaryota; kingdom Metazoa; phylum Chordata; class Mammalia; order Carnivora; family Mustelidae; genus Meles; species Meles meles. Next base: position 96,617,601 of record NC_060072.1, read on the forward strand.
AACTGATCAGATAAATAAATAAATAAAATCTTTTTTTTTTTTTTGAGATTTTATTTATTTATTTGACAGAGAGAGAGAGAGATCACAAGTAGGCAGAGCAGCAGGCATAGAGAGGGAGGGGGAAACAGGCTCCCTGCTGAGCAGAGAGCCCGATGTAGGGCTCCATCCCAGGACCCTGAGATCATGACCTGAGCCAAAGGCAGAGGCTTAACCCACTGAGCCACCCCAATAAATAAAATCTTTAACACCCCCCCCCCAAAAAAAACCTTGAGCACCTGGGTGGTTCCGTCAGTTAAGTGTCTGACTTCTGTTTGTGGCTTAGGTCATGATCTCAGGGTTACAGGATTGAGCCTGGCCTTGGGCTCCATGCTCTGCAGAGTCTGCTTCAGATTTTTTCCCTCTGCTTCTCGCCCTGCTGGGTGCTTGCTCTCTCTCTAAAATAAATATATAAATCTTGGGGGGGAGGGGAAGAAATAGTTCCATACAAAAGCTATCATCCCATGAGTGTGTTTCTCCCCCCATGTATGAATTTTTTTTGTAAGATTTTTTTTTTTAAAGAGAGCATGAGCAGGGGAGAGGGGCAGAGGGAGAGAGAGAAGCAGACTCCCTACTGAGCATGGAGCCTGACACCCGGCCTGATCTCAGGACCCTGGGACCGTGACCCAAGCTGAAGGCAGAAGGCAGATGCTTAATTGACTAGCCACCCAGGTGCCCCTCCCCATGTGTGTATTTTTAAGGAAAGAAAGGCAATTTTGGTATGTTCATTCATTCAACAAATACGATATACTCTCTTGGGCAGGCACTAATCTAGACATTTAGACTGTATCAGTGGCAATGGGTAGGAGGAGTGGCAGGTTGCAGTAGGCCTCAAAGTGAAGACTTGAGGAGGTGAGGGAAGGAACCAAGGAGATATCTGGGGAATGGGTTCTGGGCAGTGGAAACTGCTTGAGCAGGGGCAGTGTGGCAGGAGTGGACTGAGTGAGGGGGAGAGAGGAGCTTTTACTCTGAGCAAAATGGGGAGCCACTAGAGAATGGTTTTGAGCAGAGGAATCACAGAGTCTAACTTGTTTTAAAAGGATTGCTCTGGCAACTGTTTTGAGAAGAGACTCTAGAGTCTATAGGAGCAAATTGTTAGGAAGTTTTTATAGTAATTCAGATGAAAGATGATAAAGATGGTAGTAGTACTGGTACCAGTGGTTGGATTTCAGATAATATTCTGGTAGAGCTAAAGAGATTTCCTAATGGAATAGATATAGGAGTGTGAGAGAAATAGAGGAATCAAGCATATCTCCAAGGGGTCCTGGTCCGGATCAGTCTGTACAGCATGTGACTCTAAATACTGGGGTCACATTGGATATAGAGATTACTTAAAAACAAATAAACAAAACACCTCCAATGCTGGAAGACAATGTAATTCTTTTAAAATACCCTCCTTTAAACCACGCTGACTTCCTCGTTTACTCTTTTGGCCAGATACTCAATTTTTCTGTCCTAGTGAGAATACAACCAATTCACTTCCAAATGATTTCCAGTCAGTAATGTGGAGTATGAAAGAACAGCAAAATATTATTACAATCTACTTGCAAAAAAGTTAAAGTGGGACTCAACTAGAATCAATTCTAAAAACTTAACCTCAAAACAATGGGCACACCAATCCATTCTTGGTTTAAAAAACAAAACTACAAAATACATAAAAAACCGATTTCTTACTTTGTGAGAATATACTGCGCCTATATCGATCTTGTATGGATTCATTTTCTGCATCTCCTTTTCCAGCTCACTCTGGTTGTTGAAGGATTGGTAGCGAATGTAAATATCATCTTTCAATGTGAATGAAAATTCACGGTGTTGAAAGTAATTCTTTATTACTGCAAAATAAATATACCATTTTATAGTTAATTTGGCACTTGATTCGGCTCAGGGCATTAAAACATTAACCAATAATAAGATATTTTTAATCAGCCCTCTGTGCTCAACGCTGTGCTACATGCTAAAAAAAAAAAAAAAAAAAGAACTAGTTCCTACTCTGAAGGTGCATACCATCCTGTATCTGAAAGGAAAAAGTAAAAAATGAGGAAAAAGATGCAGACATATTCTAAAGATGTAATGTCAGCTGTCTCTCCTCGGCGAGCACTACTAAGTTCAGCTGCGAAGAGTTCAGTACCTCTCATCTTCGGGAGATGCCCCGCCGTCCCCGATACAGAACGCGCCTCTGCAGCTTCCGGCTACGATCCAGTAATCTCCCGGGCTCAGGCGCCGCGGCAGGTGAACGCGGTGCTGAATGGGGAGTCCCACCACGTAATGGTAGGAGCAGCGACTCTTTCTTCCACTGTGTGGCTGCTTACCGTAACCTCTCTCGGCCCCTTTATATCTCTGAGGTGGTGGGGAGGGCTCGAGATAATACGCGAAGGCGCCGACACAAAGCCTAGCGCACAGGAGATACTTCGTATTGTCGTTCCGAGGAACCCTCCCAGTACCCCCTCATCCTCCCCGCCGAACCACTACCCACTCCGCTCCCGGCTTCCATCACCTCCGCCATAGTTGAGCCAACGGTAGTACTGGGCGTAGGGAAAAAGCCTCCGGTAATAAAGCTTAAGCAGTTCGGGCAGCTCGGCAGGGTCAAACGTCTCCATGGAAGGCGCGACTCACTGTCTGTCGCAGTACCGCAAAAATTGGCGGGAATCACACACCCGGAGCCCCGGACACTGCGCAGGCGCGCTGTGGCCGCAACCGGACCTCTCTACGGGCCGCTGGGAATTGTAGTTCCCACTTATGGGTTTGGCCTGGGCGCGGCTTGGTCTCGGCCTATCAGCGTTCTCACTAGGTCCTCTGCCCTGGAGGGTAGAAGAAAGCCGCTCCCGTTTCAGGAAGGAAGGTGTCGTACAGAAAGGTGAGCCCTTGAGCGTGTTGACTTCGTTAAGATGACGTCAAAAATGATGTTCCCTGTTAACTTTATGAATGTTTTGGAAACGCATTTAAACAATGTAAGCCACACAAAAAAAAAAAAAAAAAAAAGATTTTATTTCCGAGAGATTGAGAGCGCGAGCACAAACAGGCAGAGCTGCAGGCAGAAGGAAAGGGAGAGGGACAAGCAGGCTCCCCGCTGGGCAAGGAGCCTAATGCTGTGCTCTATCCTCGGACGCTGGGATCATGACCCAAGACCAAGGCACTTAATAGAGTGAGCCACCCAAGCGCCAGTGTCTTTTTAAGAGGGTGTGAAAATTAATTCTTCATAGAATCACTAGGTCCACTATGTGGAAATAAAGGAAGACCAACCAAATAAGGTCAAAGGCTTTTTATTCAGAGCTTGCTATATAGCAGGGGGTCAGCTGCAGACACTTGGGTTCTGGCAGAGAGTCGAAGGCAGGCAGAGGAGTCGGGAAGCTTTATATACTGGGTGAAGAGGAGGTTTCAGGTGTACCTAGATTCAAGGCTGTTTACATGGGAAAGCTGTAGCTGGGCTAACTGGAGTAGGGGCATTCTGTGTGATTGGTTAGGAGCGCTAATTTGGCTTTCTCTGATTGGTCCTAAACTGGGACTAACCACAAAATCAGGGAAGCTGATATTTATTAATCAAGTCCTGGCCATTTGGTCCTAAACTGGAACTAAACACAAAATCAGGGAAGCTGATATTTATTAATCAAGTCCTGGCCATTTGGGGTTATGGTCTGGCTTCCTGAAGTATCACTAGAGGCAACCGTCTGACTTTTGCAAGTCTGACCTATAGCAGGCTGGCTTCCCGAGCTGTTTATTATGGATAAGGGGATTGGTTTCCTTCGTTGGCTTCTTCAGGTTGTAGGTTGGAGTTCTGTTTTGTTTTTGTTTGTAAGTAAATTCTACGCCCAACATTGGGCTGAACTCACAACCCTGAGTTGCATGCTCTGTGAGCTGAGCCTGCCAGCAGCCCTCAGAGTTCTGTTTTTATATATGGTCTGGCCATGGTTTGTATATTCAGTCTCTCAAATAGAACACCCAGGAATGCTAAAATCTGAATTATAGGAATCTTGCAGAATCACGGAGAGATTTACGAGTATAAAAGGAGGCTGTTTGCTGCTAATGTGCAGATCTGCCCATCAGTCTAACCTGGTAAAGATAAACCTCATTGCAAATGTGGACTGGGGTGGACAGTCTATAATCACAAAGATATCATGTCACTCGAAAACCATCATTTTCATGAATTTTATGTTTGCAGTAACAGTAAGAGAGCAGGGAGAGAACAGAGTCTCTAGGAAGTTATTATTAGCTTAATCTCAAAAATGATCAGGGTCTCTCAGCTCCTCTGGGCAAACTGGTCAAAACTGGGCTCTGGGCAGATCATGCTTATTTGAATATTTCTTGAAAGTTGGTTTCCTGCACAGATCTTAGTTGATTTTCACAATCTGTAGGCATCTTGTGTTGGGTAGCATGAATTTCATAACTGGGGATGTCTTCACTCTAATAATGATGACAAAAGTGCCCTGGGGAGTGCTCTTTTGCAGAACCATATCCCTCTGGATTGTTTAATGGAGATTTCTCAGTTTTCTCATTGCTGCCTTTAGGAACTGCCTTTTTTTTTTTTTTTTAAAGATTTTATTTATTTCAGACAGAGAGAGAGGGAGTGAGAGAGAACATGAGCGTGGGTGGGGAGGGGCAGAAGTAGAGGGAGAAACAGACTTCCCGATGAGCAGGGAGTCCAACATGGGACTGTGGGATCATGACCTGAGTTGAAGTCAGATGCTCAACTGACTGAGGCACCCAGATGCCCCAGAACTGACTTCTTTGGGATATTTGGGAATCCATTTTGAATTTCAGGACCACTAAGGAGGGCAACTCCTGAAAGAGCTAAGATGAAAGGGGAGAAAGCAAAGGAAGTTATATTTTTTGAGTTCCTACTGTATGCTTGATTTATTTAACATTAGTTTTCTCAGGAAAAAGGGAATAGTAATAGCTAATGTTTATATAGCATTTGCTCTGTTGTCAGGTGCCCTTTTGAGAATTTATTCTTCCACCTTCTGCCTGTCAGAATGGCTAAAAAACAAAACAAAACAAAACAAAAACAAAACAAGAAGTAACAGGTATTGGCGAGGATGTAGAGAAAAAAGAACCCTCGTAGAGGGAAATGCAAATTGGTGCAGCCACTGTGGAAAATAGTATGGAGTTTCCTCAAAAAATCAAAAATAGAAATATCATATGATTCAGTAATTCCACTACTGGCTATTTACCCAAAGAAGACGAAAGCACTGGGGTGCCTGGGTGACTCAGTTGGTTAAGTACCTGCGTTTGGCTTGGGTCATGATCTCAGGGTCCTGGGATCAAGCCCCACGTTGGGCGCCCTGCTCAGTGGGGCGTATGCTTTTCCCTCTCCTTATGTGCTCTCTCCCTCTGTGTTCTCCCTCTCTCAAATAAATAAAATCTTTATAAAAATTTTAAAAAAAGAAAATGGAAGCACTAATTAAAAAAGGAATGCGCAGGGGCACCTGGGTGGCTCAGTGGGTTAAAGCCTCTGCCTTCAGCTCAGGTCATGATCCCAGGGTCCTGGGATCGAGCCCCACATCGGGCTCTCTGCTCCGTGGAGAGCCTGCTTCCTCCTCTCTCTCTGCCTGCTTCTCTGCCTAGTTGTGATTTCTCTCTGTCAAATAAATAAAATATTAAAAAAAATTAAAAAAAATACTGAATATACTCAATAAGATTGTAATAACACTGGTGACAGATGGTGACAAGACTTACCATGGTAAGCACTGGGTAATGTATAGAATTGTTAAAAAAGAAAAAAAAGAATTTTTTGGGACACATGGGTGGCTCAGACATTGAGCATCTGACTGTTGATCTCAGCTTGGGTCTTGATCTCAGGGTCGTGAGTTCAGGCCCCATGTTGGGCTCTGTGGTAGGCGTGGAGCCTACTTAAAAATTTTTTTTATCCCTCATAAGAACCCTATATGGTAGATACTAATATTATCCTATTTTATAGATGGGGAAATATGTGGAGAATTTAAATACTTTGTCCAAGGTCACACCAGCTAGTGAGTCTGTGCAGTTAACCCCTAAGCTACATGCTGTGTCTCTCCAAGGGGTTGTCATGAGAATTAAATGAGGTAAAGTGAGAGGTCCCTAACAGTTCACTGGCCACAAGCACACCGTGGCAGTAAGCTATAGAATTCTGTACAAATGCTCTGGTATGGAGGCTGTTATCCTACGTGCCACTGGGAGGCAGTATTGCCATTCAGTTGGTTTCCCCTTCTGCTTTCATCCACATGGGTGCAAAACCCCTTTGTCCCTCAAGCCTTATACTATATGCCATCCTCTTTACATTTCCTATACATCTACTGTCATCCTCTTTGGGTAATCCATCAGTCCTAGGTCTCCCCAAGTTATTTACGGACTTGGATACTTAACTCATGGACATCCCTTCCAGTTCAACTCCTATTGTTATTCTGGATGTTTTTAGCATGTAAAAGATGATCCATATGATAGATCCACAGATAGTTAATGAACATTTATGTTGGGCACTTAGCTAGGTTCTGGGGAGGAAAAAAAAATAATGACATGGTTTCTGTTTCTGAGAAAGTTATAACCTAGTAGGGGCAATGGACACCAAAAAAAGTGTTATAGATGCATTTATAACCAGCTGTCTTTTGGCATCATCATTTTCCTTAAGACTTGGGTAAGATAGGTACAGGAAGCACAGCCACAAAATAGTAAATGGCATGGCACTTTCTGGAAATTGCCAATAGCCCCGTATGGACAGAGCTCGGACTTGAAGGGAAGGCCTGTGAGAGATGGGGCTAAGGGGCAAGCCATGGCCAGAGCATTGCATGCCAAGCTAAGGAGTGTGGAAATAAAAATTATTCATCTTCCATTTTCTTCCACTTTGGTTAAAATTAAGATAAAATATTGATCATATCAGTATTTGATGAGACGTCTTGGGAGTAAATAATCTTGTTGAAACAAGCAAGTAGGAAATTTGAAATACTTATGTGCTAGTTGTTTTCCTCCTTTTTTAAAAAAAGATTTTTATTTATTTGTTTGACAGAGATTACAAGGCGGGTGGGGGGTGGGCAGGGAGCAGGCTCCCTGCTCAGCAGAGAGCCTGATGCAGGGCTTGATCCCAGGACCCTGAGCTGAAGGCAGAGGCTTTAACCCACTGAGCCACCCAGGCGCCCTGTTTTCCTCTTTAATAAGGTAAGAAAGAGAAGATTAGAGAATGTGTTCTAATGAATCGAGAAGCATCACAAGGATGCTTCTTCTAGCCACAAAGCAAATGATGGCCACAAAGCCAATAAAACATGTGTTATAGGGGTGCCTGGGTGGCTCAGTGGGTTAAGCCGCTGCCTTCGGCTCAGGCCATGATCTTGGGGTCCTGGGATCGAGTCCTGCATCGGGCTCTCTGCTCAGCAGGGAGCCTGCTTCCCTCTCTCTCTCTCTCTGTGCCTGCCTCTCTATCTACTTGTGATCTCTCTCTGTCAAATAAATAAATAAAATCTTTAAAAAAACAAAACAAAACAAACAAACAAAAAAACCCATGTGTTATAGGGCATTGCAGTTGTTTTTTAATCTCTACACTGGATTTCATATACAAAATTGAATTTTTTCACCTAAACTATAAGTTAACCCACCAGTTTTTGTTTTTGTTTTTGGTAAGTAACCAGCCAGTATACATACTGTATGGATTTTCATATAAGTCATGAAGCTGCATACTCTTTGGGGCTAACTTTCTCTTTGTAGACTGTGTAAAATAAAGGATACAGAATCTGATTCTGTATCCAATAAAGGATACAGAATCAGCACAACAAACCTTGTTCTTCCAGAGGAATTTCGATTGGTCGGAAGACAGTGGGGAGCTTTTAGGTGGAAGGCTTTTAAGCAGTGGAGAGGCATAATCAGAGTTGTATTTTATTTATTTATTTATGTTTAAAGAAGATTTCATGTATTTATTTGAGAGAGACAAAGAGTATGAGAGAGCATGAATGGGGAGGGAAGGGTAGAGGGAGAGGAAGAAACAGGTTCCCCACTGAGCAGGAAGCCCAATGCAGAGCCCGATCCCAGGACCCCAGGACCATGACCCAAGCCAAAGGCAGACACTTAACTCATTGAACCATCCAGGTGCCCCAAAGTTGTGTATTAGAAATAATTTCTGGAGCCCTGAGGAGGGCAGATAGGAGGGGAGAGAGCAGCCAGAGGCAGAGCAGTCCCCGGAAACTGCTGCTGAAATCCAGGTGACAAATACTTGTGGCCTGAAGTAAGGCAGCAAAGTGGAGATGGAGGGGATTGGGTGGACATAGCTGACGTAAGGAGGTAGAGTTAATATTGATTGGATGTGGGGAATGAGGAAGTGGTCTAGGGTGATTTCTCAGGTTTCAGGCTTGGGCAACTGGAGAGAAGGGAGTAGTCTTCTAGCGGGCACTCATTACATTTGTTGAATGTTGAATGGATTTAGGAATAGGAAATAACATGAAAATGAGGAGGATCAGATAGCAATGAAGTGTGATTATACAGTTTTGGAAAGTTTAATTTGAGTTACTGCTGTGATACGCCCTAAGCACCCTATGTATTTCTTTTTTTTTTTTTTTTTTAAAGATTTATTTATTTGACAGATAGAGATTACAAGTACGCAGAGAGGCAGGCAGAGAGAGAGAGGAGGAAGCAGGCTCCCAGCCAAGCAGAGAGCCCGATGCGGGGCTCGATCCCAGGACCCTGGGATCATGACCTGAGCCGAAGGCAGAGGCTTTAACCCGCTGAGCCACCCAGGTGCCCCACCCTATGTATTTCTTTCATAGTTCCCATCAATATGTAATGATGTATTTATTTGTGGGAATATATATTTAATGTCTATCTTTCCTGCTAAGACGAAGATTTCAAATATCATGTCTACTTTACTCATCTCTACTGTGTCCAGTAACTTGATAGGACCTAGCACATATTTGGGACTCTGTTTATGGAAGATATGGGTGAAACCAGGTGGAAGATGTCCGGCAGGTACTTGGATCTGAGGAGCTGGATCTCAGGAGTGATCTGGACTAAAGACAGAGATTTGCAAGTGGTTAGCAATCAGATCAGGGTTGAATCTGGTGATGACTGAGGATACATACAGTCAGAAGAGAAGAAAGGCTAGGATAGAACTCTTAAAAGATACTGACTTTAAAAACTGGGGAGAGGAAGGGGAGCCAGCAAAGGACAGTATAAATGAATAGGAATATAAACAGAAAAAGAGCTGGAAAGGGTCACTTCATAAGCACCAAGCGGGGAGAGTTGTGAAAGGATGCTGATACTAGTTCCAGTGTGGGTGGAGAGTGTTTCCCACACATCCAAACCAATTCTTCAAACACTAGCTGGGTGTCCTACAATTCAGCTTGATTCTGACATTAGCTACCTGGAGATAGCCTCAGATTCTATAGGTTAAGGGTTCAACCACACAAGACTGCCCCACTTCAGATGCTGATCACAAGCCCAGCGTGTCACTTGTGCTTCTGACCAACTGGCTACAAATCAGAGGGTCCCACACATCTCTCCTTGGGTTGGATTGCTTTTCTAGAACTGCTCACAGACCTCAGGAAGCCCATTTACTCACTAGATTACCAATTTTTACAAAGGAAATGAAACAACAGCCAGATGAAGAGATAGAAAAGGCAAGGTGTGTGGGAAAGAGCTCCCCTTGGAGCTTGGAAGCTCCAAGCCCTCTTCAGATTCTTCCTGAATCTAATCTACGTGTGTTCACCAACTTGGAAGCTCTCTGAACCTTGCCCTTTTGGGTTTTATGGTGGCTTTATTACATAGGCACAATAGAGTAAATCATTGGCCATTGTTGATTAAACTATCTCTAGCCCCTCTCTCTCCCTGAGGTCTGGCGTGGGACTGAAAATTCCAGCTTCGGTTCCTCGTTGGTTTCCCTGGCAGCCAATGAAGTGCTTTCCAAAAATCACCTCATTAACATAAGCCCAGTTGTGGTAGAAAGGGGCTTGTTAGGAATAACAGTAAATCATTTTACCTTCATGGCTCTGAAGTGATTTCAGGGACTGAGGACAAAAAGCCAAACATTATAAGGAAAGATGCTCCTGTTGATTTTTTTCTTTTTTTTTAAAATTTTATTTATTTATTTGTCAGAGAGAGAGAGAGCGTGTGTACAAGCAGGGGGAGCAGTGGGCAGAGGGAGAAGCAGGCTCCCCACTGAGCAAGGAGCCTGATGCTGGACTCAATCCTAGGATCCCTTCATGACCTAAGCTGAAGACAGACGCTTAACCAACTGAGCCATCCAGGCATCCTTTCCATTGCTCTTTATCCCTCAGGCAGTTCCAAGGGCTTTGGGAGCTGTGAGACAGAAACATGGACAAAGACCAAACATACATGAAAAATAAATATTTGGTCATCTGAAAGACCAAATATATATTCCTTAGAATTCACAATATTGCATGCTGATATATGCTACATTATGGATGAACCTTGAAAACGTTATGCTAAATAAAAGGAGTCAGTCTTAAAAAGGCCTCATATTGTGGGATTCCATGTATGTGAAATGTCCAGAAGAAGCAAATCCACAGACATGGAAAGTAGATAAGAGGTTGCCCAGGGCTAGAGAAGGGAAGAGTGGTGACTGCTAAGGAGTACAGGGTTTCTTTTTGGGGTGAAGAAAGTGTTCTGAAATGAGATACCCTGTGAATATACTAAAATGCAGTGAACTGTATACTTTGAAAGGGTTAATTGTCTGGTATGCGAACTGTGTCAGTAAAGGTGTCTGACTCCATGAAGGCTGAGATCCCAGGTTTGTGCAGCTGATCTCAGATTGGCAGTCTGGGTGGGCTCCTGCTTAAATTAGCTGACCTCCTTACTCCATACTCCAGCAGGGGTTTCATATTTTAATATTCCAACTTAAATCAGAGGATGGGGGCCGAAGGTGTGGGAATTGCTCTGGTTGGCCAGGGCAGCTCTTTTCTTTCTGCTTTTTATTTTATTATAACAGGTCTGGTTCTTCAGCTGAGCAAGGATGACATGGGTGAGGATTGTGAACTTGGTCCAAGGGCGTGGAGTGCCCCCCCCTTACCGCAAGAGGGAGATGTTGTGCAAGCAGGGCAGAAGGTGCTGCGCTGCCCCTGCCCCCAGCATGCCCCTCTCCGGCCCCTGGCCCCCAGATTCATGAAGTCCTTTCAGGCCTCTAGGACTGGACTTTGCCTGAGCCAGTAGTGTGTGTGTGTTGGGTTGAGGACAGGGAGGAGATAAGGTCTGTATGGAGAGAGGTCTTGATAATGATTTTTTAAATTTTCTTGAAAGGTCTTTCAACTATGATTCCTGAAAGAAATTTCATCACCATTGTTTCTTCTGCTTTTTAAATCTGCACTCCTTTGGAGTTTGGGAGAGTATGATTTAAAAGTTGAGTGTGATTTTTATCCTTGCAAATAAGATCCTCTGGGTATGCCTATAAATTGAGATTCTTGACAGTGGGGAAAATCAGCTCTCTGTAGTTCATGCTGATAGCTGTGGGGTAAGTTCGTGAAACTGTGGGTAAGCAAAAGGAGCCTTCTCTAATTAAGTCATGAGAATTGTGTTGCTGAAGGTTGGTAGTCTCGTCTGGGTCTTGCTCTAACCCGACCCCCCACCAACACCACCCGCCTCCCGTGGCCGGCAAGCTCTTTGCAGTGGCAGTGGTGAAAAAATTTTTTTCTTTCTTTTTATTTTTTACTCACTTGGCCATTAAACACAGTTTAATAGTCCCATTATTCCTTCCCACTTGTTAAATTTATAATTCTGTGGCGAACAAAGAAGTAAAATTCCAAAAGCGGTTAAACAAGAAATGTTTGAAATCCGACATATAGTCAGTCCCAAACAGGAATTTCTCAGGTAACATTTTTCTTTTTTCTTTGTGGACTATTATATGCTGATAGGAGATGAAGTGTGATATAACCAAAAACTGCCCGCACAAGGCAGCAGTTGCTGGAGTTTTCGCTTATTTTCCCCTACTTGGCAGAGGTGAAATCAGTTGTTGGAATGAGGCTGAGATTGGAGAATCTGTTAAGTTTTATTCTTGGACAGATGCAGCATCTTCAGAAAGAGTTTGAGGTAACCTAAAGTAAAAGACACATAGACATTAAGGATAATAAAATGCAAATTGAGTGCTTGCTTTGGCAGCACATATACTAAAATTGGATCGATAGAGAAGATTAGCTTGGCCTCTGTGCAAGGATGGCATGCAAATTCATGAAGTGTTCCATATTTAAAAAAATAAGTAAAATGCAAATGGAGTACAAAAAGAAAAAGAAAAAAGAAAATCAAAGTGATAGAAGAGCAAAGAAAAATGCTGCCACAAAGCCTAAGAGAATTACTCTGATTGAACATTAAATTTGGCTTTGAATTTCTAAGATAATATGAAGAACTTTTTTAAAGTGTTTTTTTGAAACATTTTATTTATTTATTTGACAGAGAGATGGTGAGAGAGGGAACACAAGCAGGGTAGGTGGCAGAGGGAGAAGCAGGCTTCCTGCTGAGCAGGGAGCCAGATGCGGGGCTCTATTCCAGGACCCTGAGATCATGACCTGAGCAGATGCCAATGACTGGGCCACCCAGGCCCAGAACTGGGTAATTTAAAAATAATCAGTAGCAGAGCGCCTGGGTGGCTCAGTCAGTTAAGCATCTGTTTTTGGTAGGTTATGGGCCCAGCATGCTTCCGCTGCGCCACTCTGCTTGTTTTTGGTAGGTTATGATTCCAGAGTCCTGTGGTTGAGCCCCACGTCCAGCTCCTTGCTCACTGGGAAGCCTGCTTCTCCCTCTCTCTCTACTTCCCTGCTCCTGCTCTCTCACTTGCTCTATCTGAAATAAATAGATAAAATCTTAAAAAAAAAAAATCAGTACCATACTATTTACTTAGACGAAGTCTCAAAAAAAGAAAGAAAAGATAAAATCTCCCCTGGTGCTGAATGAATGACAGGATTTATTTATTTAGTTAAAAAGATTTCCTTTATTCATTTGAGACAGATGCAGAGAGAGAGCATGACCAGGGAGAGAGGTAGAGGGAGAGGGAGAAGCAGACTCCCCGTTGAGCATGGAGCCTGATGTGGGGCTCGATTCCAGAACCTGGAGATCATGACCTGAGCCGAAGGCAGGGGCTTTAACCCACTGAGCCACCCAGGCGCCCCTGCATATTGTTCTTTTTTTTTTTTTTTAAGATGTTATTTATTTATTTGACAGACAGAGATCACATGTAGGCTGAGAGGCAGGTGGGGGGGGGCGGGGAGGAGGCTTGATCCTAGGACCCTGGGATCATGACCTGAGCTGAAGGCAGAGGCTTTAACCCACTGAGCCATCCAGGCGCCCCCGCATATTGTTCTTGATAAGAATTTCATAAGCAAATGCAGAGTTCTTCAGAATTTTTATCAAAGATCTATTTTTCTTTTTCTAATTTGAGTCAAACACTATAAATCTTAAGTGGACAGTTCAGTGAATTTTCACAAAATTAATACTTACATTACAATCACACAGGGCAAGAAATAGAACATTACCGATACCACAGACAACCTCCTAATACCTCCCTGGGTCTTTGACCCCACCTACCTCCCCAAGGGTAACCACCAATCTGATTTGTAGTGACATAGGTTAGTTTTGCCTCTTTGTAACTTTGTGTAGGTGGAATCTACACAAAGTTCTTTTGTGTCGCAATATTATGTTTGTGAGATTCATACATCCAGTTGTGTGTAGGTGTAGTTCATTTTTGTCACTGTATAGCATTACATTGTGTGCACACATTTCAACTTCTTTATTTATTCAACTGTTGTTGCATATTTGGGCTGTGTTCAGCTTTTTGGTGCTGCTACAAACACATCTTATGATGCACATGTGCACATATTTTGTCGTTGTTATGTATCTAAAAGTAGAATCAATTATTTTAAGGAAGGTGGATTTTTATCTTTGGTAGATAAGGACAAACCATTTTTCAAATTGATTGACTCGATTAACTCTTTCATTGTACATGCTAGATTGTTCCCTATTCTTGCCAGCCCTTGACATTGCCAACTTTTTTTCAGTTAAAACATAATGGTGGGTGCCTAGTGGCATCTGATTATGATGAATGATTATTGACTTGAGTACCACCTAGTCTGTATGTCTAATATGGGAATAAAGAGTGTTGTGGTGGATCAGTCCATGAATTGTGCTGATTTTATATATATATAATTTTATTTATTTGAGAGAGCGAGCATGTGAGCATAGTGGGGAGGGGCAGAGGGAGAGAGGATCTTTTTTTTTTTTTAAGATTATTTATTTATTTATTTGGGAGAGAGAGAGAGTGCAGGCATGAGAAGAGGTAGGGGCAGAGGGAGAGGGAAAAGGAGGTTTCTGTTGAGCAAGGAGCCTGATGCGGGGCTTGATCCCAGGACCCAGGATCATGACCTGAACCAAAGGCAGATGCTTAACTGACTGAGTCACACAGGTCCTCCCCCTACCCATGTGCTGATCATAGACTAGCTCTTACGATCAGTGATGAGACTGATAGGAGTCTGTAGATAAACCCAGGTCTGAAGATTTGAAAAGAGGGAATAAAGGCTATTCCTTATTTTGCAATGCACTATACTGCAGAGAGATGGGTCGTCTGCTTGAGACTGAAGAAAGTCAGGGTGAATTAGCGTTGTCCAGTATGGTGACAAAGAGCTGGTAGAAGTGATGAAGCATGTTGTCATACATGGAGTTTGACTTCTGAATGCACCAGATGGTTTGAGTTCTCATGATGAAATTTCCTTCTGTTAAAGCCTGCAGGAAGAGGTAGGGCTCATAGAGAAAGGCCTAGAATGGCACTGATAAAACAATGACCACCAAAATAATGCTAATAATATCTAATAATTTTATAGTGTTTTATGTATGTTAACTCATTTAACTTTCTTAACAAATCACCGAGGTGTTCTTTTCCCATTTTAAAGATGAGCTCCCAGGTACAGAGAGGTTAATTCACTTACCCAAGGCCACACTACAAGTAAGTGACAAATAAAGCCTGAATTTGAACCCAGGTAATCTGGCCTCAGAATCCATGCTCAGGACTTTATGCTAACCACAGAATTAGGGTTGGGGGCAGGAGAACTCATGCAGACAGATTCTTGGAAAGGAAGAAAAGGAAAAGTAGGCAGGAATTAGCCAGGTAGTCTCACTGGTATCAACTAACAGGCTCCCAAAAACGTGTTCTGACAAATGGAATACATTTGCACTGTTGATGAAGGGGAAAACCGTGGAAGCCTGAAACATCTCCAGGTTTGGATATGAGAGTCTTTAGCACACAGCAAGCACAATGGCTGAGTAGGGAAGCCCGGTTTAGCAGAGAGCCTAACACTGAGGATTGCCAGTCTTTCCTCCGTCTCACACCTGTGTCAGGTATTTATGATTGCTCTACTGAGGGATAGATAATGAGTATCATAGCTAGTTTCTTTTGGGTTTCCTGGTTGTAGAGAAACCATCCAGGGACAGCAGTTCATATATTATGATACTAAATCATATATGATTTACATTTCTAATACCCATGCCAGTGGCTAGGGACCCTGTATTTGCCCCAGATTCTGAGACAACCAGAGAGGTCAATTCCTGGGGCTCCAAAGGGGTCCTATCACTGAGACCTGGGCTGGAGGGTGGGATCTGGAGACGGATAATGGGGAGGGAGGAACAAAGGAGGGACACCCTAATGGGTGCTTAGGTGGAGATTAAACCATCTTTACTTCCTCTAGGAGCCCCTGGACATGTTCCACTTCCCTACACCCTTTTATATCTTTGTTTCCCATTCCCCTAGCTTCCCCTTTTCCCCTTGTACTTACATTGCCCCATCCACAAATATAAATAACCTTCCCTTGAAAAGAGGTTGCTCTATATGGGGAGATGAGGAAGAAAATCTCAGGCTGGGAAATGGCCAGATGACCTCTGTAGTTCAGGGAGATAATCTCAGGACCAAGTCTCCAAGGCAGAATGGGCCAATGACTGCACTGTTGGTAAAGAATAGGCTTTGTAGGTGTTTCCTACAGAGTCATGTTTGGACTCAAGCATCTCCTGCCCAAGGAGGTGGGTCAGTGAAGATACTTCCTAAGCAGAACCCAGCCCTCAGTATTGATTATCTCCCTGAAACTTCCTCCAGGCTTTCCCTTTTCTCCTTCTAGTCTCCTTCAGGTTGTTCTACATCCTTGCCAACATTTATTATTTCTTGTCTTTTCTGGCTCCTATATGTATGTTGACTGTGTATGTGGGTTTGCTTCTAGGCTCTTGATTCTGTTCTCTTGGTCTGTGTGTGTGTGTGTGTGTGTGTGTGTGTGTGTGTGTGTGTGTGTGTGTTTATGCCAGTAATATTATCTTTTTGATAACTATAGCTTTGTAGTATAGTTTGAAATCAGGAAGTGTGATGCCTCCAGCTTTGTTCTTCTTTCTTGGTATTAAATTGGCTATTTAGGGTCTCTTGTGCTTCCCTAAGAATGTTAGGGTTGTTTTTTCTACTTCTATGAAAAATGCCATTGGAATTTTGATAGGATTGCATTTGAGCTGTAGGTGGCTTTGGGTAGTATGGACATTTAATAATATGAATTCTTTTTTAAAACATTTTTTGATTTAAGTAATCTCTGCATCCAATGTGGGGCTTGAACTCCTGACCCAGAGACCAAGAGTTGCATGCTCTTCCCAACTGAGCCCCAATAATATTAATTCTTCTGATCCATGAACATGGGATATCTTTCCATTTATTTGTGTATTCTACTATTTTTTTCATCAAAGTCTTATAGTTTTCATTGTATAGATCTTTCACCTCTTTGGTTAATTTTATTCCTAAGTATTTTGTTGTTTTTGATGCTATTGTAAGTGAGTTTGCTTTCCTTATTTCTTTTTCAGGTAGTTTATTATTATATTGAAATGCAACTGATTTTTGTAGGTTGATTTTTTTTATGCCGCAGTTTTACTGAATTTGTTTATTAGTTCCAAGGGTTTCTTGGTGGAATCTAGGATTTTCTTTTTTTCTTTTTTTCCCCGTAGCTCCAAACCCACCTCTAGAATTTTCTATATATGTTGAACCATCCTTGCATTTCAGGGATTTGAAACTGGAAATCATCCTAGGACCCCCCACCCCATCCAATCACTAGGTCCTAGGGCATCTGCCTCTTGTATATTTCTAATTGCTCCATACTTCCTCATACTCACTGCATGATCAACTCTTTCATGTCCTGCATGTCTTGTTCAGATGTTTCTTTCTCAGTGAGGCCTATTCCGACAACTATATTTATTTTATTATTTTTTAAAAGATTTTATTTATTTATTTGACGGAGAGAGAGATCACAAGTAGGCAGAGAGGCAGGCAGAGAGAGAGGAGGAAGCAGGCTCCCCGCAGAGCAGAGAGCCTGATGCGGGGCTCGATCCCAGGACTCTGAGATCATGACCCGAGCTGAAGGCAGCGGCTCAATCCACTGAGCCACCCAGGCGCCCCCTGACAACTATATTTAATGCTATAAACTGTCCTCCCTCCAGTCCTCTTGATCCCCCTTATTCTGCTCTTTGTCTTTTTTCCAAAGTGCATATCCTCATCTAACATATTTATTATATCTATTGTTTATTTTACTTTTTTAAAAGTTTTCTTGAAATATAATTCACATATACAATTCACACATTTAAAGTTTACAATTCAGTAACTCTCAATATATTCACAGAGTTGTGGGATCATCAATTTTAGAATATTTTTATTACCTTAAAAAGACTTCTCTTACTCTTTAGCCATCACCTCCCATTTTCCCTCAACTCCTTGAATCCAACCCTAGGCAACTACTCACCTACTCTTTGTTTCTATAGATTTGTCTATGCTGGAAATTTCTTATAAGTCGAATCATACAGTACATGGTCTTTTGCAACTGACTTCTTTAACTGAGTGTAATGTTTTCAAGGTGCCAAAGCAACTGTACCATTTTACATTTTCACCAGCAGTGAATGAGGGGCGATCACCTAATGCAGTGGCTGATACTGCATTAATTAAATTAAATTAAATGTTTAATTAGTTTATGTTTTGTTTAATAAGCTAAATGTTTATTAAATGTATGGATGAGAAAATGTAGGGCACAATCTACATTGTTTAGCATGCCATCCAAGGACTTTCCTGATCAGGTCCCTACCTATTTTCCCAGCATCATCTGTGGCTACTCCATGGCCTCTAGTCTTACAGACCTCTCTGCCTTCTCCCATCCTGTTCTTGCAGCCTGAGGTATACTTCTGGTCCTTCTGCTTAGTGTGCTGAGCTTCTGTTCACCTTGAATTCTACTCTGCCCTTAAACCTTTGGCGTAATAGGTGCTTTCTCTTGCTGTTCTCTCCACATTTTCTTTTTTAAAAAAATTAATTAAGGGGCACCTGGGTGGCTCAGTGGGTTAAGCCTCTGCCTTCGGCTCAGGTCATGATCCCAGGGTCCTGGGATCAAGCCCCGCATCGGGCTCTCTGCTCCGCGGGGAGCCTGCTTCCTCCTCTCTCTCTGCCTGCCTCTCTGCCTAGTTGTGATTTCTCTCTGTCAAATAAATAAAATATTAAAAAAATTTTAAAAATTAATTAATTAATTAATTAATTTGAGAGAAAGAGAGAACATGAGAAGCAGACTCCCTGCCGAGCAGGGAGCCTGATGTGGGACTTGATCCCAAGACTCCAGGATCATGACCTGAGCCAAAGGCAGTCGCTTAAACAACTGAGCCACCCAGGCACCCTCTCCACATTTTCTTAATAATTTTGTTTCTATTTCTATTTCCCCTCCTAGTTCTGTGAGCTTCTTAAGGACTGTCACTGTTCTATTCATCTTTTTTTTTTTTAAAGATTTTATTTATTTATTAGAGGCAGGCAGAGACAGAGAGAGGAGGAAGCAGGTTCCCCGCTGAGCAGAGAGCACCATGCGGGCTAGATACCAGGACCCTGGGATCACAACCTGAGGCGAAAGCAGAGGCTTTAATCCACTGAGCCATCCAGGTGCCCCTCTATTCATCTTTGTATCCTCTGCACTTACCCGGGCTTGGCACATGGTTGCTATTTAATAAATGTCTGTTTCAGTGAACAAGTAGAGGAAAAAGCAAGAGCAAAACTGCGGAGCAAGAAATCCACTGGCAGGTTTGAGAAAATAGTGAGTTTTCTAACTTGATTGTGTTAAAAAACAAAACTCAGCTGAGTAAATTTGGGGATCTAATTGACTCTGTTAAATGATTCATGGATTGGGCAGTATCCCATCTAGCAAGGAGAGGGGAGCTGCACTAAGCTTGGAAAAAGAAAGGTTTTTAAAGGCACAGGGAAGGCATTAAAAAAACAAGAAGAAGAAATTTGTTAACAAGGAATGCATTCTTTAGGCAATGTTGCCCTCCTAAGGGAGAAAGAGTCTATGGAGGATTATCTCCTAGTGTTGACCCGGAAATTCCATTTTGGGTGGTTAAAGGTTACATTCCTGGAGAGGTTGAAATTGTAGTTAGCTTAGGTATTAAATCATGGTTTACTGACATGGGGCCTTAACATAAGTGACTCCATTTGGGGCCTGTGGTTTTCTTTTTAACATTGCCCCCTTCTGATCGGACCCTCAGTTTCAGTGAGAGATATGATTAAAAAAAGTTGTGGGTTGTTTTTTTTTTTGAGATGTCATAAAAATTAAGGCATCAGCACCACTCAGCTACTATTCTGTAGTTTTTGCAGCTGTTAACAAACAAAATTCAATAAATAAATTTAAAGATCTAATTGGCTTTATTAAATGATTCATGAATCAGGCATCATCCCATCTAGCAAGTAGAGGGGAGCTCAGAAGAGCTGTGCAAAATGGAAGGTTTTTATAGGAAGGAGGGTGGGGCAAGAAAGTTATTAGCAAAAGAAAAGGATTATTCTAGGCAAGGTTGCTTTCGCTTAGGGGGAAAAGCTGGGGGTCTTACCATGAAGATCATCCTATCTTCTTTGGAGGATGGAGAGGGCCCATGTGGCTGACTCATAGGTGCCCATCAACAAATTCCTGATTAAGACTGTATTTCTGGGCTATGTTAAAACTGTAGTTAAATTAGGTATTAAGCCCTGGTGTGGTGCCTTAACTAAATGCACAATTCTGGGTCTGTGGTTTCATAGCTTTTGTTGATCCTTTGTTTGGTATTCACAGGTCATGACTTTTTTTTGCTTAATCTCTGAGATCCACAGGTTACAACCTCAGGTTCACGATTTTTGAGTTGGTCATCCTCTTTGTGCTTTCTTTGATGTTCTAGTCTCAGGGAGGTCATTTGCTTGGTGGTTAGTGGCTGTGAACGTGCCTGTAAAACTTTTGAGAGAATATGGCACACTAGGAAGATTATTATGATTATTATAAGGAAGAAAATTCCCAGTGTTTGACGTGTACTTCGAAGCCATGGTCACCAAGACCCAAACCAGTCAAAGTCAAGTAAGTCGAAGACCTTACGGAAAGGGTCACCTTTCGTTTTTTTAAAAATTTCTTATTTATCTATTTATTTTGTTTATTAGAGAGAGAGAGAGAATGAGAGAGAGAAAGCATGAGAAGGGAGAGGCTCAAAGGGAGAAGCAGACTCCCTGCTGAACAGGGAGCCTATGCAGGGACTCGATCATGGGACTCCAGGATTGTGACCTGAGTTGAAGGCAGTTGTTTAACCAACTGAACCAACCAGGTGCCCCAGGAGTCACCTTTTTCAGCCAAGTGGCTTATTCAGTGATTTTATGTAATCGAGTTTTAACTTCCCTGGAAGTGTTAATCTAGGTATAGCACGCAGTGTTGGCCATAGCAGAGACACTTTGTTCAGCTAACAGATAACCAAGGGCTATCCTACTAGGAAGAACAACTTTGACCAGATAGTCTAGGGATCCTTGTTGGGCAGCTCTTATTTTAGCAAAATTCTGCAGTATCTTCAAGAGTTAAGGAGAGCTTTCTGATCATAGTCTCATTTCCTTTTACTCCTAAGCAGGGAAATCTGACTCTGCCGAAGGAAGTGAATCCTGAGTCATGAATGCCCCCTGGTAGGTTTTTTTCTCATTTGATGATGTCAGTCCAGGGAAACCGATTAGTGAGATGTGTTATTTCACTTGTGAAAAATTAGGGACACAGTTAGATACCCTAAGAAGCATTGCCCAGTAGTGTGTGCCAGCTGTCTAGTCATTCATAGACCCAAAGAGAATGGTAATGGCCACAGACAAAGGCAAACCCTGACAAAGCACAAAGCAATTCCAGTAAGGTAGCCCTGTTTGTTAATGGACAAATAGGAGATTTTGGTGACAAATCCAGTAGTCTGGAAGATGAAGATTTCCACACTTAGACCTGGCCCAGGAGATGTGGATGATGGTGTTATCTTTACCATCACTGCTTCAACAAGTGGGAGGAAGGGGCAGAGGAGAGGGAGAAGCAGACTCCACAATGAGCAGGAAGTCTGATATGGGGCTTGATCCCAAGACCCTGAGATCGTGACCTGAGCTGAAGACAGACGCTTAACTGAGCCACCCAGGCACCCCTGTTTGCTTTCTTAAATTCTACTCATGAGTGAAATCATATGGTACTTGTCTTTCTCTGACTGATTTATTTCCCTTAGCATAGTACTCTCCAGTGCTAGCTATGTCATTGTAAATGACAAGGTTTCATCCTTTTTGATGGCTGAATAATATTCCTCTGTGTGTGTGTGTGTGTGTGTGTCTGTGTGTGTGTGTACCATATCTTCATTACCGATTCATCTGTCAGTGGACATCTGGACTCTTTTGGCTATTGTGGACATTGCTGCTATAAACAAACCCTAATTTTGCATAGTGTACTCTTTTTTTTTTTTTTAAAGATTTTATTTATTTACCTGACAGAAAGAGATCACAAGTAGGCAGAGAGGCAGGCAGAGAGAGAGAGAGGGAAGCAGGCCCCCTGCCGAGCAGAGAGCCGGATGCGGGACTCGATCCCAGGACCCTGAGATCATGACCTGAGCCGAAGGCAGCGCCTTAACCCACTGAGCCACCCAGGCGCCCCTGCATAGTGTACTCTTAGCATCATAACTCAGTCTTGAATAAATTCATTTTAATCTTAGCCAGTGTGACCACACATTAAAATTCATTTTCAAAGATTCCTTTTCCATAAAACTTTTACAACTTTCTCTTACAAAGTAAAACAAACAAAAAACCATTTTATAACTTTTTCTTTTTTTTACATTCAGATTTCGTCCCAAGTTTTCCCTTCTTAAATAACCAGCATCCCATCTAGCAAGTAGTAGGGGAGCTCCACTGAGCTTCAATAAAGGATAGGTTTTAAAAGAGAGAGGGCATTACATAAAGAGAAATTTATCATCAAAATGAACGAATTATTTAGGTAGGGCTGCCCTTTTAATGAAGAATGTAGCCATCAGGGGATGACTTACAGGAAATCCAGCTTGGTTGGATAAAGATTACTTTCCTGAGGGGTGGAGGGTTGAAACTGCAGGTTAGGTATGAGGTCTTGGCTTACTGATGTGGAGCTTTAGGTAAGTGACTCCATTTAGGGCTTGTAGTTTTCTTTTCTTTATTCCTTTTTTTTTTTTTTAAAGATATTATTTATTCTTTTAACAGAGAGGGAGAGTACAAGCAGGGAAAGCAGCAGGCAGAGTGAAAGGGAGAAGCAGGCTCCCTGCTGAGCCAGGAGCCGATTATGGGACTCGATCCCAGGACTCTGGGATCAGGACCTGAGCCGAAGGCAGCCGCTTAATGAACTGAGCCACCTAGGCGTCCCTGTAGTTTTCTTTTTTAACAACTGCAAACTGACATTTGTGAGTTGGACTATAGGTACAGGGCCTAAAATCATCTGGTGAGGGGTTTATACTTTGTCTGGTGGGCCACTGGGGACTGCTGAAGGGGAATAACATGACTGAGGCTGGGCCTGAGAAAAATGAACCCAGCAGTGGTGTGCAGAATGAACTAGAAGGTGGGAGACAGAATAGGAGGCTTTAGGCCAGGTGAGAAGAATGAAGGTAAAATCCTAGGTAGAGTGTCAGGAAGGGCAGAGGAGTGAGGAAACAGTATTAAAGAATGCGTAGGGTTTGGTTTCCTTTCCAACCAGGGCCTGGCTGAGTAGTTCCCACAACGAAGGGCTGTTGTGCCATCCTGTGGTAGTAACCAGAGAATACACCGTCGACCTTCACTAGCACACTCATGGAGTGGGTTTCAAGAAGTGTGCTCCTTGGGCACTCAGAGAGATCTGGAAATTTGCCATGAAGGAGATGGGAACTCCAGATGTGTGCATTGACACCAGGCTCAACAAAACTGTCTGGGCCAAAGGAATGAGGAGGAATGCTCCATGCCATATCCGTGTGTGGTTGTCCAGAAAATGTAACAAGGATGAAGATGCACCACACTAGCTCTGTATGTTGGTTGCCTATGTACCTGTCACCACTTTCAAATATCTACAGACAGTTGGGTGCCTGGGTGGCTCAGTCAGTTACGCATCTGCCTTTGGCTCAGGTCGTGATCCCAGGGTCCTGGGATCGAGTCCTGTGTTGGGCTCCCTGCTCAGCAGGGAGTCTGCTTCTCCCTCTACCCTTCCCCCTGCTCGTGATCTTACTCACTCTCTCAAATAAATAAATAAAATCTTTTAAAAAATCTACACAGTTAATGTGGATGAGAACTAACCAACTGCTGATTATCAAATAAAGGTATAAACTACCACACACACACACACACACACACACACACACACACACACACGAATCTGTATGGCTCGGAGAGGGACTGAGTGTGAGTGAAAAGTGAGGAAGATGGAGGAGCCAAAGACTGGGCAAGACTTTGCAGCCTTGTGCCCGTCAGAGTAGTTAGGTTCAGTCTTGGAGTCTTGGCTTATTATACTTGCTTCCGTGTGTCTTGGTGGAGTTAGATACTTTTAAACATCTATAGAGAAGGAAAAAGCCTGTAGAAACACTTACAATGTATTATAATTACAATCTTCAAGAAAAACAAAAATGATGCAGGGAGTACAGCCATGACACATAATTGTAGTCAATCCATTGGGTGCAGTGGCACCATTTTTCGATGGTGCTAAAAACAAATGGGCTCTTCCAGAAGCGGTAATTGTTTATTTATCCTGGACCAAAGCCCTGGAGTAGGTGCTGTGTCACGTACTAAGCTGAATCACACACACAACTGCGCCAAGGGTACCAGTCCAGTTGGAGAGGTGACTTCCATGGGAGAGGTGTGAACAGATGTTAAGAGAGAGCAGATCTATTGATGACTCAGAGAAAGCTTTATATGGAGGACGTGTGAATTGCTGAGCCTAGCAGGACAATGGAGTATTTGACATGTAGAGATGAGCATACATGGGGATTTAGGGCAAAGGGAATGGGAAGAGCACAGACCTGGAGCATGGAAAGAGCAGAGCACAGCTACATGGAGAACTACGAACTCTTTGGTTTGGTTGGAACATAAATTGTATGAGTGGGAAGAAGGGGAGATAAGTTTGAGGCCAAATAATGGAGGCCTTATACACCCAACTGAAGTTTTAGATTATTTTTAGTAGGTTCAATGCTTTTCAGGTAGTAACATCAGCAGAGCTGTGCTTTGGGAAAATTAAGCAGACAGCACCATGTGGATGAGAGGGGAAGCGACTGATCCTGTAGGGATGGTGAGAAGGCTTATATGATCGGCCAGGCAACATATGAGTGTTGAAGGCTTGATTGAACAATGGATGTGGCTGTAGGAATGAAGAGGAGGGGACAGGTGCTCTGGACACAACCGAGCCTGACCCTACAGCCTCATCTCCTCAAAGAATGCATTGGGCAGGGAGGAGAAAGTATCAGAGCATTAAGACTAAAATAATACAAATAGAAATTGGGAATACTAGAGGAGAAGCACTTTTAGGAGATAAGATGATGAGTCTGCCTTGGGTATACTGAGTGTCTAGCTAAACGTCTGGCTGGAGAGTACTTCAGGAAATTAAAACTATAGGACAAAGCCCCAGGAAATGGTCAGGTTGGGGATACAGATCTGGGCAGCTGTGTGGAGGTGAGAGTTGGAACCTTAAGAGGGGACAAGATGGCCAAGGAGAGAGTGAGAAACAGGCAGGGAGGGATTCAGGGACAGAACACTGGGGAATCTTTGCACTTAGGGTGTAGGAAGGAGAGGAGGAGCAGACTAGGAGCAAGGGAAGGGGCGCTGTGATGGAAGCAGGAGAACCAGGAGAGTGGAGTATCTCGGAAGTCAAGGGAGGAACGTGTTCCCAGAATTGGGTGGTCAAAATGGAGCAGGTGGTGGCTTCCGACTATGAGAGCAGGGAGCTTAGGTGGAAAAAGTAGGCCAGAGCAAGACCATGGGAAGTCTTCTAGGGGAGAGATAGTATAGCATGGTGATTTAATCCTGTCTCTACTACTCACTATCTGTTTGACTTTGGGCATTTCATTTCATTTTTGCCTTAATTTGTGCCTCAGTGTCCTCATCTGAAAAGTAGGCATAATGCTTGCATGTATGTTGTGAGGTTGTATGTGTGTGTATGTTGTTTTGAACAGTGCCTGGTACGAGGAAAGTTCTAAATTACTGTTAATTACTGTTCACTATCATGATTATGTGCCAAGCTGAGGAGTTTTGACTTTTATCTGTGGGTGATGGGGTCATGGACAGGCTCCAGCAAGGGCATGGCATGGTTAGAAAGCAATCTCCTCCTTCATCCAAGATCCAGTTGGAATTTGAGAACCAGATACAATTACTAGAAAAAAGAAAGTGCTAGCTATTGTGGTGATATCTGAGAAGGAGGAGAGATAAAAGGCCTTGGGGATCGTCTGCTTGGTCCTTGGTGAGCCCTGAGTTTCCGGAGAGGGATGGGAATGGGAGATGGAGTACAAGGGTTTGGGAATGCATTGGGCAGGGAGACAATAGAGGACCTGTGCATATGTTCTTTGAATATTCTGACCATATGGGGTAAGAGAGGATATCATTTGGAGGGTGGCAGGGTAGCATGGTCTTAGGGAGGAGGAAAGACAAAAGAGGCAGCCCAGAGGACAGACAATATAGAGACATTTAAAGCAAGGATGTCCTCAGTGGACATGGCAGCCCCCGAAATGAGAGACAAAATGTCGGTATGAATTAGACTGTGAGGCTGTTGGTTTAGAAATGAGGATGATAAGGTAGAGCTTTTCTGGATTTTGCAGGGGAGGCAAGAGGTGAGCTCATTTGTGGAAGGAGAGCCCAATGAACATGAGGCTGGGAAATTGAGAAGGTTGGAGATTTGGAATGGGTCTTATTGGGAACACATGAGGGGAGGGTCAGATGGAGGCAAACAGAAGGTCTGCCTTGTGTCGGCAAAGTCCAGCCGAGACTGGGTATTACTGATTTGCTGTGGAAATCACTGGTTTGTTTTCCAGCCTTTCTCTAATGCCACTTGGCAGCTGGCAATGAGGGAATGTGGATAGTAGAGGCTTTGGGACACCAATAAAACACCCCTCAAGTGGCTGGCCCCAGGACCTACACTGAATAAGGAGGCAAATGAAGCCATAAGAGGACTGTAGTAATATGAGACTGAACAAAGGGAGGGCGCTGCAGGAGGAAGGAGACAGGGAGAGGTGAGGGAAGGAGGGGGAGAGATACGAAGGGGCTGTAGTCAGAGAGGGCAGTTTCAGCTTTCAAGATCTTTGTGGGAGAGCAGTTTCAAACGATGATGAAGACCAAGTGTGGCGAGGGTCCGGTCTGAAGTAAAGAGTAAATCTTAATTTATGCATTACGATTATGAAGGTGTTTTCTGAGTTCAACTTCAAAACTCCTTAAAGAAAATTAACCAGGTGGTGTCCTGTGGATGAGAAGGAAAGAGACAATACGGTGTGAGAAAGCTAAGTTCAGTTGATGGACAGGAAGTCAGAAAATGTCTAGAGGTGCTAAGTCAAGAAATAGTAGTATAAGCGTATAAATCTCCTGGGTCAAAGGCAGAAACATAAGTGATCGCATGGCTTTTGCAGATGAATGGTTATAAAAACAAGCAGGCCACTTGGGGTTTGATCTTTGAAGTACTCAAGGCATATTTAGGGAATTTGATTCATGTTCAGGTTTGGCGCACGGAGAGTCTCTCTGGCCTGCCATGTCTCTTCCATGAGTGCAGTCTTCTTGCTGCTGGGTATGCGGTTGAAGAGTAAGACCCCGGAAGGCTGCGTGGCCTGAGCTGCTCTCTGATGGGGGAAATGGATTTTCATCTTTTTTTTTTTTTAAAGATTTTATTTATTTATTTGACAGAGAGAGAGATCACAAGTAGGCAGAGAGGCAGGCAGAGAGAGAGGAGGAAGCAGGCTCCCTGCGGAGCAGAGAGCCCTATGTGGGGCTCGATCCCAGAACCCTGAGATCATGACCTGAGCCGAAGGCAGTGGCTTAATCCACTGAGCCACCCAGGCGCCCCTGGATTTTCATCTTTGATTAACATCAGAAAGTGACTCTTAGGGCGCCTGGGTGGCTCAGTGGGTTAAGCCGCTGCCTTCGGTTCAGGTCATGATCTCAGGGTTCTGGGATCGAGTCCCGCATCGGGCTCTCTGCTCAGCGGCGAGCCTGCTTCCTCCTCTCTCTCTGCCTGCCTCTCTGCCTACTTGTGATCTCTATCTGTCAAATAAATAAATAAAAATCTTAAAAAAAAAAAAAAAGAAAGTGACTCTTAGTCCATAAACAGGCAGGAGGAAGCCCTGTTACTATAGCACACTGGAGAATGCAGAATGCGGGTGGGGAGGAACAGAAGCGTCTGACTAGGCAATGGAAAGCTCTCAGGTTGCAGAAAGAAAGTTGGGAATGAGAGAGAGATCATGGGGAGGTGGAGGGAGAGGGGAAAAAAGAAAGAGGGGAGAGGGAGGGAATACTAAAGTTGGGAGGGGGCTAGGGATAGTGTAAGTCTCTAAGGAATTTTGGAAGCAGGGTTTCCAGGACCTTGAGGGGCAATAGCTATTGTTGGGAAAAGGTCATTTATTACTGTCTAGTAAAACCTTAGTTATGAGACCCTTTAAGATGTTTGTCAGTGGGTCATAGGCTTGGGGGATGATTGCCAACATGGATCTTGGGGAGCAGACATAAGGGAAGTTTCTGAAAGAATTTTTTTTTTAAGATTTTATTTATTTATTTGAGAGAGAGAGAGGGAGAGAGAGCATGAGAGGGGAGAAGGTCAGAGGGAGAAGCAGATTCCCCGTGGAGCTGGGAGCCCAATGCGGAACTCGATCCCGCGACTCCAGGACTCCGGGACCATGACCCGAGCCGAAGGCAGTCGCCCAACCAGCTGAGCCACCCAGACGCCCCAGAATTTTCACATGTTTAAGTAGACTTACAGGGTCCTGGGGGTCAGGCTGAAATTGCCTTTTGGCCTTAATGAACTGTCAACATCCAGGCAGCTGAGTTCCTAGAGGAATGTCACTCCGCCTGTCAATGGGCTGTAAGTAGTAAGGAAATTTAATCATTTTTCTTCTGCCTTTGTTTCCCACGTCAACACTATCTACTGGAGATAGCATCAGATCCCACAGGTGAAAGGTTCAATCCTGCAAGACTGCCCCCCCCATCCCCCGCTCCATCCCCAGCCCCTACTACAGATGCCAGCCGCCAGCCCAACTTATCACCGGTACTTCTGACTGACAGGCTACACATTGGAAGTTCCAAGATTATTGGAAGTTCCGATGATTCCCTTTTTGGGTTCTATTAATTTGCTAAAGGCCCTCACAGAACTCACAGAAATGCTTAACTCTACAGAACAAACTGGAGGTCTCCAGAGGGGAGGGGCTTGGGCGGGTGGGCGGAAGGAGTGAAGGGGGTTAAGAGCACATTTATCATGATGAGCACTGAGTAATGTGGAAAATTGTCCAATCACTATATTGTACACCTGAAACTGATGTACCACTATATGTTAACTCTACTGGAATTTAAAAAAAATCAACGCACAGAAATATTTTTTGTGCTAGATTTCTGGTTTATTATAAAAGAATATAACTCAGGAACAGCCAGATGGAGGAGATGCGCAGGGCAAGACATGGGGAAGGGACATAGAGCTTGCAAGCCCCCTCCAAGCATGCGGCTCTTCCAATCTCCATGTGTTCGCCAACCCAGAAGCTTTCTGAACCCCATTCTTTTGTGTTTTGTGGAAGCTTTTTTTATGGAAGTTTTTATGGAAGCTAGGCATGATTGATTTAAATCATTGACCTTTAGTGATTGGATTCAATCTCCAGTCCCCCTCCCCTTCCCAGAGGTAGAGGGCTGGGTGGGACTCATTCCAACTCTCTGATCACATTGTTGGTTCCCTCATCCTTAGGAGTGACCCCAAGGTAGCCTCATTAACATAATAAGACAGCTTTGTTCTCCTCACTTAGGAAATGTTTTAAGCGTTGCGCAGGAAATGGACAAAGACCACATATATATTTTTATTTATAAATCACAGCATCACAGCCCTTCATTCCCTTGTAGCTACTGCCTTCTTTCCTCTCCTTCCTAGACTCTTTTAAAAGGAGTCTCTACTTGGCTCTACTTCCTGCCCTCCTCCAGTCCACTCATCTGCCCACTGCTGGCTGGTTTTTACTCTTAATTCCCTAAGAGTTCTGTTTAATAAAATCACCAGTAACCTGCCAGTATTCAGTGGAGCTCCGTGTTGAGAGCTGATCCTCA
This sequence comes from Meles meles, assembly GCF_922984935.1. Taxonomy (NCBI): domain Eukaryota; kingdom Metazoa; phylum Chordata; class Mammalia; order Carnivora; family Mustelidae; genus Meles; species Meles meles. The sequence goes on from NC_060072.1 coordinate 96,647,098, forward strand.
TTAAGCCCTCTTCCCTTGGCTTCCTTTGGCTTTCTTTCTACTACTTCTCTGACTCATTCATCCTGTTATTCTTTTCTCCCTTTGTTCCCCCCGCCCCCGGCCTTAATATTTTTGTTTCATTTATCTATCTAACAGCATTTATCCAACTACACAGCCCTGGCTGTATACCCTTCACTGTGCCAGCTGCAGAGGAATCCATAGCCTGGGCTCACAAGGGCTTCATAGTCCAAAAGTCGGAGGAAGCAGTGTGATGTCATGATACGCTCAAGTGCAGGCTGCAGCTGGGATGTGGGGAGGGGCGGGGGGGGGGGGGAGGGAGTGGTCCCTTTTGTTAGACCAGGGATCGGGTTAAGAAGGGTCCAAAAGTATTCTGCCTGGACCCCTCTCCCCCTGCTTTGAGCTATACTTCTTTTATAGATGAGCTATACTTCATCTCTCAGTGCTCATCTATAAAATAATGCGGCGGTTATGGAGGTGTGTTGCTCAGATGTCTTTTTCAAGAGAATCTGCTTTGAGGAGTGAAGTTGACTCACAGCCCCCAGCTGTTGTCTTTGGATCTGCGATGGCCTGTATACTGAGGCACGCTTCTCCTGGGCACCCCCAGCTAGTGACGGAGCGTGGTGGCAGCAATGGAGCCCCGCCAGTTCTGCCCAGTGCAGGGATCTACTGGACAGTCTCAGCTCAAAGGCCCCCCATTTGCCTGGCTGAGACTTTCTGAGGGTCCTATATGTTAAGGAGCCTCCTCGCAAACCCTCCCTCCTCTTTCTTCTTTCAGAGGCTATCAGACCTGCATCATCACCTACTCCTGCACTCTCCCCTTTATCCTCTCGTGGTATTTTCCCCACCAAATCACTCGAGTGCCTGAATGTTTTGGCATTTGAACCTGACACAGGGATATGACAGGACCTGCCTTAGAGTGCTGTTGTGAGAATTTAGTGAGTTCGTGTATGGGAACTGCTTAGAAAAGAGCCTGGTACACAGCAAGTGTTAGGCTATTGTTGTTGTTAGCTATTGTTACGATTATTTTATTATCCTTTAGATCTCAACTTCTATTTACTCTCTCTCCAGAAACCTCAGATCTCCCTAGAGTGCTCCAGCAGCATCTTGTCCTTAATTCTGTTCCATTGCTTTGTTTTCTTGTCGGCCTTCACCCTTAGATGGTAAATTCAATGAATAATGGGAACCTTGTTGGGTTTACCGTTGTTTATCCGTGCCTAACATTGTGTCTGACTCATAGTAGGTATTGAATTGGTGTTTGTTGAATCAAAATGATCGTTCAGCTGAGTATTAATGGATGAGTGTTATTGGCCAAATGGATGAGGACTGGGAAAGAAGGGATTGTTGAGAGAATTGTGTACTGGGCCATGAAAGGCCTGTACTGTGTGGGGTACTGGAAGCTGCTATGACTGAAGAGTTCGTGCAAGAGGGATGTGGCCAAAAAAAGAAGCCTAAGGAGTAAGTCAAAGGCCTGAACCCCTCGATGGCCTGAATCCCAAGCCAAAGAGTATGAATGGTATAGATTCACCTCATGCAGGTGTCATGTACAAGCCTTATGATGTGCTGGTGGGCTCACGCCCATCTGTGATGGTGTCTTATGTCGTTATGAATCATATGTTACTGCACCCAACACTATAGGCTGCCCCCAAATGGTGGCTGTTTCTCTAGAACTACATGAAGAAATGTAGGCCTCTCTGAACATTCATTTCAACAACGCATCTGATTGGTCTTTATTTACAAACTACTTTGGCTGCAGTATCTCCCCCAAACAATTGGGTCTCTCAACCCATCTCTTTGCCTTCCTCACAGCCCTGTTAAATATACCTTCCACTCACGCTGTGGGGCAGATCTCTCTTGAGCTAAATGTGCTCATCTTACTCCTCAATGGAATACCTCCCGATAACAGCACACTCTGGTTGCCTGTAAGATAACGTCCAGATTCTTTAGTGTGGCCCAGAAGGAATGCCCAGACCAGGTCTGTGTCCTCTGTGTGCTCTATGCCGCACCACGCTGAAGGGCTTGTAGGCATCGGGAAGTCATGCTGCCCACCACTTCCTTTAAATACATGCTGTGGCTTCCTGGAATGTTCTTCATCCTGGTCTGCTTCTTGAACTCTTAGCTGTCTTACAGGAAGTAGTTGCCAAAACACTGCCCCCTGTGAAGCCATTTCTAACTTGGTAGGCCTCAAATCCCACTCGTTTGCAGCCTCATCACACTGTGTGTTTGTTGTTAGGACACTGGCCATACTGCCTGGCACTCATCCTGTTACCTCTGATACCCTCTCTGGACTGTGGCTCCAGGAATATTGGTGACTGTAGAGTCCCCAGCTCCAGGAGCAGTGTCTGGCACATAGCATATCCTCAGTAGATAACTGGTTAAAGAGAAAAGGACAGAAGGAAGTGAAAGCTGGTCTCTTTCTTTTGAAACAGAAGGGCATCCCCTCACCATGTGGCTGTGCCTGGTGGCCCTCGTGGGCCTCTACTTCCTCCTGCGCTGGTACCGGGAGAGGCAGGTGGTGAGCTACCTCCAAGACAAGTACGTCTTCATCACGGGCTGTGACTCGGGCTTCGGGAAACTGCTGGCCCGGCAGCTGGACCTGCGAGGCTTGAGGGTGCTGGCCGCGTGTCTGACGGAGGAGGGGGCCCAGCAGCTGAGAGGCCAGACGTCAGACAGGCTGGAGACGGTGATCCTGGATGTCACCAAGACAGAGAGCATCTCTGCGGCCGCCCATTGGGTGAAGGAGCGAGTAGGGGACAGAGGTAAGGAGAAGTAGTTTCTCCTTTCATTTACTTGGGCATGAAGTTGTTAAAGTTTTCTCTCTACATGTAATACCCCAAAGTAGGGCCTAAAAGGCTGTCTTTTTCATTTGAAGGATAGTTGTGATCTTTGGTGGTGTTTCATTTCCTTAACAATGTTTACCTTGAAAAATGAGCCAAATGGATTTGAAGCTATTATCTCACCTTGCCAGTGGAGTATTTATAACCATAGTTCTTTATGTTTCTGTTTAAAGAATTTTCAAGGTATTCTTAAGAAAGTCATCTTCTCCCCCCGGCTACTGTTTAAAATAGAGTTATTCCTGGGCACCTGGGTGGCTCAATTGGTTAAGTGTCTGTCTTTGGCTCAAGTCATGATCCCAGGGTCCTGGAATTGAGTCCCACATGGGGGGCAGAGGGCGTTTCCCTGATCAGCGGGGAGTCTGCTTCTCCCTCTCCCCCTGCCACTCTCCTTGCTTTTGTGCCCTCTCTGACAAATAAATAAATAAATGAAATCTTAAAAAAATTAAGTTATATTTAGCATACATATTTTATATGATATGTCTTATAATTCTGGTATCTAATGTCTTTGTGAGTCTTGTTTTGCTTCTCTCTTTTTTTTTTTTTAAGATTTTTTATTTATTTATTTGACAGAGAGAGATCACAAGTAGACAGAGAGGCAGGCAGAGAGAGAGAGAGAAGCAGGCTCGCTGCTGAGCAGAGAGCCCGATGCGGGACTCGATCCCAGGACCCTGAGATCATGACCTGAGCTGAAGGCAGCGGCTTAACCCACTGAGCCACCCAGGCGCCCCTGTTTTGCTTCTCTTGATTCTGCTGGTTCTTGCATTTGGTGTTTTGTTTCCTTCTGTATTTTGATTTATGACCATGAACTACAATTTTTCTTAGTAGCTCTGGTGATTCCCTGATGCCTTACATAAAGATTCTTCCAGAGAGGATCCATGTTTGCTTCTATCATGTGCCAGGGGTGCTCAGAAGCCTTGATCACCTTGAACTTAATTCTTGGCTTGACATTTTTGGAACATCCAGATAGTGGGAATTGGGCTGCAAACTCTGATGAGAGATGGCTTGTAGTAATGATTCCTCAGGGTTGATAGGGATGATTCTTGCTCCCTCCCCACAACGGTAAAGTTCAAGGTGGACAGTGTTACTCTCAGTCCTTTGGAAGGACTTTCTATCTCACCCTTATACAGATAGCATAGCCATTAAAGATCCCGGTTTAATGAAGAAAGTATTTTTTATTAGAATCCCTACCTTAGGTGGGTTCTGGACTTCATATCTTATTGTGTATTTTTTTGAGGCTATAAATATTGAAATTCAAGTTCACACTGGTTGGCAAATTCCCTCAAATCAAAAGCCGGCACCAGTGTTCTCTTTATTGTCTCTGGATTCCTGCCTTTTCCTAGTTTTTGCCCTAACCTTCCTCTACTTTCTTGTTAACTGATAGATTTAAGAACATTAAAAAAACAGGGGCACCTGGGTGGCTCAGTCATTAAGTGTTGCCTTTGGCTCAGGTCATGATCCCAGGGTCCGGGGATTGAGCTGCGCATGGGGTTCCCTGCTCAGCAGGAAGCCTGCTTCTCCCTCTCCCTCTGCTGCTCCCCTGCTTGTGTTCCCTCTCTCTGTCAAATAAATAAATAAGTAAATAATCTTAAAAAAAAAAAAGAACATTAAAAAAATACATTTTGTCTAACATTTTTAGTTGCTGTCAGCCGGAAGACGGATTAAGGTAAATAGTCTGTCGGTTTTGTCTGAAACTGAACTTCCGCTTTGACTTTGTTTTAGGACTCTGGGGCCTGGTCAACAATGCAGGCATCTTCCACCCACATTGCTACATCGAGTGGCTGAAGATGGAAACCTATATGGATGTCTTCAAAGTGAACCTCATTGGTTTGATTGAGTTGACCTTGAGCATGCTTCCCTTGGTGAGGAGAGCACATGGGAGGATTGTTAATGTCTCCAGCATTCTGGGAAGAATTGCTTCCTTTGGAGGAATCTACTGTAGCTCCAAGTATGGAGTAGAAGCCTTTTCAGATATTCTGAGGTAACACTCTTAAGTTAAAACAAAAGCAACAAATATGTCATAGGCACTGTGCTAATTGCTTTCGCCTACATTATCTTATTTCATTACTCCAAAAATCTTGATTTATAGATATTATTACTAGTTTGTTTTATATAGGAAACTGAGGCTCCGATTTAAGTCTCTTTCCTAAAGTTCACCTGCCGCAACCCAGATTTGGCAGAACTGTGTTTTGACCGTAGGTCTCTGTTTCCTTCCACCACATCACACTTTAATTCTCAAGATTTAGCTTTGATAAAATTTCCTTTCTCAGGGCACCTGGGTAACTCACACAGTTAAGCGTCTGATCCGAGAGTCCTGGGATCAAGCCCCACATTGGCCTCCCTGCTCAGTGGGGAGTCTGCTTCTCTCTCTGCCTGCTGCCCCCCCTGCTTGTACTCTCTGTGTCAAGTAAATACATAAAATCTTTATTTATTTTTATTTATTTATTATTTTTTAAAGATTTTGTTTATTTATTTGACAGACAGAGATCACAAGTAGAGAGGCAGGCAGAGAGAGAGGAGGAAGCAGGAGGAAGCAGGCTCCCTGCCGAGCAGTGATCCCGATGCGGGGCTCGATCCCAGGACCCTGGGATCATGACCTGAGCCGAAGGCAGCAGCCCCAACCCACTGAGCCACCCAGGCACCCCCATAAAATCTTTTTTTAAAAATTTCATTTCTGAAGAGAAGATGACTGTCTTCTTTCCTCCTTACAGTGAGCCTGTCCTTGTCTCTCCATGGTGACTCTTTCTCTGGGCACTCATCTGCTTTACTCTGTATTTCTTTTCTTTATCTAAGCACTTCTTTTCTTAGACCTTCAGTTCGCCTGCCATGGCCCATTATGGCCCTGGGCCTACCTCCTGGCTTTTTTCAGGCACTGTTTCAACCTTGTGTCGCTCTGTCAGCTGCTTCCTTTTTATATTTCCCTTTACCTTTTCATTCCTAAGAGGGAGTACTCTGTTAGCTTTGTTTATTTTCTGTGTGTGCCAGGTGACCTATTCTGTGACATTTTCGTGTGCTTTATTATGTGCCAGGGGCACTGTTGTGAGAACTTCACATCTAACAAGTCATTTAATTTTCATAGCAACCCAATGAGGAAGGTCTTATTTTTATCCTTAGTGTATGTGTGAGGAAACAGGGGCAGAGATTAGTAGGTTGCTATGGTCATAACACAGGTAGTAATAGACAGAGCCACTCTTCAAGGCTAAGCAGGGCTCTCCCTTCCCAGCAGGTACCCTCCCCGGTCCAGTTAGCTGGAGACACGATGGGGTAGTCACATGGCACAAAATATTGCCACACAGACTCCCCGTTAAGCAGGAACTGACTTTAGGGCAGTTTCATTCTTGGAAATGAGCTGTGAATATTTTAGGTACCATGTATTAGCTTCCTATAGCTGCTGTAATTCTTTTTTTTTTTTTTTAATTTTTAAAATTTTTAAAAAAGCTTTTATTTATTAATTTGACACAGAGAGATCACAAGTAGGCAGAGAGGCAGGCAGAGAGAGAGGAAGGGAAGCAGGCTCCCCACTGAGCAGAGAGCCTGACGCGGGGCTCGATCCCATGATCCTGGGATCATGACCTGAGCTGAAGGCAGAGGCTTTAACCCACTGAGCTACCCAGGCGCCCCTCTTTTTTTTTTTTTTTTTAAGATTTTAATTTTTTAAGTAATTACCACACCCAATGTGGGGCTTGAACTCACAGCCCCAAGATCAAGAGTCACATGCTCTGCCGACTGAGCCAGCCAGGTGTCCTGTGGCTGCTATAATTTGGAGTGTCTGAAAACAGCACATATTTCTTCCCTCACAGTTCTGGAGGCCGAAGTCTGAAATCAGTGTTACTGGGCCCAAACCAAGTTGTTGACAGGGCCAGGTTCCTTCTGAAGGTTCTAGGGGAGCCTCTGTTCCATGACTTTTCCAGCTTCTATGGGCTGTCGGTATTCCTTGGCTGTTGCTATATCACTCCAGTCTCTGCCTCCAAGGTCACATTGCCTTCTCTTCCTCTGTGGGCCTTCAAATCTGCCTCTGTCTCTCTTATAAAGATAGTTGTGATTGTGGGCACTTGGGTGGCTCGGTCGGTTAAGCGTCTGCCTTTGGCTCAGGTCATGATTGCAGGGTCCTGGGATCAGAATCGACATCGGTCTCCCTGCTCAGCAGGGAGTCTGCTTCTCCCTTTCCTCCTTGCTTATGCTCTCTCTTGCTATCTCTCTCTCTCTCTCTCGGGTAAATAAATAAGATCTTTAAAAAAAAAAGGTAGTTGTGATTGCACACCCAGATTATCTAGCATAATCTCCCTGTCTCAAGATCCTTAATTTAATCACAACTGCAAGGTGCCACATAGGTTCCAGGGATTAGGACCCAGCATCTTTGGGGGCCATTATTTAGCTTATCATGTGCCATGACTGGTAGATATCTCTTATAATACGCATATTGTATTATCTGCCTAGGAAGGGAATAGGGAAATAATTGAAGTCATGCGAGTTGTCACCATGGGACAGGCACCTTGCTTGGCTTCCAGCCTAACTGACTTTCTGTCTGCCTCCATGGGGCTGCTGCCTGTATTTCACTGGTGTCTCAGACCCCTTGACTCATTCTCAGACCAAGAACAAAGAATGGCCTTCCAATGTGCAAATCATGAATTCTTAGAAATCTTAGAAAATTCCAGTGTGCTCTAATTGTGCTAAGGCTGAACAGGGAAAGGAATTCTGGCCCACACATGAGCTGGTCTTTTAGAGGGAACGCGGATCTCATGGTGTGATGGAATCACAGTGAGGAAGCCACAAGGGGAAGTGAAATTCTAGGGCAGAGGCACCATGGGCTTACACAGCCCTCTCTCTTCTCCAGCACACACAGCCACCAGGACAGTCTTTCTCTGAGGCTCTACCATGGAAGGTTTTAGATTTTGCTTTGATAAGGGAGGGTTTTCCTTTAGAAAAGTAGTTTTGAACCTCTAGGTTCCCTCAGAGCCTGAATGGCTTATTCACACAGATTGTCGCATCTCACCCCCAGAGTTCCTGACTTAATAAATCTGGACTAGAGCCCAGTAATTTGTATTTCTAACAGACTCCCAGATGCTGATATTGCCATTTATCTGGGGACCACACTTTGAGAACCACTCAGAGCTTTAGGGGGTCATGATGCTATGTGTTTTACCTTCTTATGGACCAATTATTTCAAACATTTCTCCTTGAAATCAGCTTGGGCTTCACCTTTTTCAGTGAGGCCACTTCAACCTTCAGATTAGGGAACACCCCTCATCACTGTCCCCAAACACCTAGACTATACCTCTCCCATGATACGCAATGCCATCTTATTTCACTTGGTGAAGGCAGTACTTAGCACAGTGCCTGGTACATACCCAGCCCCCGGTAAGGATTCTGGAACTCTTTGTTGAACTAACCTGAATATTCTAGAATGACCAATGACTTGTAATTTTCATGCCCACCTCAGATTCCATTAATGGTCTTTTGTAGTCTTTGAATATATGGTAATTCTTCACAGGTCCATGCTTCTGCAGGTCCAGTTCCCACTATCTGGTATTCTGTTCTTCCTCTTTTATCACTCAGAAATTTCCTCTTTATCCTTCAAGGCTCAAGTGAAACATTCTCTCCTCATTGAAGCCTTCCTTGACTCCCTCAGAAACTCTCTGCCTCCTCCTCTCTTCTTATGTAGCCCCTTGAATATCTCTCCTTTATAATTCTTTTTTTTAAAGGTTATTTGTTTATTGATTTGACAGAGAGAGAGAGAGAAGAGAGCACAAGCAGGGGTAGCAGCAGAGGGAGAGGGAGAAGCAGGCTCCCTGCTTGGCTGGGATCACTACCCGAGCTGAAGGCAGATGCTTAACCCTCTGAATCACCCAGGTGTCCCTGTAATTCTTTTGAGTTGTGTTAACAATGATTTGCTTACTTGTCAGACTCACTCATTGTGAGCTTTTGAGGCAAGCAACTGAGTCTTAGTTTTCTGAGATTGTGCATGTAAGATGCTTAGCACAGTAGCTGCCATAAAAATGCTGTCTTTGTTTTTCCTTGCCTTTCATGGCTCCCCTGTCTAACACTTGGTAGGGACTTCATGACTCTGCGAAAAGAGTGGATGTAGAACTGAATGGTTCTGGTAGTTTGTATAATCATGTTCCCATTGTTGGACCTAGGACATTAAAAACATTTTTTTTTTCCCTCTCCATTTCTTTATCCTTCAAAATATTCAGTAGAGATGTTTTTAAAACTTGTTTTGTTTTCCTCCCTGAGAGCACTGAAATCATGTCTTTCAATCAAAAGAGTTAACTCCAGGGTTTGTATTTTCAGGCGTGAGCTTCAACATTTTGGGGTGAAAATCAGCATAGTTGAGCCTGGTTACTTCAGAACCGGAATGACAGAGTTGCAGCGGTGCCTGGAGAAGCTCAAGCAAGCCTGGGAAGAAGTCCCTGCACATGTTAAAGAAGCCTATGGACAGAAGTTTTTTGATGCCCGTGAGCTTTTCTTTGCCTAAGATAAGCTTTTCTTTGCCTGAGAAGGGGAAAAGAGGGTTGGTGAAGAATGATGGGCAGGTCCTCTGAGAACAAAACTCCTTAAACAAAGCCTTCGCAGGATAGGAGTGAATGGGTAAGGTCCCATTGCCTTCATGGTTGGCTTGGTGATGGCTTTCATGGCTGAGGAAGAGGTTGTATGGACAGCCTAGGGCCAATGCTTGTTCTGCCCTGTTTCGTATGGGCTGGGCCATCTATGTACTAGGGAGGCATTACGTGGCTAGAGACCCGGAACCTCTGGGTCTGGAGAGGAGTGTGCCCCTCTGTAGTCTGGCAGGACTGGTGTGGGAGGCCTGCACAACTGAAGTACAGCCTTCAGTATCGTCTACCCCTTTAGTAACAAAGGGCCCAGGCACAAACTCCATGCCTTATTGTTGGGGGAGGGAGGGTGTGTGGTGGGTAGAGGGGACTAGGTGAGGGCCAGCTTTGCAAGGCTTTATTGGCTGAGCCCAGAGACTGGACCCCATGTGTAGCCTTCAGGAGCCTCCTGGGAGTGAGATGGCTCAATGTCTGTAAGAATGGCATTCTTATGACCCGGAAGAGGAGGCAGTTTGGGGGTAGAGGTAAAGCAGCCTTCTTCATAGGAGTAAGTCATTCACCTTGGTGTGGGGGTCCATCTTCCTGGGGGAAGCGATGGTTTTTCTTCACACAAAGGAGTCAGCAGCTTGCCAAGGCCAAAGGGAGCAGTTCGCCTTTCACAAAGGGACCCTGTGATGGGTGGGTCCGAGCAGCCCGGGCACTGGCTTTGAGTGATGCTGTAGTCCAGAGAAAAGAAGGCAGAGAGAGATGCAGACAGAAGACTCCCGACCTCCAGCACTGTCTTCTGGGTGCATCAGGCCTAAGAGGGTCACCATTAGCAGAGGGGAGAAAAACTGAATCAAGAAAAAAGCTGGCACAGAACAGTCCCTGAGCCTCTCAGAATTCATAGTAAGCTAGGGAAATATCGTTCCCAACATGGCAGAGGGCCAGCTGTAGTTATAAACTCTTCCCTGTCTGAGGTTTAAACTGTATTAGGGAATTTTTTTCCCATCTGGATACATAGAGTTTGACAAAAGAAATTAAGAGGAAAATAGAATTTATAGTGACTATACATAAAAGTACATACATATAAAAGGATATATATATATATATATATATATATATATAGTCGATATATATATCTGTCATGATATATATCATGTCATATATATATGTCTGTTATGATTTAAAAGTAATTAAGGGATGCCTGGGTGGCTCATCGGTTAAGTGTCTGCCTTCAGCTCAGGTCATGATCCCAGGGTCCTGGGATTGAGTCCCGAGTTGGTCTGCTGCTCCTACTGCTTGTGCTCACTCTCTGTCATGCTCTCTCTCTGACAAATAAATAAAATCTTTAAAAAAAAGAATATAAAAAGAGTTGGAATTGTTCAAAGAGTTATTATCAATATAAAGTTGTTAATAAGGTATTTTCTATTCTTTTTCTTATTGGTCCTTTAAAATTGGTGTATATTTTACACTTATAGCATATCTCAACTCGGATGCTAAATTTTCCTAGGAAATACTTCATCTGTAGATTAAGAAAATTTAGAGTCGCTGGAGCATTATTTATAAGAATATAAATTATCTTATTAACAATTTCACAATGATAATAAATACTGAAATGGTAGTAATTTGGATATGGAGGATTAAATAACTATTTTTTTTTTAAAGATTTTATTTATTTATTTGACAGACAAAGATTACAAGTAGGCAGAGAGTCAGGCAGAGAGAGAGGAGGAAGCAGACTCCCCGCTGAGCAGAGAGCCCGATGTGGGGCTCCATCCCAGGATCCTGAGACCATGACCTGAGCTGAAGGCAGAGGCTTTAACCCACTGAGCCACCCAGGTGCCTCAAATAATTGTATTATTAAAATTAATTAATTTCATGTTTTTTTTTTTTTTTTAAAGACTTTGTTTAATTATTTGACACACAGAGTCCACAAGTAGGCAGAGAGAGAGGAAGGGAAGCAGGCTCGCCACCATGCAGAGAGCCCGATGCGGGGCTCTATCCCAGGACCCCGGGATCATGACCTGAGCCGAAGGTAGAGGCTTTAACCCACTGAGCCACCCAGGCGCCCTTTAAATTTATTTTTTGAAAAGATTTTTATTTATTAATTTATTGGACAGAGAAAGAGACAGCAAGAGAGGAATACAAGTGGGGGAGTGGGAGAGGGAAAAGCAAGCTTCTTGCTGAGCAGGAAGCCTGATTTGGATCTTGATCCCAGGACCCTGGGATTATGGCCCAAGCTGAAGGCAGCTGCCCAACCATCTGAGCCACCCAGGCACCCCCTGTTTTCTTTTTTTTTTTTTAAGTGGCAACTAGAAAATTTAAGATTCCATACGTGGTTCTCATTATTATTTCTATTGGATAACACTGTAAATTATTCTGATCCATGGACAACTCCAAAAATACTAAAATGTTTTCCAGAAATAGATTTGAGTTTTAAAATGAAAATTAATTAAAATTTAAAAATTCAGTTTTTAGTCATACTAGCTATATTTTAGGTGTTCAATAGCTACATTTGGCTAATGGCTGTCACTGGGAAGCATAGATCTACAGCCTAATCCTTGTAGAAATCAAATGTTAGATTTCTGTGGCTGTATAGCAGGGTCCTAACATTAAAATATAAGGAATAAGGATTTTATTTATTTATTTGACAGACAGAGATCACAAGTAGGCAGAGAAGCAGGCAGAGAGAGAGGAGGAAGCAGGCTCCCTGCTGAGCAGAGAGCCCAGTTCAGGGCTCCATCCCAGGACACTGGTGGGATTATGACCTGAGCTGAAGGCAGAGGCTTTAACCCACTGAGCCACCTAAGCACCCCTAAAATACAGGGAATAAGATTGGAGCACCTGGTTGGCTCAGTTAGTGAAGTGTCTGCCTTTGGCTCAGGGTATGACCTCAGGGTCTTGGGATCGAGCCCTTGTGTCAGGCTCCCTGCTCAGTGGGGAGCCTGATTCTCCATCTCTCTCTGCCCCTCTTCCCCACTCATGCTCTCTCTCTCTCTCAAATAAATAAATAAGATCTTAAAAAAAAACCCAAAAACGCAAGGAATAAGATGGCTGACCACCATTTCTCTGTTTGTATACAGATTACAATGGCGTCAAACAAGAGCTGTTGAAATGTAGCACAAACCTGAACCTGGTCACTGACTGCATGGAACATGCTTTGACGTCTGTGTATCCCCGCACTCGATACTCAGCTGGTTGGGATTCTCAGTTTTTCTTCATTCCTCTCTCCTATTTACCTACATCACTGTCAGACTATATACTGACTAGATCTTGGCCCAAACCAGCCCAAGCCGTCTAAAGAAAACTGGTTGATTGCTCTCGAAATGAAGAAGAAAGTCTGAAATTGATAATTAGTGTCTCAGTAATTCTTATTAGGAACTAACATGTTTATAGTCCAGATACCCAAAGCTTATTCCTTGAGGAATTTTTACTATTTTAAGAATTTTTTGATGAGAATATTTCCAAAATACATCATTCTTCTTTGCCTGTTAAACAAAGTAAACCGAAAATAATTCAACTTGTTTTGGTATTATTTCTTTATGTAAATGAATAGTTCTGGGCTATGATACACTATTGCTTGAGGACTATTGAGAGATATATGGGCTTCCTTATCCTTATTTGTACTATGGTACTTTTTTTTTGTACTCTGGTACTTTTAATAAATATTTCATTTTGCTTTCTTCTCTGTTTGCTAGCTATTTTTGATGATGTTTCTTCCTTGTTTAAAAATAAATGATTTTTTAATTTTGTAAATGAAAATAATACATACACACACACACAGTTAAATGTTCCATTAATACTCAAAAGCTTAAAAATAAAAAACAGCAGTTCCCTACCCTTCATTGCTGCTCCTCAGAGGTAAATGCTTTCAACTTTTAGCTATTTCTTCTGGTATCAACCTCTGTATTTCTAAGTAGTATACTGTTATTTCTTAATTTATTAAGTTTAGACATTCTCAATTGATTTCCCATTAAGAAAAATCCTGTTGATTTTCCTATTAGTTTATTTATACCACTTTCCTGACCATTTCCTGTATTCTAATATTTTTAAATAAAATTTTATCTTATTTTCAGTAATTAATAGTGTTTACAATGTTAAGTATGTGAACACTTTTGCATTGTTAAGTATGTGAACAGTATTGCTTATTGTTCAGTCAAGTATTTTTCCTTTATAGTACCATTTTTTTTGTTTTTCTTAGAGTTAATTATTGCCTTGCTTTTTCACTTGCAGTATTTTAAATTTACTTTAATTTTTTTTGGTTCTCGCAGATGTCAGAACACTATCAGTAGTATTTTTAGATAGTTAAACAGATTATCCATTCCATTTCAACTGATCCAATATAGGATCACACTTTGATTTAGTTGTTATGTCCCTGTACTCTGATTTAACCTCTAATAGTTTCTTAACCTCAAAAAAGAATCTTTTATGATACTGACATTTTTGAAGAGTATTAGTTATTTTGTAAAGCATGTCCTCGTGATCAGATCTGGGTTATGCATTTTGGCAGAAATACCACAGAAGTAATACTGAGTCCCTCTCAATGCATCATATCAGTGGGCATAGATGTCAGTTTATCTCATTATTGGTGATGTTTTTAAGTTTGAACCCTTGGTTAAAATAGAGTCTGTCAAGGGGCACCTGGGTGGCTCAGTTGATTGTCTGCCTTCAGCTTAGTTCGTGCTCCTAGCATCCTGAGATCGAGCTCCACATTGGGCTCTCAGCTCAGCAGGGAGTCTACTTATCCCTCTCCTCTGGCTTGTCTCTCTCTCAAATAAATAAAAGTCTTAAAAAAAAAAATGGAGTCTGCCAAGTCTCTCCACTGCAAAGTTAATTTTTTTCTTTTGTAACTAATAAATAATTCATGAGGATATTTTGAGATTATATAAATGTCCTGTTCCTCATCAAACTTTTACCTACTAATTTTAGAATTATTAATGATTCTTTTTAAAATCAGTTATTACTATGATGACTATGAATGATTTTTATCTCCCTCATTCCATCTATATTTACAAGTTGAAATTTCCATCTCCTTTATTTTTTATTTATTATAAGAATGGACTCATGGGGGGCACCTGGGTGGCACAGTCAGTTGAGCCTCTCCCTTCGGCTCAGGTAATGATCCTAGAGACCCGGGATTGAGCCCCATGTTGGGCTCCCTGCTCAGTGGGGAGTCTGCTTCTCCCTCTGCCTCTCCCCCAGCTTGTGCTCTCTCTCCCTCGCTCACTCTCCCCTCAAATAAATTAATAAAATCTTTAAAAAAAGGAATGGACTCGTGGATTCTTAGTTTAATTAGTTATAAGCCATTTCTGTCATTATGTATTTCGTATTTATATCTTATATCTGTACAACTTTATTTTTTTAAAAGATTATTTATTTGAGAGACTGTGGCAGGGAGGGGGAGAGAGAATCTCAAGCAGACTCCGTGCTGAGCGTGGAGCTGATGTGGGGCTGGATCTCACAAGGCTAAGATGATGACCTGAGCTGCAATCAAGAGTCAAATGCTTAACCAACTGCTTTTGGCTGCGCTTTACCATTAACTCCAAGCGCCTTTGCATTCGTGTGCCCTTCTAGGACAGATTGGCACCAGCCACAATGTGGCAAGACTCTCCACCAGAGGATCAGCATGGGTCCATGCCTCGCTGGCTTCCTAAAATTTGGAGTTTTGAAACCCAGCCAGTGGACCTCAGATAAAACATAGGAGCACAGCCCTGTTGGGTGGGCAGATGGCTTAGACAAAGACAAGGTGAAGGCAGGGATCTAAGGGGATCATGTGCCTGGGACACATGAGGGGAGATTGTTCACTCTTGTATGAGGGCTTCCTAAACAGTGGTGCTGTGAACTTTGCCTGGGACACATGAGGGGAGATTGTTCACTCTTCTATGAGGACTTCCTAAACAGTGGTGGTGTGAACTTTGCCTGCCCCTCCCCCGGCCCCCGCCCCCATCAGCACAGTGCCCACAGTGGAGGCTTGAGCCGATTATACCAAGCCCCAGCCCTCTGCTAGGGCAAGTGTGCCTGAGAGTCAGAGTAGCAGTGGGCCCTCCCCCAGAAGACCAGCACAAATCCCCTACACACACCAAGTCTACTGACCATAGAGTGCTGCAAAGCTTCAGCTCTGGGGCAAATAGGAAATAGAGTCTACCCTCTTTTAACAAGCAGACCAAAGCACACCCAGTTAGAACCTGCCACACACTGGACAAGTTCCCAACATTTCCCAACTCAGGCAAGGAGAAACACACAGACGCACAGACACACAGACACACAGACACACACAGACACACACTGACACAGACACACACACACACACTCCATCCTCCAATTTCTCCACCCTCCACCCCTGCTTGTGATAACCATGTATCTAAACTCTTTTCTATGAGTTTGGTCTCACATATAAGTGAGATCATACAGTATTTGTCTTTTTCTGACATACATGCCTTTGAGGTCTATTCATGTTATCACAAATGGTAGAATTTCCTCATTTTTTTATTGCTGCTAATATTCCATTATATATACACACCACAACTTTATCTATTCATCCATCCACAGACACTTAGGTTGTTTCTCTGTCTCGAGCAATATCAGTAATGTTGCTATGAACATGGGAGTCCAGATATCTTTCAGGGTTAGTGTTTTTATTTCCTCTGGATATATTACCAAAAGTGGAATTGCTGGGTCATATTGTGGCTTTACCTTATTTTTTAATTTTTTGTGGAACTTTCATGCTGTTTTTCCTAGTGACTGTATCAGTTTACATTCTCACCAGTAGGGCACAAAGATTCCCTTTTCTCCACATCCGTACTAGCATTTGTTATCTCTTGTCTTTTTGATGATGACCTTTCAAACAGATATGAGGTGATACCTCACTGTGTGTGTGGTGTTTTTTTTTATAAGATTTTATTTATCTATTTGACAGACAGAGATCACAAGTAGGCAGAGAGGCAGGCAGAGAGGAAGGGAAGCAGGCTCCCTGCTGAGCAGAAAGCCAGATAAGAGGCTCGATCCCAGGACCCTGGGATCATAACCTGAGCCAAAGGCAGAGACTTTAACCCACTGAGCCACCCAGGTGCCTCCTCACTGTGGTTTTAATTTGCATTTCCCTAATGGCTTGTGATATTGAGCATCTTTTCATGTACCCTTGGCCATTCATGTATCTTTGAAAAAAGTGACTTTTCCATCCTTTGCCCATCTTTAAAACTGGATTATTTGAGTGTTTTTGTTTTTGTTTTGCTATTGAATTGAATGAGTTCTTTATATATTTTGCATATTAATTCCTTATTGGCTATATTGTTTGCAAATTAGTTTTTTCCATTCAGTAGGTTGTCTTTTCACTTTGTTGATTTTTTTTCTGTGCAGATGCTTTTTAGTTTGATATAGTCCCACTTACTTATTTTTTATTCTGTTGCTTGTGCTTTAGGTGTGACTTCCAGAAAAATAATTTCTAAGATCCATGTCAAGAAGCTTTTCCCCTTTGTTTTCTTCTAGGAGTTTCATGGTTTCAGTCTTATATTTAAGTCTAATCCATTTCAAGTTAATTTTTTATAAACATATAATGTATTTTTATCCCCAGGGGTACAGGTCTGTGAATCGCCAGGTTTACACACTTCACAGCACTCACGATAGCACATACCCTCCCCAATGTCCATAACCCCCTCCTACCTCCCAACCCCACCTCCCCCCAGCAACCCCCAGTTTGTTTTGTGAGATTAAGAGTCATTTATGGTTTGTCTCCCTCCCAATCCCATCTTGTTTCATTTATTCTTCTCCTATCCCCCTAACCCCCCATGTTGCTTCTCCATGTCCTCATATCAGGGAGATCATATGATAGTTGTCTTTCTCCGATTGACTTATTTCACGAAACATGATACCCTCTAGTTCCATCCATATTGTCGCAAATGGCAAGATTTCATTTATTTTGATGGCTGCATAGTATTCCATTGTGTATATATACCACATCTTCTTTATCCATTCATCTGTTGTTGGACATTTAGGTTCTTTCCATAGTTTGGCTATTGTAGACATTGCTGCTATAAACATTTGGGTACACGTGCTCCTTCAGATCACTGCATTTGTATCTTTAGGGTAAATACCCAGTAGTGCAATTGCTGGGTCATAGGGTAGTTCTATTTTCAACATTTTGAGGAACCTCCATGCTGTTTTCCAGAGTGGTTGCACCAGCTTGCATTCCCATCAACAGTGTGAGAGGGTTCCCCTTTCTCCGCATCCTCGCCAGCATCTGTCATTTCCTGACTTGTTAATTTTAGCCATTCTGACTGGTGTGAGGTGATATCTCATTGTGGATTTGATTTGTATTTCCCTGATGCCGAGTGACGTGGAACACTTTTTCATGTGTCTGTTGGCCATCTGGATGTCTTCTTTGCAGAAATGTCTGTTCATGTCCTCTGCCCATTCTTGATTGGATTGTTTGTTCTTTGGGTGTTGAGTTTGCTAAGTTCCTTATAAATTTTGGATACTAGCCCTTTATCTGATATGTCGTTTGCAAATATCTTCTCCCATTCTGTCAGTTGTCTTTTGGTTTTGTGAACTGTTTCCTTTGCTGTGCAAAAGCTTTTGATCTTGATGAAATCCCAATAGTTCATTTTTGCCCTTGCTTCCCTTGCCTTTGCCGTTGTTCCTAGGAAGATGTTGCTGCGGCTGAGGTCGAAGAGGTTGCTGCCTGTGTTCTCCTCAAGGATTTTGATGGATTCCTTTCTCACATTGAGGTCCTTCATCCATTTTGAGTCTATTTTCATGTGTGGTGTAAGGAAGTGGTCCAATTTCATTTTTCTGCATGTGGCTGTCCAATTTTCCCAGCATTATTTATTGAAGAGGCTGTCTTTTTTCCATTGGACATTCTTTCCTGCTTTGTCAAAGATTAGTTGACCATAGAGTTGAGGGTCTATTTCTGGGCTCTCTATTCTGTTCCATTGATCTATGTGTCTGTTTTTGTGCCAGTACCATGCTGTCTTGATGATGACAGCTTTGTAATAGAGCTTGAAGTCCGGAATTGTGATGCCACCAACTTTGGCTTTCTTTTTTCAATATTCCTTTGGCTATTCGAGGTCTTTTCTGGTTCCATATAAATTTGAGGATTATTTGTTCCATTTCTTTGAAAAAAATGGATGGTATTTTGATAGGGATTGCATTAAATGTGTAGATTGCTTTAGGTAGCATAGACATTTTCACAATATTTATTCTTCCAATCCAGGAGCATGGAACATTTTTCCGTTTCTTTGTGTCTTCCTCAATTTCTTTCATGAGTACTTTATAGTTTTCTGCGTATAGATTCTTAGCCTCTTTGGTTAGGTTTCTTCCTAGGTATCTTATAATTTTGGGTGCAATTGTAAATGGCATTGACTCCTGAATTTCTCTTTCTTCTGTCTTGTTGTTGGTGTACAGAAATGCAACTGATTTCTGTGCATTGATTTTATATCCTGACACTTTACTGAATTCCTGTACAAGTTCTAGCAGTTTTGGAGTGGAGTCTTTTGGGTTTTCCACATACAGTATCATATCATCTGCGAAGAGTGATAATTTGACTTCTTCTTTCCTGATTTGGATGCCTTTAATTTCTTTTTGTTGTCTGATTGCTGAGGCTAGGACTTCTAGTACTATGTTGAATAGCAGTGGTGATAATGGACATCCCTGCCGTGTTCCTGACCTTAGCAGAAAAGCTTTCAGTTTTTCTCCATTGAGAATGATATTTGCGGTGGGTTTTTCATAGATGGCTTTGATAATATTGAGGTATGTGCCCTCTATCCCTACACTTTGAAGAGTTTTGATCAGGAAGGGATGCTGTACTTTGTCAAACGCTTTTTCAGCATCTATTGAGAGTATCATATGGCTCTTGTTCTTTCTTTTATTAATGTGTTCTATCACATTGATTGATTTGCGGATGTTGAACCAACCCTGCAGCCCTGGAATAAATCCCACTTGATCGTGGTAAATAATCCTTTTAATGTACTGTTGAATCCTATTGGCTAGTATTTTGGCGAGAATTTTTGCATCTGTGTTCATCAAGGATATTGGTCTGTAGTTCTCTTTTTTGGTGGGATCCTTGTCTGGTTTTGGGATCAAGGTGATGCTGGCCTCATAAAATGAGTTTGGAAGTTTTCCTTCCATTTCTATTTTTTGGAACAGTTTCAGGAGAAGAGGAATTAGTTCTTCTTTAAATGTTTGGTAGAATTCCCCTGGGAAGCCGTCTGGCCCTGGGCTTTTGTTTGTTTGGAGATTTTTGATGACTGTTTCAATCTCCTTACTGGTTATGGGCCTGTTCAGGTTTTCTATTTCTTCCTGGTTCAGTTGTGGTAGTTTATATGTCTCTAGGAATGCATCCATTTCTTCCAGATTGTCAAATTTGTTGGCGTAGAGTTGCTCATAGTATGTTCTTATAATTGTCTGTATTTCTTTGATGTTAGTTGTGATCTCTCCTCTTTCATTCATGATTTTACTTATTTGGGTCCTTTCTCTTTTCTTTTTGATGAGTCTGGCTAGGGGTTTATCAATCTTATTGATTCTTTCAAAGAACCAGCTCCTGGTTTCATTGATTTTTTCTATTGTTTTTTTTGGTTTCTATTTCATTGATTTCTGCTCTGATCTTTATGATTTCTCTTCTCCTGCTGGGTTTAGGGTTTCTTTCTTGTTCTTTCTTCAGCTCCTTTAGGTGTAGGGTTAGGTTGTGTACTTGAGACCTTTCTTGTTTCTTGAGAAAGGCTTGTACCACTATATATTTTCCTCTCAGGACTGCCTTTGCTGTGTCCCACAGATTTTGAACCATTGTGTTTTCATTATCATTTGTTTCCATGAATTTTTCCAATTCTTCTTTAATTTCCTGGTTGACCCATTCATTCTTTAGACACATGCTGTTTAGTCTCCATGTATTTGGGTTCTTTCCAGCTTTCCTCTTGCAATTGAGTTCTAGCTTCAGAGCATTGTGGTCTGAAAATATGCAGGGAATGATCCTAATCTTTTGATACCGGTTGAGACCTGATTTGTGACCCAGGATGTGATCTATTCTGGAGAAGGTTCCATGTGCACTAGAGAAGAATGTGTATTCTGTTGTTCTGAATATATCTGTGATGTCCATCTGGTCCAGTGTGTCATTTAAGGCCTTTATTTCCTTGTTGATCTTTTGCTTGGATGATCTGTCCATTTCCGTGAGGGGAGTGTTAAAGTCCCCTACTATTATTGTATTATTATTGATGTGTTTCTTTGATTTTATTATTCATTGGTTTATATAGTTGGCTGCTCCCACGTTAGGGGCATAGATATTTAAAATTGTTAGATCTTCTTGTTGGACTGACCCTTTGAGTAGGATATAGTGTCCTTCCTCATCTCTTATTATAGTCTTTGGCTTAAAATCTAATTGATCTGATATAAGGATTGCCACCCCAGCTTTCTTCTGATGCCCATTAGCATGGTAAATTGTTTTCCACCCCCTCACTTTAAATCTGGAGGTGTCTTTGTGTCTAAAATGAGTTTCTTGTAGGCAACATACTGATGGGTTTTGTTTTTTTATCCATTCTGATACCCTATGTCTTTTGATTGGGGCATTTAGCCCATTAACATTCAGGGTAACTATTGAGAGATATGAATTTAGTGCCATTCTTAGCCTGTAAGGTGATTGTTACTGTATATTGTCTCTGTACCTTTCTGATCTACTACTTTTATGCTCTCTCTTTGCTTAGAGGACTCCTTTTAATATTTCCTGTAGAGCTGGTTTGGTGTTTGCAAATTCTTTCAGTTTTTGTTTGTCCTGGAAGCTTTTTATCTCTCCTCCTATTTTCAATGATAGCCTAGCTGGATAGAGTATTCTTGGCTGCATGTTTTTCTCATTTAGTGCTCTGAATATATCATGCCAGCTCTTTCTGGCCTGCCAGGTCTCTGTGGATAAGTCTGCTGCCAATCTAATATTTTTACCATTGTATGTTACAGACTTCTTTTCTCGGGCTGCTTTCAGGATTTTCTCTTTGTCACTAAGACTTGTAAATTTTACTATTAGGTGACGGGGTGTGGACCTATTTTTGTTGATTTTGAGGGGGGTTCTCTGCATCTCCTGGATTTTGATGCTTGTTCCCTTTGCCATATTAGGG
This sequence comes from Meles meles, assembly GCF_922984935.1. Classification (NCBI taxonomy): domain Eukaryota; kingdom Metazoa; phylum Chordata; class Mammalia; order Carnivora; family Mustelidae; genus Meles; species Meles meles. Next base: position 96,668,554 of record NC_060072.1, read on the forward strand.
AAATTCTCTCCAATAATTCTCTCCAGTACACCTTCTGCTCCCCTCTCTCTTTCTTCTTCTTCTGGAATCCCAATTATTCTAATGTTGTTTCGTCTTATGGTGTCACTTATCTCTCGAATTCTCCCCTCGTGGTCCAGTAGCTGTTTGTCCCTCTTTTGCTCGGCTTCTTTATTCTCTGTCATTTGGTCTTCTATATCACTAATTCTTTCTTCTGCCTTATTTATCCTAGCAGTGAGAGCCTCCATTTTTGATTGCACCTCATTAATAGCTTTTTTGATTTCTACTTGGTTAGATTTTAGTTCTTTAATTTCTCTAGAAAGGGCTTTTATATCTCCAGAGAGGGTTTCTCTAATATATTCCATGCCTTTTTCGAGCCCGGCTAGAACGTTCAGAATCGTCATTCTGAACTCTTGATCTGACATATTACCAATGTCTGTGTTGATTAGGTCCCTAGCCTTCGGTACTGCCTCTCGTTCTTTTGTTTGTGGTGATTTTTTCCACCTTGTCATTTTGTCCAGATAAGAGGATATGAAGGATCAAATAAAATACTAAAAGGGTGGCAAAGACCCCGGAAAAATGCGCTGTAACCAAATCAGAAGAGACCCCAAATTGTGGGGGGGGAGAAAGGGGATAAAAAGAGGTTCAGAAAAAAAAAAAAGAAAAAAATTAAAAAAATAAAACAAATAAAAAATATAAAAAAGAAAGAAAAAAATATATATATTTAGATAAACTAGTCAAAAAACGTTAAAAAAGAAAAGGGTAAAAGTTTTAAAAAATTTAGCAGAAGGAGAAAAAAGAAAGAAAAAAAATTGAAAAAAAAATTGAATTAACCGCAAGACTAAAGAATCATGGGGAGAAAGCCATGAGTTCCGTGCTTTGCTTTCTCCTCCTCTGGAATTCCACTGCTGTCTTAGGAATTGAACCTGCTTTCCTTGATAGATGAACTTCATCCTGGCTGGATATTTTGTTGATCTTCTGGGGGAGGGGCCTGTTGTAGTGACTCTCAAGTGTCTTTGCCCGAGGCGGAATTGCACCGCCCTTACCGGGGGGCCGGACTAAGTAATCCGCTCGTGTTCGCTTTTGGGAGCTTCTGTTCCCTGAACGCTTTCTGTAGAGTTCCGGAGGACGGGAATGAAAATGGCGGCCTCCTAGTCTCCGGCCCGGAGGAGCCGAGAGCCCGGGGCCCCACTCCTCAGTGAGCCCCCAGAGGACGGCACCCAATCACTCCCTTGTCCCCAGCCTCTAGCTGCGCTCCGAGCTCACCTGGCCCGCGACCAGTTCAAGGTAACCCCAAGCTGAGAGTTCAGTCCTCAGCTCTGTCTCTGTAGCTGGCTTCTCTGTTCTAATACCTGCGAGCTCTGCGACACTCCGACACCCCCGATCCTTCTGTGACCCTGCGGGACCTGGGGCCATGCTGACCCCGCGTGGGCTTCACCCCGGTTTAGCCTCTGGAGCAATATCCCTCAGTGGAACAGACTTTTAAAAGTCCTGATTTTGTGCTCCATTGCTCCACCGCTTGCCGGGAGCCGGCCCCTCCCCCGCGGTCTATCTTCCCGTCATTTTAGATTCACTTCTCCGCCAGTCCTACCTTTCAGGAAGTGGTTGATTTTCTGTTTCTAGAATTGCTGTTCTTCTTCTCTTCGATCTCCCGTTGGATTTGTAGGTGTTTGCAATGTTTAGATAAGCTATTGAGCTGATCTCCTGCTACCTGATGTAGTCTCAGCCTGCTTCTTCTCCGCCATCTTGACTCTTTCCTGAAGTTAATTTTTTAAAAAAATATTTATTTATTTGTTTATTTGACAGACGGAGATCACAAGTAGGCAGAGAGGCAGGCAGAGAGAGGAGGAAGCAGGCTCCTTGCTGAGCAGAGAGCCTGATATGGGGCTCGATCCCAGGACCCTGGGATCATGACCTGAGCCGAAGGCAGAGGCTTTAACCCACTGAGCCACCCAGGCACCCCCAAGTTAATTTTTGTGGGTGGTGTTAGATAAAGGTCCAGTTTTATTCTTTTACATATGAATAATCAATTTTCCCAGCACTATTTATTGAAGAGACTGTCTTTTTTCCAGTAAGTATTCTTGGCTCTCTTGTCAAATGTAATCTGATTGTATATGCTTGGGTTTATCACTGGGCTCTCGATTCTTTTCCATTGGTCTAGTTGACTGTTTTTATGTCTACCATAATGTTTTAATCACTATACTTTATAGTGTAGCTTGAAATCAGGAAGTATGATGCCTCCTGCTTTTTTTCTTGGGATTTCTTTGGCTATCAGGGGTCTTTTGTAGTTGCATATATATCACAAAGTTTTATTGTTAAATGGAAAGAACTTGAAGTTTATAAGCAAGAGAAACAATGATGGGGTTCTTGGCTGGTTCAGCTGGTAGAACATGCGACTTGATCTCAAGGTTGTGAGTCTGAGTCTCACCTTGGGTATAGAGATTACTTTAAAAAAAGAAAAGGAAAAGAAACAATGATAGAAAAGTAGACAGGGGAAGAAGGAGAAGAAAAAAGAGACAAAAACCAGACTCTTCTTAACTACAGAGAACAGTTACCAGAGGGGAGGTGGGTGTGGAGATGGGTGAAATAGGTGAAGGGGATTAAGAGTACATGTATCACGATGAGCACTGAGTAATATAGAAGATTGTCGAATCACTGTCTTATATACCTGAAACTAACTTGACACTGTATGTTAACTATAATGGAATTAAAAATTAAAAAAAATAAAGAAGGCCTCGGGGCGCCTGGGTGGCTCAGTGGGTTAAAGCCTCTGCCTTCGGCTCAGGTCATGATCCCAGTGTCCTGGGATCGAGCCCCACATCGGGCTCTCTGCTCTGCAGGGAGCCTTCTTCCTCCTCTCTCTCTGCCTGCCTCTCTGCCTAGTTGTGATTTCTCTCAAATAAATAAATAAATAAATAAAATATTAAAAAAAAATAAAGAAGGCCTCAATATAAATGAAGAGATATACTGTGTTTACACGTGGGTCAGAAGACTCAATATAATTGTTAATTCTCTAAAAAAGTGAAGAAAAGAAAAAAGAAAAGTGGACAGAGGAAATGAAGAGCTGAATGACTAATAAATATATAAAATATATTCATTTTCACTAGTAATCAGAGAAATGAAAAGTAAAACCACAGAGAGATATAGTTCCACATCCATAATACTGCCAAAAATGAAAGTCAGCCAATGTTAGAAGAGAAGCTATAGATAAAGGGCAGATTCTACACTTCCATGGAAGATTAAATTTGTAGAGCCATTTTGGTGAACAATTTGGGAAATACCTGATAACGTTGAAGTGCATTTGCCCTATGACTCAACAATTTCACTTCTAGACACAAACCATAAATATCATACATGGGCACAAGAAGACCTGTACAAAAATCTTGAGTATTCTATTGTTTGAATCATGATAAATTGGAAATAACTTATCTGTCAATTCACAGGATAATGGATAAATTGTAGTATGTTCAAACAATGGTTGGTCGAACTACCTATCATCCAACTACCTATCTCTCCAACCATCCATCCATCCAACCATCCATTCATCTGATAGTTAACATGAATCTTCATGAGGATTAAGCTACATATGTCAATGTGGGTGAAATTTAAAAACATAATGAGTGATAAAAATAAGTTGCAGAAGATCTGAACAGTAGTATATCTTTTGTTTAAAGTGTTAAAACATGCAGAAAGTCCTATATCTTGCTTCTGGATATAAATATATATAGTAGAAGAACTAGTATGTTTATGAGACTAATAAACACCAAATTCCTGGTGGTAGTTACCTTTGTGGATTGAGGAAGATTATGTTGGAGATGTCAATTGAAGTAACGTTATATTTCTTAAACTACGTGTTAGATATATAGGCATAGGTGTTAATATTATTTTTTTAAAGATGTATTTATTTATTTATTTAAGATTGAGAGAGCATGGGGTTGGGAAGGGCAGAGGGAGAGGGGAAGGAAAATCCCAAGAAGACTCCCTACTGAGTGTGTAGTCCGATAAAGGACTGGGTCCTAGGTCCCTGAGATCATGACCTGAGCTGCTCAACTGACTGAACCACTCAGGCATCCCTAATTAATACTCTATTTACTATTTTATAGGGCACAAATATTTAATAACAAAAATGAAATTTAAAGAAGGCATAGTCTGTATAATCTCAAACTATAGGAACTACATCTTTACCTATTACTATACCTCGTGTATAATAAACAGTCAAAAAGCACATCTTGAATGTAAAAAACAAACCACATTTTTTCAAAAGGGAGTAATAATTTGAATCTACTTTTCTAGGTTCTCCTTTTAGTAGATACCGTTGGAAATTTTATCGTGCCCAAATACGGTTTTAAAAAATATGTTTAAGTAGATCATTAACAGAAACTCCTATTTATCTTCTCAATTGGTTTAGTGAAGCATTACAAAATATTCCTTGCCAAGGAAAGCAATCAATAAATGTGACAGTAAAATTTTAATCTCTAGGACCTTGCATCTAGTAGTCATTAAATAAATATTTGTTGAATGAAGCAAATAAAGGAAGTATAAGATTATGTGAAGTGTAAAGGCTGTTTTTCTGATGCTTTGAGGGGAAAGTTTTTTTGAGAAGTTAGCAGTTGTGGGAACAAAAATCCATTTAATTGCTGTCTGGAACTTGAAAGAGTGAGCACTCTCTCTGCATGTTTAGGAGTTTTCCCATGGCTACACTATTTTGCACAGCTGACATTCATTTAGATGTGCTGGGCAGGATAAACAAAACATTGATCTTTCTGTTAATGAAAGGCTTAAGCAAAACCTCTAAGTCATTAACTTCTTATCTATATAGAAAGCTGTGTCCAAGAACATTATCAATTAAAAAAGAGAGTAGCATGTATATTATGAAAGCTCTGTAAAAATAAATTTACACATAAAAAATAAATTTATACATGTATGTATACATACATGCAAGCATGTAGTTTGTGTGGGAGAGAGAGAGAGAGAGAGAAATAATCCCAATTGTTGGTTTGTCTCAGAGGCAGGATGGGGGTTGGAACTAAACTTTCTGCATTGCACACTTTTGTAATATTTGAGTTTTCTTTTTTTTTTTTTTAAAGATTTATTTATTTGACAGATAGAGATTACAAGTAGGCAGAGAGGCAGGCAGAGAGAGAGAGAGGAGGAAGCAGGTTCTGCGCTAAGCAGAGAGCCTGATGCGGGGCTCGATCCCAGGACCCTGGGATCATGACCTGAGCTGAAGGCAGAGGCTTTAACCCGCTGAGCCACCCAGGCGCCCCGAGTTTTCTATAATTTATGTTGTGTTTATGATGGGGATATTTTATATTTCTATTTCTGGCAGGCCAGAAAACCAGTCTATTTTTTTTAAAGATTTATTTATTTGACAGAGAGAGATCATAAATAGGCAGAGAGAGGGGGAAGCAGCCTCCCAGCTGAGCAGAGAGCCTGATTCGGGGTTCCATCTCAGGACCCTGAGATCGTGACCTGAGTTGAAGGCAGAGGCTTAAACTACTGAGCCACCCAGGTGCCCCCAAAACCAGTCTGTTAATCAGTGTGGTGAGGCTCTGGTTCTTAGGGAGTAGGACAAAGCACTGGGGTGCCTTTTACTGGGGGTTGATGATAGGGTGGGAGTTGGGGAGAGCATAACCCAAAACCTCTGCAATAATTTAAGGGCCAAGCTGATGTCTTACCACCTTCTCAATAGCTTCTCATTGCAAGAGGACAAAGTAGAAAGGTCTAGATGTTTTCATACTTTCACTTCCAGTTAAAAGAAGCCAAGCCCTGGAATGGTTTTCAGGGTTTTTCTTTTTTTTTTTTTTAAAGATTTTATCCATTTATTTGACAGACAGAGATCACAAGTAGGCAGAGAGGCAGGCAGAGAGAGAGAGGAGGAAGCAGGCTCCCCACTGAGCAGAGAGCCTGATGCGGGGCTCGATCCTAGGACCCTGAGATCATGACCTGAGCCGAAAGCAGAGGCTTAACCCACTGAGCCACCCAGGCGCCCCTTCAGGGTTTTTCTTGATCTGGACTGTTCACCTCTGAGCCCCGCAGTTAACTACCACTCTCCAAATGGAGGCAGCCCGTCGTCGGTAAGGAAGCCTCAAGTCCCTGCTTAGGGCACTTTCACCTGTTGCTCGTGGGAATGTACATCGCTTCAAGCCTGTTGGGGGCAGGTTTGATTACACATCATTAGAATTTGTAATTTTTTTTTTTTTTAAAGATTTTATTTGACAGAGAGAGATCACAAGTAGGCAGAGAGGCAGGCAGAGAGAGAGAGAGGAGGAAGCAGGCTCCCTGCCAAGCAGAGAGCCCGATGTGGGGCTCGATCCCAGGACCCTGAGATCATGACCTGAGCCAAAGGCAGTGGCTTAACCCACTGAGCCACCCAGGCGCCCCTAGAATTTATAATGTTTTAAATACTCTTACGTTCAGCAATTTAACTGACTTTAGTCTGTGGATATAAAGTATGGGCCAAGCAATGACTTAGCTACAAGGAATGCTTGCGGCTGCATTTTAAAAATATAATAAAGAACAAATGAGAAATAATTTTAATTTCCAAAAATGCTGAAAAGCTATAAGAAAAATGAAGCAACTATATCATAGACTATTTAATATACATATTCCCAATATATTTAATAATATTAAATATTTCACAGATTTAAGAATATTTAATTTATATTTATATAGTATAAAGTAATATATTAATATTATTAAATAAAATGATCAAAACTTTATATTTAGGGGCGCCTGGGTGGCTCAGTAGTTAAGCGTCTGCCTTCAGCTCAGGTCATGATCCCAGAGTCCTGGGATCGAGCTGTGCATTGGGCTCCCTGCTCCACGGAAGTCCTGTTCTCCCTCTCCCACTTCCCCTGTTTGTGTTCCCTCTCTTGCTGTCTCTGTCAAAAAAATAAATAAAATCTTTAAAAAAAAAACCAAAAAAACCCAGGGTGCCTGGGTGGCTGAGTTGGTTAAGTGACTGCCTTTGGCTCAGGTCACCATCCTGGGGTGCAGGGATCAAGTCCGGCATTGGGCTCCCTTCTCAGCAGGTAGCCTGCTTTTTCCCCTCTCCTCCCTCCTCCTGCTTTCTCTCACTATCTTTGTCTCTCTGTCTCTCTCTCTCCAATAAATAATTAAAAAACAAAAAACAAAAAAATCCTTTATATTTAGTATAATAATTTCATAAATATATTCACAATATTCTTCAAAAGTGAAAAAAGACTACAAAACAGTCTGAATATTGTAATATACTTTTAATTTAATTTAATTTAATTTTTAAAAAGATCTTATTTATTTATTTGGCAGACAGAGATTACAAGTAGGCAGAGAGGCAGTCAGAGAGAGGAGGAAGCAGGCTCCCTGCTGAGCAGAGAGCCTGACATGGGGCTCGATCCCGGGACCCTTAGACCATGACCTGAGCTGAAAGTAGAGGCCACCCAAGTACTGCTACTTTTGATTTAAAAAAAAAGAATACTCATGGGGCACCTGGGTGGCTCAGTGGGTTAAAGCCTCTGCTCAGGTCACGATCCCGAAGTCCTGGGATCGAGCCCCGTATCGGGCTCTCTGCTCAGTGGGGAGCCTGCTTCTCACTCTCTCTGCCTGCCTCTCTGCCTACTTGTGATCTCTGTCAAATAAATAAATAAAATCTTAAAAAAAAAAAAAAAGATGCTCATGTGGAGCATCTGGGTGGCTCAGTTGGTTGAGTATCCAACTCCTGATTTCTGCTGAGGTCATGATCTCAGGGTCATGGGATCAAGCCCTGCATCAGGCTCCATGATCAGCTGGGAGTCCACCTGAGATTTTTTTCTCCATCTCCCTCTGCCCCTCCCCCATAACTCTCTCCCTAAAAGTAAAAAAGAAATAAAAAAGGATACACAAGAGCACACATACACTCACACAGATAAAGAAAAGTCTGCAAAATGGAAGAACACCATAGAGCTGGTTCTCTCCTTACACCTACATTAAATAAGGGTTTGGAGTTGGATTATGGTTTTAAATAATATCCCAAATCCTGTCCCTTAGTACATGCTATCCCTCCCGTCTGGAATGACCTGCCCAAGTGGCCTCTCCCTCTTGGGAATTCCTGTGGCACTTCATCAACACTGTTACTATTCCCGAGCTGCTTACTGTTTTCTAGCCACCACCTTCTCTCTCACAGTAGATTATAACATTCTGGAGAGGGACCAGGTACCTGGTACACAGGGCACTTGGCCCTGGGTCTAGTCACATACAAACACAATAAATAATTGTGGAATGGTTTGGATATGAACAGTTTTCAGGCACCAATACGTCAGTTGAAAAGAACAAATCTTAACATGGCACAGCATATTAAATATTTGTCTTTGACTTTCAAGATAAGCTGTTTGTTTTAAACTCCTGTCAAGGAAGGACAGGGACAAGGACAGAGTGGTGGGTGTGCACGTCTTCAATGGAAAACTCCATGGGATGTTTTCAAGGTTTTGAACATAGAAAAATGTTAAGGATATAATGTCTATGGGAAAAAGAAAACACATGTGAAAAGGTATATAGTTCCAAATATAGGGTGACAAATAATTTATTGTTGAAACCGGGACATTTTTGGGAATGAAAGTTGGTGCTGAAATACTTAAAATTATATGATTTTTTGTTGATTTGAAACCCTTTTGGGAGCTTCCCAGGTGAAATCTAAAACTGGCCCCGTGCTCAGAGCTCAGGGGAGAGACTGAAGAAAGAGGCAGGCCACTCCAGGGGGGTGGGTGGCAGTTTTGATAAGCAAAAGGAACTTCCATATGAGACTTGTCTTAGGCGGCAGCAAGACGAATGGATCCCTGCACCCATCCACTGCATCTTTAGGGTTTATAAAGAGGCCCTAACTGGGTTCAGTCACGGATACCGTGCATGTGTTGTCAACACCACATCGCTATCTCAAGGCTGTGTCCTCGGAGCAGCCTCTGGGTGCGGGAAAGTCAAGGGGAACCCACATTCCAAGCACAGGGGAGGGAGTGAGGATCCTGTGATCACCGGGGCCCACCTCATGGGTTAACCGGTGGTCACGTCTTTTCAATGACATATAATTCACATATCATAAAAATCACTCATTTGAAGTGTACAATTTAGTGGTGCTTAGTATGTTTATAGAGGTGTGCAACCGGTGTCTAATTTCAGAACATTTTCATCTCCCTCAAAGGAAACCCTGTACTCAAAGTATTTATTTCTTTGTTTCCTTTAATTTTAACTTGATTTTTTACTGTGAAATATAATGTATATACAAAGAAATGCATATATATGCATATATATATAATTTTAAAAAATATATATAATTTAATGAATATAAAGTGAATACCCCTGGAACTCTCACTTTGGTCAACATTCGGAGCACTGCTACCCAATGCATACTATCCTCATTTGATCATCTAGGGGGACACACTACCAAGACTTTTGTCAAAATCATTTCCTTGGTTTTCTTTTTAGTTTTTAGTTGAACTACTCCCGATTTTCTTTCCTTTCTAAAAATTAAGATATAATTGACACGTATTAGACGTTTCAGGTGCACCACATAATGATCTGATATTTGTATGTATTGTGAAATAATCACCACAGTAAATCTAGTTAACATCCATCTCCATAGATGATGACAAAAATTTTTTCTTGTGATGAGAACTTTTAAGATCTCTCTTAGCAACTTCCAAATATGCGATACCGTTATTATTGCACCATATTAACTATAGTCACCCTGCAGTACGTTACATCTCCAGGACTTACTCATTTTATAATTGGAAGTTTGCACCTTTTGCCTCCCTTCATCCACTTCTCTGTGCACCCCCTCCGGGACCCCCACCACACCGGGCAACCACCAATTTGTTCTCTGTATCTATGAGCTCGGTTTTTTTGTTTGTTTGTTTGTTTGTTTTTAAGATTCCACATGTAGGTGAGATCTTACAGAACTATTTTTGATTGTATTCCTAAAAAGTAGAGTCTTGTTTCACCTATTTTAATTCTCCCACATCTTGCTTCTCTTACCCAGGATTACACTTACACAATTTGCCTGTAGCGTTGTACATGGAAGTAGTTTCTTCACTTTGATTACCGTGTGTTCCAACTCATGAGGATTTTCTAGCAACCATTTGCTTATTGATTTGTAGAATAACTATCTTTTGAGGGACGCCTGGGTGGCTCAGTTGGTTGAGCGGCTGCCTTCGGCTCAGGTCATGATCCTAGCGTCCTGGGATCGAGTCCCGCATCCGGCTCCTTGCTCGGCAGGGAGCCTGCTTCGCCCTCTGCCTCTGCCTGCCACTCTGTCTGCCTGTGCTCTCCCTCTCTCTCTCTGACTAATAAATAAATAAAATCTTTAAAAAAAAAAAAGAATAACTATCTTTTGATGAGAGAACTACCAGCAGAGGTAGTTGATATTTGTTGAGACTTGCTTCATGGCATACTATATATGGTCAAGTTTTACACAAATCATGCATTTATTTTTCTTCTTTTTGAAATTATTTTAAAAAATTTTAATTCCAGCATAGTTAGCATGCAGATTTATATTAGTTTCAGGTGTACAATATAGTGATTCAGTTCGATATATTACTCAGTGCTCATCATGATACATGTACTCTTAATCCCCTTCACCTATTTCACCCATCCCCCCACTTACCTCCCCTCTGAGAACCATTATTCTCTGTAGTCAAGAGTCTGCTTTTTGGTTTGCCTTTATTCCTCCTTTGTTTTATTTCTTAAATTCCACATATGAGTGGAAGCATATGGTATTTGTCTCTCTCTGACTATTTCATTCAGCATTACACTCTCTAGTTCCATCTATGTTGTTACAAAAGGCAAGATTTCATTGTTCTTTTAATGGCTGAATAATATTCCATTGTACAGTATACCACATCTTCTTCATCCATTCATCTACTGATGGACTTTTGGGCTGCTTCCAATTATTTGGCTGTTGTAAGTAAAGTTGCGATAAACATGGGGTGAATATATCTTTTTGAAATAGTGTTTTTGTATCCTTTGGGTAAAATACTCTATAATGGAATTACTAGAATAAAGTATTTACTTTTTTTTAAAGATTTTATTTATTTATTTGACACAGAGAGAGAGAGAGAGAGACAGCGAGAGAGGGAATACAAGCAGTGGGAGTGGGAGAGGGAGAAGCAGGCTTCCCACTGAGCAGGGAGCCTGATGTGGGGCTTGATCCCAGGACCCCGGGATCATGACCCGAGCTGAAGGTAGACGCTCAACCGACTGAGCCACCCAGGTGCCCCTAAGGTATTTACTTTTAAAATTGGCTTTAATTTTTTAGATAAAAAATTTTTTTTTTAAATTTCTTTTCAGTGTTCCAGAATTCATTGTTTATGTACCACACCCAGTGCTCTATGGGTATTTACTTTTAACATCTGTTTAACATCCAAATTTCAGTAGTTTAGTTTAGTTACTCTGTATATAAATCAAAATATTTGTAAAAGTTGACAGATAGAACTTTTACATTAGTTGGTAGCAGATCACATTTTTTTGGGAAGCAGTCATTAATGATATGTGTGCCACAACCAAGACCAAGTGCATTTCTCCACCACAGATTTTTTTTTAAAATATTTTATTTATTTGACAGAGAGAAATCACAACTAGGCAGAGAGGCAGACAGAGAGAGAGGAGGAAGAAGGCTCCCCACGGAGCAAGAGCCTGATGTGGGGCTCGATCCCAGGACCCTGGGATGATGACCTGAGCCGAAGGCAGAGGCTTTAACCCACTGAGCCACCCAGGTGCCCCTCCACCACAGATTTTTAATTTAGTGAAAACATTGTTCTCATCATGACAGTGGACTCTCTCAACTTTTGTACTTGTAATTATTACTGTCAAAAATAATTTTATCTTTAATGTTGGATTTTTTTAATTTTTAAAAGATTTTTATTTATTTATTTGACAGACAGAGATCATAAGTAGGCAGAGAAGCAGGCAGAGAGGAGGAGGAAGCAGGCTCCCTCTGAACAGAGAGCCTGATGTGGGGCTCGATGTCAGGACTCTGGAATCATGACCTGAGCTGAAGGCAGAGGCTTTACCCACTGAGCCACCCAGGCACCCCTAATGTTGGATTTTTAAGCTGAATTTACAGTTCCTTTTTCAATGTTGCATGTTTTCACCTTTGACAGAATTAACTTCAAAAACTTTACTTTCATTTTAATACTTGGATAAAAAAATCAAAGCATTATTGTAATTAATTCATTTTCTACTTGAGCCACATGATAATACTGACATGAAATGGCATTATTAGCCATTAGTGAAATTCTTCTGCTAATGAGTTGACACATCAACAACTGTGGTTTCATTTATCGCATGTGGATGAGAAAACTTGGAATCAAAACTGTCATTTGTTCAAAATGCAGAGTGACTCTTCACACAGTGAGATGGAAATGCGTCATCTGCAGTTGCAGGTGTTAAGTCTTTGTCTTTGAGTACAGTCTTCATAAAATAATGGCACATGGTGTGGAGCTCAAACTCACAACGCTCAGATCAAGAGCTGCACGTGACACCAGCTGAGCCTGCCAGATGCCCCAATAAGGCTAACTTTTCAAGAAGATATAGATGCTTCTTCAACCTTCCTGGGTTGGCCAGTGGTATTTGTAAGGCCTCTAGGTATCAACAAATATTTGCAAGTTTCATTAACTTTTTATTTTTATTTTATTTTTTAAAAAATATTTATTTAGTTATGTATTTGACAGACAGAGATCACAAGTAGGCAGCGAGGCAGGCAGAGAGAGAGGAGCATCAGACGAGCAGATGTCCAAGCACACTTGGTGCGTTGTTTTATCATTGAACACCCTGTGAAGATTTGAGAAAAGAGAGCTGTCTTCATTCTGGGTTTTTGGTAGATTTAACTATCTGGGAAAGCAAGAATTCTCTTCAATGCTACTAGACAAGCATGGCAGAAGGTATGAATACAAAATGAACTCTTCCAAACCCATTTGTGTTTATGTTAATAATTAATAAATAATAAAAGTAATAAAAAGGAAAAACCCTGGATAAATGTTAAACCAGGTATGACACTGTGGCCATAGGCATAAGCCAGGACTGCCCCAGTCTAACCAAGATGTATAGTCACCTTACAAGTGTCCTAGTAAGGGTTCTCTTGATGTAAGCAACAGAAACTACCTTTGGTTAACCCAAACAAAAAGATGGTTTATGGGAAGAATTTTTCAGAGGGTGTAGAGCTCCAGGCTAAAGAGCCAGGCTTGGAGAGTCTCAGTAGCAAGAACTCATTGATGGGTTTGTCAGAGTGCCACTCTGAAATAAATGTGTCCTGATCATCCTCTGTATTTGTACTCCCCTGTACTCCTCAAAGTCAAGAGAGAGAAAGAGACAGACACACAGAGAGAGAGATTTCGGCTGGTCTAACCTGTGGTACTATGCCCACCTCTTGGCTAGGGGAGGGCAAGGTACTGGCATACACATACCCATCTAGCCTGCAGCCCATGAGAGGTGATTCCCTGAGGAGAAATCAAGATGCAATATTTACTTATTTATTGTTATTATTTAAAGATTTTATTTTTTTAAGTAATCTGTACCCAATGTGGGGCTTGAACTCATGACCCTGAGATCAAGACTTATGTGCTTTACTGACTGAGCCTGTCAGGTGCCCCTCAAGGTGTTATATTTAAAGAGGAAGAATTAGAGCTGGGTAGTCAAAAACCAAATGCCCACCATATCCACCACATTTTTCCCATCTGACTTATGGTCTTCTCCATCACAGTTCTGCCATCAGTCTAGATGTCGTCAGTGCCCATGATGATATGATATCCTAGTTTCACACTTTTTCTTTCTTTCTTTTTTTATTTTTATTTTTTTAAAGATTTTCTTTCTTTCTTTAAAATTTATTTTTATTTTTTTAAAGGTTTTTATTTATTTATTTGAGAGACAGAGATCACAAGTAGGCAGAGAGGCAGGCAGAGAGAGAGAGATGGAGAAGCAGGCTCCCTGCTGAGCAGAGAGCCTGATGCAGGGCTCGATCTCAGTACTCTGAGATCATGACCTGAGCTGAAGGCAGAGGCTTTAACCCACTGAGCCACCCAGGTGCTCCTCTTTTTTTTTTTTTTTTTTTCTTTAAGAGAGGGAAAGAGAGAGGGAGGGAGGGAAGAGGGAGGCAAGAAGGGGCAGAGAGAGAGAGAGAGATAATCCCAAGCAGGTCCCATGCTCAGTGCAGAGGCTGATACAGAGCTCGATCTCACAACCCTGAGTTCATGATCTGAGCCAAAACCAAGTGTCAGTCACTTAACTGATGGAGCCACCCAGGAACCCCCGAACTTTCTTGATCTCCCCAACTTCCGTGACTATTTCTGTTTCAGGCAGCCACAGGTCATTAACTCAGACTGGACTTTTAACATTCCTTCTCTAAGCCTTGTTTCTTTCTTTGTATGATATTTCTAGGTCTCTCAATTTTGTCCTCCTAAATCCCTGTTCTTTGGCCTCATGTATTCTGCAGGTCTGCTGACCCTTTCCTTCACTTTCTCCAATCTATCAACTGGCTGTTAACTTCACTTTCTTCCCAGGAGAGGACAGACACATAACCGATTGCAGCAGTCAGTCTTGCCACTATAATATTGAGCTTGCAGTCTTACACTGAGCTAGCTTACTACAGCATCGCCTATATCCCTAACCAGCTGTCTCCCATTTCCCCAGGGATTCATTTAAACATTCACCATTATTTTAAATGCTCCGACCCCACAATCTACTAGTTATCTTGAAAACTGAAAGTACCAAATGAGGAAACCCTCCCTTCCCTGTGTTTCCCACTGACCAACATAATGTCCTTCCCTGTAGTTTCATGGAATAGTCCCTCCTCTTGTAAGGCTAATTCTTTCCCCTGTTCTGAATCCAATCCATTCCTGCATCTTACCCTCACAGTTACTCCTTCCCTAGCCTGTGTCCTCAACCTCTTCTGTCATAAGCTCTTTCCTCAAACCTAGAGACATCTGCTACCTTTTTTTTTTTTAAAAGATTTTATTTATTTATTCGACAGAGAGAGAGAGAGAGAGTCACAAGTAGGCAGAGAGGCAGGCAGAGAGAGGGGGGAAGCAGGCTCCCCGCTGAGTAGAGAGCCCGATGTGGGGCTCCATCCCAGGACCCTGAGATCATGACCTGAGCTGAAAGCAGAGGCTCAACCCACAGAGCCACCCAGGTGCCCCAACATCTGCCATCTTGAGAAGACTTCCTCTCACCCTAGCATCTCTTTCTAGATATTGCCCTGTCTTAGTCTTCCCTTATAGTTAAAATTCTTCAAAGAGAGTAGTTTATATTCCACTCTCCACTTTTTTAAATAAATATTTTCGATGACTCCATTTTGTTCTTTTTTTAAAAAGATTTTTTATTTGTTTGAGAGGACAAGAGAGAGCAGCAGCAGGGAGTGGGGGAGAGGGAGAAGAAGGCTCCCCACTGAGCAGGGAGCCCAAAGCAGGGCTTGATCCCAGGATCCTGGGATCAAGACCTGAGCCGAAGGCAGAGACTTTAACCCACTGAGCCACCCAGGCGCCCCTGCTCTCCACTTCTTTACCCTCATGCCCTTCTCAATCTAGTGCAACCTAGCTCTTTTCTTTGCCGGCTCCTGTTATCCTCCATATAAAAAAGTTAATGGATGCTAGGCAGCTCTGACATCGACTGACCTCACTGTAAGGTTAAGACTTCTGCTTAACGCCACACCTTCCTACGTCTCCTCTGAGGAGGGCTCCATCCCTGTGTGTTCCCAGGCTCCCCCACCTCACACCAGCCCTCTTCGCTACACTGAACCAACTCCGTAAACTTCCTCATTGAGTTGGAAATTGAACTTCTATTTATATGCAGTTTAGGTTTATAAGGAAGAGTGATGCAACTTGTCATAGTGGTCAAGTTCCTCGGTTCTGCTGGTCCGAGGACACATTTTACTTCTCACGTATCGTAGTCACTTCTCACTAGCCAAAGAAGCTGGAATGAGGACATACCAAGAACAACAAAGTTTTCCTACACTTTAATAACCTGACTTTTAAATGCTGTTTCTAGCTGCCTTGATCATGCTGAAAGCCCAAGTTATAAGAGTTTAAAAGGCACAGGGAAAGTCGGGATGCGGGAAGTACAGGCTGTAATCATTTTGAAAGCAGAAGTTGGGGAAGCAGAGCGGGAAGCACCCTCACCCGTCATTATCCAGAGTCTGGGTGTGCATTTGTAATAGCGCCTTGTTTATTTCTTGCGTTGGGTCTCAAGGGGGTTGCGGGGGACGTCAGAAGACATTGTTCCTTGAACACAATAGTCACTTAATAAATATTCATTGAATGAGAAAGCAGAGACAGACACTTCAGAACTTTACAGATACGAAGAGTTGTTCATGGAGCTATGCTGCAGGTTTTTGGTGTGGGTGGAAGTGGTAAGAAGAGGGTGGTTTTATATGGAACACCTAGGGCACAGAGGCAAATGAATAGAAAATAGTGCCATGAAAAACTTCTAATGTGATTATGTAACAAAGTTGCCCAGAGCTGAGGTCTCTTTAGTTGAGACCCAAGGAAATCTGATGTCCCCTAAACTTTCTTTTTTTTTTGTTTAATATTCTTTTTGCTTTTATTTTTCAAACTGGCATCCATGTAACACACATGCACTCCTTTGAACCAGGCAGTGAGGTCACAGAGGCAAGGAGACTCAGTCTTTACCACACACTTTGACATCGCACAAGGATTGAAGCTTGTTAAAGATGAGTGAAAATGGAGGATGCCTGGGTAGCTCAGTCAGTTAAACATCTGCCTTTGACTCAGGTCATGATCCCAGGATCCTGGGATCGAGCTTTGTGTCTGGCTCCCTGCTTAGCGGGGGAGCCTGCATTTCCTTCTCCTTTTGCCACTCTTCCTTGCTAGTGGCTTCTCTCTCTCTGTCAAGTAAATAAATAAAATCTTAAAAAAAAGAAAAAGTATATAAAGCCTCTAGTGTTTAGCATATAGGATACACTCAAGGAGTTGTTTTGGTTGATGAACCCTGGTGTGGTGGTCTCTTGTGCTCTGCCTCAGGTAGCCATGTCTGTTTTTGCTCCCACATCAGTCTGAAAGCAGAACTCAATCTCTCCAATTTCCCCCAAAATATCCATTTACAAAAGAGTAGTGATGGGCAGCCTAGGTTTTACTGAAGATTTTGTTGGGAGAAACTAGAAGGTGTTCATATGCCTCAAAGAAAGCACCTTAAAATCCATAAGTGGTTCAAATTCCCCAACTTCTCTTTTACCTTTATCCCAGGGTCTTCTCTCTCTCATGCTCTTCCACCTGCACCCAGCTTCGTGACTCCTTCCCATCGTTCTGGGAATTTCCTTTGGGAACATCAAATTCTCTATCATGTAGATTGATTTAACTTGGTCCTACTTCCTGTTCTGGGTGTGCAAACTCCTGTCTGTCGTGGTCTCAGCCCACAAAGGGTTACCCAGATCTAATCTCCTTATGGGGTCTATATGTTCTGTTCTGTCCAGTTTTTACTCCTACTCCCTCAGCATATTAATCCCCCTCTTCATAGTCTCAAAATGACTTGGTTTGGATAGTAAATTATATGTTCCAAGTTGTACGTAACTTTTCTCCCTTGAGTAGGCTAGTTCTTTAAGGCCTACCTATTTTCTCAAATGGGATTGATGGCGCTTTATTTTTTTTAAGTAGGCCCTACTGCCCAACATGGGACTCGAACTCTTCATCCTGAGAAACAGTGTTGTGCGCTCTACCAACTGAGCCAGCTAGGTACCCAGATATTGGCAACTCTTTAGATAAAGGACTCAGTCTTCTATGCATTTGTATTATCTATCTTGGTAGCTATTCAATCGGTTCTTGTCAAATTGGACAAGGGAGTCTAAGTGTACGAGCAGCCTTAGGCAGGGGTGTGTGTGGGCAGGACTATGCTTAAAGAGAGAGTTTGTGCTGGGGAACTCTGGGGGGGAGATCAGGTTGATGGAAAAGTTGGGACGTATCAGCAGCAGGAACTGCTTGAAGATTACATGAGATTGTGTGTATGTGTGTGTGAGCATGAATATAGAGAGATCCAAGTACATTGGCAAGTAGTAGGTAGTCAGTGAATGTTAGTTTCACTCTCTCATATTTATATTCCACTAGCTTTTTAAAAAGCTTTATTGAGTTATAATTGGCATAAAATTATAAGATATTTAAAGTGTACATCTTGGCGATTTGATCTATCTCCCTAGCTTTTTATTTTTATTTTTTTATAGATTTTATTTGTGTAGTTGGCCACTTAACTGACTGAGCCACCCAGGGATCCCTACCATATACTGTTGTTTTTTTTTTTTTTTTGAAAGATTTTATTTATTTTTTTGACAGAGAGAGATCACAAGTAGCAGGGTGGGGGGGGCGGGGAACAGGCTCTCTACTGAGCAGACAGCCTGATGCGGAACTCAATCTCAGGACCTTGAGATCATGACCTGAGCCAAAGGCAGAGGCTTAACCCACTGAGCCACCCAGGAACCCCTACCATATACTTTTTGATGAAAGGATGTTTCTTTTTACCAATGTCATGATTCTCATTTTACACATATGAATTCTGGACTTTTATAAATTATTTAATATATACACATGAGAACAAATTTCTTTGCTTCTATTTCTTTAAAAAAATAATTTGAGTTTAGGCTGAAATGTTAACTATCTGACGACACTCAGTAAATCCAGCCAGGAAACTATCTAGCTCAACTTATGTAACACAGAACACTGACACATTTTTGCAAACATGACGTATTGACAAATGTATTGAAATAGATGGTTTTGGGGCCATTAGTCATGGGAGTCACATTGCTCCTGGCAGACATATCACAAGGCATCATTTGAATTAAAGAGACTCCTTTAATGTCAGATATTTGTCTTGGGTGGATGGGTTAATGTTCAGAATTAATGTTTTCACACAATGTCAGATTAACGTATTTAAGAAACAAAAAAGGAATGGATTTGAGAAAGAAATGTTCCAAAGCTTCAATATGATTAAGCATAGCATAACCACAGGTTATATAATCAATTTATTCACTAATTTTCCCAATTTGTCTCAGGATGAAGAGTTCGAGTTTGGGCTCTTTCTCTCTACCTCTCCCCTCTTGGTGAGGCCAAACTCATCTTGGATGTTCAGTTGTTTCTGCCTGGGTTTCTCAAGTGCAAGTCTTTTCTGTCTTTGATCCATGTGGTTTTGAATTCAGGTGGTAATTGATCTATATTGTTCTGTTAAATCTTACATTCTGTTTGAAGCACTGGGACCTAAACTGAAATGGTCAGAGGAAGAAAATCTCCCCTGGGGAAGTGATTGTTTAGCTCAGAACCATCTATGTATACAATCTATTGACTCACCTACTCCAAGGTACAGGCTCTTCAGGGATCGTCTTGGGCCTGCTTTTATCTGCTTTCCCATTGGAGCTTACAGGTCTTTCAGGGCCAACAAGTTCTACCACCCATGACCTTCAATGGAGCCTGTTCCCAGCTCCTACCAATATTCAGAAACTGAATAACATGACTTTTCATTAAATGCAAATAAGAATGAGTAAAGAAGTTTGTGCTGATTAACCCTTGAGATTACTGGGTAATTGATAAGTTCATGATAGAAAAATGACTACTTGGGATGGGCTTTTAAGAGGACTGTGATTATGTTTCTTTGATAGAATTAAAACTTGATGGTGTTAAAAAGAAAGCCATTGTCCCCAAATGGTGTCACTTACGTTAAGGCCCCATGTCACAAAATGAAGACTTAATCCCAAATCTAACGGCAGTTTCAACCACCCCCACTCCCACCTGAATGTAACCTTTTAGCAATTCTACTGGAATTTTCCAGTAGATACTAGGAGGTAATTTCCTAGCCGGCGCCTTTGATTTCCCCTTAGGAGGCTGACATGCCTAGAGCAGTGCTTCCTTGGTAATACATTCCTTGTTTACATCTCTTCACTGCTTTTAAAAACCTTCCATTTTGTACAGTTCCATGGAGCTCCCCTGTATTTGCTAGAAGAGATGCTGTCTGATTCATGACACATTTTTTTTTTTAAGATTTTATTTATTTATTTGACAGACAGAGATCACAAGTAGCCAGAGAGGAAGGCAGAGAGGAGGAAGCAGGCTCCCTGTTGAGCAGAGGGCCCGATGTGGGACTTGATCCTGGGACCCCCGGATCATGACCTGAGCCGAAGGCAGAAGCTTTAACCCACTGAGCCACCCAGGTGCCCCTGATTCATGACACATTTAATAAAACCAATTAGATCTTCAAATTTACTCAGTTGAATTTTGTTTTTTAACAATGGAAGATCGGGAAACAATTTGCCTATCCTGGATAATCATAGATAAAGTCATAACCTTTTTTTTAATCTGGTTGTTTAAATGAGATGGGGGAGGCTAGGAGGATAAACATGAACTGGGAGAACATGGAGATCTGTATCTGGAACATGGGAAAATGTACTCGGACATTAAAAGCAATAATATTAATCATCACTATTTTAACTTCATCTAAGTACTTAATACTTAACTTAGTAGTTAACTACATCTAAGTAAGTTGACCACTTTGTAGGGAAAGTGAATTTTGTCTGGACTATTGGATAATGTCTGGAAAAATAATTTCCCCACATGAAGACCTTGGATCATCAACTTGCATTTATGCTTTTGATGAAATGCTATTTGGCTAATACATTGCAGGAGTGCTTTAAGGTGTTTGCCTTTAATTATAGTATTATAGTCATAGGTTGGTTTATTATTAAGTAAACAAATTAAAAGCTTCCCTGAAAATCTGAGAGAGAAATGTTGAGGAAGGAGTTCGTGCCATCTGTAGATAACTGGTTGTACAATTTCGTGTTCTTATGCAGAGGGAAGCATGTGTTTGCGACGGACATACGCAGCTACCAACATGACCCCACAGTCACTATCAGTGACTAAGCCCTCAAACCCGTTGTTTCTATAGCAAAATATATGATCAAAAAGTTAGGAGTGCAAAAAAGTTTTTAATTATGATATATCTATTCTTTTCTTTTGTTGTCTGTGCTTTAGGTGTCATATCCAAGAAATCATTGCCAAATCCAATGTCAGGAAGCTTTCCCCCTGTCTTTTCTTCTAAGAGTTTTATAGTTATGTCTCTAAGCCTTTGATTCATTTTGAGTTAACTTTTGTGTATGGTATAAGGTAAAGGTCTACCGTCATTCTTTTGCATGTGGACATTTAGTTTTCTAAGCCCTATTTGTTGAAAAGATTGTCCTTTCTCCTTTGAATGGTTTTGGTAACCTTCATCAAAAATCACTTGACCATGGGATGCCGGGATGGCTCATTCAGTTCAGCATTAACTCTTGATTTCAGCTTAGGTTGTCATCTCAGGGTTGTGGGACAGAGCCCTGCATCAGTCTCTATGCTCACCGGGGAGTCTGCTCCTCTCCCTCTCTCTTTTCCTCTGCCTCTACCCCTCCTCCTGCTTATGTGCACATGCACACACACACACACTCTCTCTCTCAATAAATAAATAAAATGTTTTAAAAAAATCATTTGATCATACATGCAGTGTTTTATTTCTGGACCTTCTATTCCATTCCATTGGTCTATATGTCTATCTATATGCCAATACCACACGATTTTGACCACCTTGGCTTTGTAATAAGTTTTGAAATCAGGAAGTGTGAGAACTCCAACTTTGTTCTTTGTTAAGATCTTTTTGGCCATTCAGGGTCCATTGAAATTCCAACTGAATTTGGGATGGATTTTTTTTTTTTTAATTTCTGTGAAAAAACATCACTGGGATTTTGATAGGGATTGCACTGAGACTGTAGATCTCTTTGGGTAGAATTAACACCTTCTGATCCATGAACACTGGATGTCTTTCTTTTTATTTCTGTTGCCTTTAGTTTCTTTCAGTACCATTTTGTAGTCTCTAGTGTGTAAGTGTTTTGCTTCTCTGCTTAAGTTTGTTTCTAAGTATTTTAGTTTTTTTTTTATAAAAAAAGGTTTTATTTATTTACTTTAAATTTTATTATCTATCTATCTATCTATTTATTTGGGTGGGGGGAGAGGGACAAAGGAAGAGGGAGAGAGAAACCCAACTCTGTGCTCCTCATAGAACTTAATGCCAGGCTCCATTTCCCGACCCTGAGATCATGTCTTGAACCACAACCAAGAGTTGGATGCCTAACCAATGGCACCACCCAGGTTTATTTATTTATCTAATAAATAAAAAACCTATTTATTTATTAGAGAGAGAGAGAGAGAACAAGAATGGGGAAGGACAGGGAGAGAGACAAGCAGACTCCCAGCTGAGTGTGGAGCTAGATGCAGGGCTCAATCCGAGGACCCTGAGAACATGACCTGAGCCAAAATCAAGAGTCGGCCACTTAACTGATAAACCATCCAGGAACCTTATTAAGTATCTTTTCTCTCCTTCCTTCCTTCCTCTTTCTTTCTGACAGAGAGAGAGGGAACACAAGCAGGGGGAGTGGGAGAGGGAGAAGCAGGCTTCCAGCTGAGCAGGGATCCCAACATGGGACCGATCCCAGGACTCTGGGATCATGACATGAGCCGAAGGCAGATGCTTAACGACTGAGCCACCCAGGAGCCCTTATTTTATTCTTTTTGATACTATCGTAAATGGAACTGCTTCCTTAATTTCCTTCTTGGGTTGTTTATTGTTAGTGTATAGAAACACAACACTTCGGTGTTGGGCTTGTATCCTGAAACTTTTCTGAATTTGTTCACTAGTGTGTGTGTGTGTGTGTGTGTGTGTGTGTGTGTAGTCTTTAGGATTTCCTCCATATAAAATCATGTCATCTGTGAACAGAGATAATCTTACTTCTTCTTTTCTAATTTGGATGCCTTTATTTCTTTTTGACTAATTGCTCTGGCTAGAGCTTCCAACACCATGTTGAATAGAAGTGGTGAGAGTGCGCATCCTTGTCTTGTTCCTGATCTTAGCGGAAAAGCTTCCAGCATTTCACCGTCAAGTATGATGTTTGCTGTGGGCTTGTCACATATGGTCTCTATCGTGTGGAAGTGATTTCCTTCTATTTCTAGTTTGTTGAGTGGAGAATGTTTTTTTTAAAAACGAACTTTTTGGATTTTTTTTGAGTACTTATTGTGTCAGGCATTATACAAAGCTCTTCACATGCATCAGTCAGATTGATGCTTCCAAGAGTCTTTGGGGTAAGAATATTATTGTCTCTCTTTCAGCGATAAAGAGACTAAGGCTTAGAGTTTGTCTAATGTCACGTAGTTACTGAGTGATGAAGTTGGCTGGAGTTTGAACCTGAAGTTTGTGTTCCTGACTGCTCTGTTTATGCTACTACTTAAAGTTTCACTCTTCAACATGTTTCAAATACAAGTCCAGGGGCTTGTGAATTCTGAGGTGTGAGCTTGCAGGCTGGGTCGTGCTCTGAGGAGGAAGACGAACGTCCTGCATGGTTACCCCAGGGAGAAGTTACACATGAGTTGGTTCAAACCAACTCTTTCCGGCTCAGCTCTGAGGAACAAATCTTCCACAGAGATTAGATTTTAGAAATGAACTTGCTCAGACTGTATAAGCTGTTACATAAAGGAAGTGTTAGAAGAGACGTGTTAACACGTGCATATGAAAGCACATAAGAAAAAAATGCTAAGAAACAAAACAAAAATGTATTCCCTGTAGTAGGGAGAAAGGAAATTTATCTCTGTTGCAGGCATGATGGCTGCATGGTAGCTGCCCAGAAGGCATGTGAGGAGAGGCATCAGTGTGGAGGGTTATAAGCACAGGTTCTACGTGGATTGTTTGGATCCTATTCCTGACTCTGCCACTGACTTGCTAGGTGATCTTGACATTTCTTACCTCAGTTTTCTCATCTACAAAAGGGGAATAATTACACTGCCTACCTTAGTGGGTTGTTGTGAAAATGTACTGAGTTATTCTTATAAAGTGGTTAGAATGGGCCTGACACATAGCCCAAGTGTATTGGGTGTTGAGATACAGGGAAAAGAGATCCGTCAAAGCATGAAGGAGAGGCATCAAGTGACCCTGGAAACAATACTCAATAAATATTGTTTGAACAAACACATTTGCCACCCCATCTTGGGGAATTGAGGAGGGAATCCGTAATCTTCAGAGAACTTTTCTCTGAGCTTTCCTTTGCCTCTGGGGATGACTGGATCCAGCAGCCCTGGAATATCCTATATATAGTCCGGGTTTGAGAGACCTGATCTGGAGTTGTCTAGTTCTAGGACAGCTACACGAATCTGAAAAGGACTGCCCTCTCTTCTAAATTTTGTGAGGCAAGAGAGTGTGAACCAAGGGAAACCTAGGAATATCCATGAAAAATGCTGCCCTGTCCTCCCACAGATGCTCAAGGCAAAATGCTTTGGGAAGAATAGGAAAAGAGAAACCCCAGGCAGCTGGGGAAGAAGTCAACTCGAAGGCCTGAGGTGGAAATGAGTTCCCTTGTCAGATCTGAAGGTACTTGAGGCAGAGAGAGGGATTAGTGTTGCCTCTTACTAGCCCATGGACACCCCTCCCTGAGACAGCCATGATGAACACCACGTGGTTTCCTAGACTCATGAGCTCGCTCCTTCCTTACTTCCTTTTTTATTAAAGATTTTATTTATTTACTTGCCAGAGAGAGAGAGAGAGAGAGAGAGAGAACCCAAGTAGAGCATCAGGCAGAGCAGGCAGAGAGAGAAACAGGCTTCCTTCCCGCTGAGCAAGGAGCCCGATGTGGGACTCAATCCCAGGACCCTGAGATCATGCCCAGAGCCGAAGGCAGATGCTTAAACAACTGAGCCATGTTGGCATCGTGAGCTCTTTCTTTTCTTTTCTTTTTAAAAAGATTTTATTTATTTATTTGAGAAAGAGAGGGCAAGAGAATGTAAAAGGGGGGGGGTGCGTGATGGGGAGGGGAATGAGCAGAGGGAGGACAGACAGACTCCAGGCTGAGTGTGGAGCCCAATGCAGGGCTCGATCTCATGACCCTGAGATCACGACCTGAGCTGAAATCAAGAGTCGGACTGAGCCACCAGGCACCCTGTCATGAGCTCTTTTAAACCTTCTTTCCATGTCTTTGCACAGGCAGTTCCCTCTGCCCAGAATACCTTTCACCCCCTTGCCTGCTTCTCAGTTTAGAGCTCAACTCCTCTGTGAGTCCTTTGCCCCAAGGGACATTAAGTGTCTTTCTCATTGTTTCTCCAAGGAGTTGATATATGCACGTATGTTTCTTCAACAAATAATTGTACACCTCTATTCTGGACCTTGGGCCCAGGTCTAGAAAATTTATGAACACACTCTTAGGGAGATGAGTTCATGACTCATAAGCCAGAGGTCACCTGGTTCATTTACCTTCTGAGCCGCTGATTCTCTGAGCTCAGAGCCCAACTGGATTCAGAGAGTGTGGGCTTGTTGCATAGTTATTAATCATTGACCTGCTTTCTCTTCTGTGAGCCATGAACTCCTCAAGTACATAGGACTCACTCTCCAGATGTTCTCCGGAACACCTGGTGTTATGGACCAGCACGGAGCTCAGTGCAACAGTGGAAAGGTGTCTGATGTCTGAAGCTCTTTTTCCATAGAAACTTTCTCCTAAGATGGTCATGAGATGTGTGTGTGTATGTCAGAAACTAAGGTTCAGACTGATGGGGGAATGACAGAGCCCAAGTCACTGCACGGTGTGGAAGGGAGTGTGAAGCGTGAGTGTGTAAACAACCCATGTGGAAATATTGTCCCCACCTCCGTTATAGTGATATCCACATAACATGGGTATTAGAGAATT
Source organism: Meles meles (assembly GCF_922984935.1). Classification (NCBI taxonomy): domain Eukaryota; kingdom Metazoa; phylum Chordata; class Mammalia; order Carnivora; family Mustelidae; genus Meles; species Meles meles. The sequence continues at coordinate 96,694,223 of NC_060072.1, forward strand.
TTGGCAGGAGCAGTGCCTCAGTAACTGTGCTTCTAGAAAACCCTGACTGACAGTCAGGACTTCAGACTGGATGGTTTCTTTTATAGGAAAAAACATGAACCCTTTTTATAGGCAGAACTTAAAGTGAGAGAAACAACTGTGTTTGTGTGCTGACTTGGCTGGCTTGAGTTGGAGAGGATGAAGTGAGTATCATGGTGGGAGGACCTGGGAAGGACTGGCTGACAGGCACACGGAGGGATGGTCTCTGGTGATAGGTGAGACTGCATATTTGCTGGAAGACACTGGGAGTCTGAGGTCCTGGGAGTGCTGGAAGATCTCTTAGAGTGCTTCAACTCACTCGGTAAAGTAGGAAGCAAGATCACTTCCTCAAAACAAGCTGAGGAAGACATGGAAGTTTGAAGAAAGAGGACAAGGTGTGAAGTACTTGCCTAGGAGTGTGGGAGAGAGTGGGCTACAGAAGGATAATATGCTAGTGGGGCTTCGGTCAGGGCCCAGTGGAAGTTTGTCAGCTTAAATCTGCATCAGCTGAACTGTTCTTCAGCCATGTTCAGTGTGTGGAGCAGGTAGAGTTGGACTCGACCAGAGCTGTGGTTTGGCTGAGTGAGGACACTTTTCCCGAAGATAGGCAAGTGAGTTGAGGATAAACAAAGGAGTCATTAAAATGATTTTCCAAGGGGAGGTGCCATTATTTCCTTTCTGCCGTAAGCTCACATGGCTGATGTTGAGATGGGCAAGTTCATGACAGCCAGGAAGGTGGTGCTGGTCCTGGCCAGATGCCACTCCAGGTACAAACTGGTCATTGTGAAGAGCACTGACCATGGCACCTCAGACCGTCCCTACAGCCATGCTCTGGTGGCTGGAATTGACTGTCCCCCCCACCCCCATACAAAGTGACAGCGGCCATGGGCAAGAAGAAAATCACCAAGAAGTCAAAGATCAAGTCTTTCTTTTTTTTTCTTTTTAAGATTTTTATTTATTTATTTGACAGAGAGAGATCACAAGTAGGCAGAGAGGCAGGCAGAGAGAGAGAGAGAGGAGGAAGCAGGCTCCCTGCCAAGCAGAGAGCCCGACGTGGGACTCGATCCCAGGACCCCGAGATCATGACCCGAGCCGAAGGCAGAGGCTTAACCCACTGAGCCACCCAGGCGCCCAAGATCAAGTCTTTCATGAAAGTTTGCAACTACAATCATCTCATGCCCACAAGGTATTCCGTGGATATCCCCTTGGACAAAACTGTCCTCAAAAACACTGTCTTCAGAGATTCTGCTCTTAAACACAAGGCTTGAAGAGAGGTGGAGGTCAAGTTCAAGGAGAGGTACAGGACCGGCAAGAACAAATGGTTCTTCCCGAAGCTGCGGTTTTAGATCTATTTTGTTTCAGTCATTAAAAAAAAAAAAAGAAAAAGAAAAAAAAGATTGTCCATGGAACTTAAGCAGAATGAAGATCAAAGTGAATACATTGTGGTACGGAGCCAGTGAGGATGTGGTAGACCCAATCTGAGTGTTATCCTGGTGGGATCTAAGGATATTTACTTACTGGATGGAGTGAGCTGGAAAGATAGGAGTAGGATTCATGGACCGGAGATTGCAGGGACTTTTCTAGGCCAAGAGGAAATGGTTCCAAAGAACCTGTGTTCACTGCCTAGCGTGTGGCAGATCCTGTGGGAATCTTGCTGAGCTCAGTAAATTGTGGGACATCACCCTTATCAGAGGCACATGGCTGGCATGCCCCAGCCCTCATCCTCCCTAAAGTCATCCCAATTCCGAGTATATTGGTTCTGGACCTGGACAGAGAAAAACCATGAGTTGAAACTTAAATTACTGTAATGCTGGTAGATGATTTGCTTTTAAAGTCGTTGTTGAGGGCAACGTTCCTGGGGCAGTATGTGCCTTGGATCTTCACTTTTCTCTCTAAGAGGTGACGGTCATGTGTGTTACCTACATCCATGGACTTCCTAGCTGTGTAACCTGTACCCCTCTCCTATTTTTTAAATCCCAAACAAACAAACTGGATTATAAGCAAATGAGGCTCATGTTGTTGGTGAGATAAGTCAGCCTCCTCCTGTAGCTTTGTAATTAAACCTTTGGTAAATTGTGATACCACAACTGCTTTTTATTGACCAATGTCTTGAGACTCCAGCGACGGGGTGCGGCACAGGCCATGCTTTGCGAGGCGCCTCTTGGAGCATACCCGCATGGACAGATGGCACAGGTCCCTGGTCCCCACCCTGACACCCGGACACAGGGTGGGGGTGGTATTAGGTGATGCTGCAGCTGGGCAGTGGGTCTGGGAAACACTTTGCCATTTCCACAAAGATGGGGGAGAAAAATAGAAGAGAGAGAAAGAAGAGGAAGGAGTGGATGAAGCAGAAAGGAACACGCAGAAGAGGGGGAAGAGAAGGCAAAGAAGGAGGAAGAGGAAATGAATGAGGACACAAAGGGGATCCATTGGATCCTAATCCTCCCGTCCGTGCCACCAGCCCATGACATCTGACCTCCTTGTGACCGACAAGTAGGGGATGATCAGGGAGGAAGACCTTCCTCTGCCCCATGGTCTTTCCAGCTGGACTTGGGACCAGATTGACATGAGACAGATTAACAGGAGCAAATCAAATTTAAGGTGCGGACCTATGGAGAATCCACACAGACACGAAACTCTGAAGGTAATGGGGCAACAGGAAGCTCATGTGAGCTCAGGACAAAGCTGAGGACCTGAGGACTCAAAGACGAGAAAAGTCCTTAGTGAGAAGGTAGAAGGAGATGTTTGGGGAAAACGAGATTTTTCTCTCATGCTGCTGAGTTCCTTTGGTAAAGGAGCACTTCCCTTCCTGATGCAGACTCTCCCTTCCACCATGAATTTAGGCAGTTACAGGGGAGGCAGAGAGACTTTCCTGCATCTGCTGGGTTTTTGTTACTTTTAAGTCGAAATAGTCTTTATGCCAGAGTGGCCTCGCTGGGGTGTCTCACCCTGTACCCCTCTAGGGTGGTCTGGTCACTTGTGCTCAGCCTGCTTTGATTTTAAAATTAACTACCAGACTTGCTTTGCTTTTAAAATTCATGACCCTTCCCTATTTTCATCTTTTAATTTTTTTTTCCTATTTTCATTTTTTAAGAGTTAAAAATTCATAGGCCAAGAGGGTAACCTTTTGCAGAATATATGGTTTTGGCTCTACAGTCTCCCTATCCTCCTACCTGTTCCTGAATTTTCTGTCCACATGGGAAAGGACAAGGGGTCTTGTCTTAGTGGCAGCACCAAGCTGGGTAGGAGGGTATTTGCTGATTCTTCTGTGCCCAGCACCGCCGAGGGCTCCCGAGAAAGACCAAAAGATTGCTTATGTGTATTAAGTGCACACATATATTTATGGCAACATTCCTTCTCTCAAAAAGATTTCAACTTGCATATTAAACAGGCATATTAAACAAGTACAAACAAGTATTAAACAAGTACAAACATGTTAATTGCTATGAAAGGGTCTTTTTTTTTTTTTCTTAAAGATTTTATTTATTTATGTGACAGACAGAGATCACAAGTAGGCAGAGAGGCAGGCAGAGAGAGAGAGAGAGGAGGAAACAGGCTCCCCGCCAAGCAGAGAGCCCGATGCGGGGCTCGATCCTGGTCCTTGAGAAAGCAAATACTAACTTGAGCTGAGAAAGTAAATTTTTGCCAAATTTCTGGCCCACTCTTTCTCCAAAGGACCTGCTGCAACCGTGAAGTGTTTTAACAACCCCTTTGTTTGTGTGACTACTGCGTTTTCACTTACTGAGAAACCTTGTTCTCTGAAAAAGCATCACTCATCCAAAACTTTGCTGTTTAAAATTGCGTCAGTGAGAATGGATGTCCCATTCTTGCCTCTGAGTCACTCTGACACGGAAGCAGCTTCAATATACGACTCAGATACAGAGCTTCAGATAACGGGTGCTAGACACAACATTTCACAGCTGTCTTAACTATATGCTTGACCCTTGAAATACAGGGGTTTGAACTTCATAGTCTACTTACTTACATACAGATTTTTTAAAAATTTGATAAATACAATATAGTACTGTAAATTATTTTCTCTTATGATTTTCTTTTCTTTTTTTTTTCAATATATAGACTCTATTCGAATAAGTGCTATTCTCGAAATTAGGGAGGAGTACCTCTGGAAAACATAACTGCCCTTGAAATCAGATCCTTGAATTTGCATAACAGAACCCAGGATTTGAGATGGATGCCTGATTTGAACTGACCAGATGTCTGGAGGTGGGAAGTTCTGCTTGTTCCATGACACTACCTGTAATGTGACTATTTTCCAGGGGAACTCAAACCAGACCTTCAGCTTGGCTGCTGGAACTTGGTGTACCAAATGGCCTTGTGAGTGGATGTAGCAGGGACCTCTCTGTACCTAAGACTAAATATTCTGTTTGAAATTATGATATCTTCATTTGTAGGAGAAGGTTCTTCCCTCAAGCTGGGAAGAGGCATTATTGTGAACCTCAGAGAAAAGAAGGTGGTCCCCTTAGTTAATGCAATATTATGTATGGTCCAGGTGTCCTGTTATGGAGTGAATAAGTCATGGGAATAAAAAACAGAGCAGAGGGAATATAGTCAATGATATTGTACTTGGGTTGTATAGTGACAGATGGTAGCCGATGATGGCTACATTTATGGTGCACATAGCAAAGTAGGGAGGTGATAAATCAGTGTTGTACACCTGAAACTAATAAACATTGTGTGTCAACTATACCCCCCAAATTTAAAAAATATATATTATTTCTGCTAGTCAGGATAAGGATATGACATAAGGATATTACATTTATAAATATTTATGAAACCATCATAGGATCACTGCAGGCTCTAGGTATGAATCGGTTTCCAAGCCTTTTTACTCTGTTGGCCGTATTCACTTTCTTGTGGTTATAGGATTGAGATCTTCAGTTTCTGGCTGGCTATCTTTCAGGAACCAGTCTTTGCTCCTAGAGCCTGTCTGTGTACATCCTTATGATTTGGAGAAAGTCCTGGAAGCCTCTCCAGTAATTAATGGTACGTGCCTCATGTCTCAGAACCATCGACAGCACTTCAAATGCCTTTCACCATGGAAGTCTCCCTGACTTCTCTTCTGCCATTTCCTGCACTTTCCTTATGTTTTTCTTTTCTTTCTTTCTTTTTAATGATTTAATTTATTTATTTGATACAAAGAGACAACAAGAGAGGGAACACCAGCAGAGGGGAGCAGAAATCATGACCTGAGCTGAAAGCAGATGCCTAATGACTGAGCCACCCAGGCGGCCCTCCTTATGATTTTTTCTTTCTTTCTTTTTTTTTTTTTTTAAGATTTTATTTATTTATTTGACAGAGAGAGAGATCACGAGTAGGCAGAGAGGCAGGCAGAGAGAGAGGGGGACGCAGGCTCCCCTTTGAGCAGAGAGCCCGACAGAGGGCTCGATCCCAGGACCCTGAGATCATGACCTGAGTTGAAGGCAGAGGCTTAACCCACTGAGCCACTCAGGTGCCCCTTCTTATGATTTTCTTAATAACATGTCCTTTTCTCTAGCTTATTTTATTGTAAGAATACAGTATATAATACATATAACATGCAAAATGTGTGTCAATCAACTGCTTATGTTATCAGTAATGTTTCTAGGTGAAAGTCGACTATTTATAATTACGTTTTTAGGGTATCAAAACTTAACATGCAAATTTTTGACTATGCAGGGGGTCAGTGCCCCTAAGCCCCTATATTGTTCAAAGGTCAACTATACTTTCCTTTTTTTTTTTTTAAAGATTTTATTTATTTGATAGAGAGAGATACAGTGAGAGAAGGAACACAAGGAGTGGGAGAGGGAGAAGCAGGATTTCCGTGGAACAGGGAGCCTAATGCAGGGCTTGATCCCAGGACCCTGGGATCATGACCTGAGCCGAAGGCAGACGCTCAGCAACTGAGCCACCCAGGTGCTCCTCAACTATACTTTCTAAAGTAAGAGACCCTGGGTCCAATTTGCAGTTCAGACCTGAGGTAGACTGCTTTTCACTCAGCCCTGCTTTGCTTGGAGCCTATCAACACATTGCTTCACTCCTAAATCCTGTACTGACTCTTCCTTTGTTTGGTGAAATGACCCATGGGTCTTCTGGTGTGCAGTCTCCCTTGTGGCATTAAGTCAAAAGACCTGACTATGTTGGACTATAAGTTGGTTCGAATCTCAGGCTGATTGGGCTAGGACACCTTTTAATTTAAAAAAAATTTTTTAAAGAGTTTATTTTTAAGTAATCTCTACTCCCACGGCCGAGCTCTAAGTCACCACCTTAAGATCAAGAGTCACATGCTCTACCCTGTGAGCCAGCCAGACACCCCTAGGACATCTTTTAGCTTTAAGACTCTCTCCGTGGTTTTCTATCCTTCTCACCTCAGAGCATTTGTCCAAGATGCCAGCGGGCTCTCAGGTCTATGCTAGGTTGGTGCAAGGAGGAAGGAGTCATGGGAATGTGTAAAATTTGCATGTAGAGCTCCTGACTGCAACTGGTCCTGCTGGTGTATTCTCTTCCCCTTAGAGGGCATCACAAGATCAGTCTTGACATTTCTTCCATGAAACAACACCACCTGTCTCTCTCCTAAGCTGATCCTTGATTAGGTTCACAAGGCGTCTACTAGTTCTGTAGGCTGCCTCAAAAATTCTCCTCTTAACTCACGAGTAGGACACAATAGGCAGAAAACATGAAACATGCCTTAGTGATCAAAATATAAGTGTGACTTGATGCATGATACTAAGACTTCTCCAAAGATACTTTTTGAAAATTAAACTTCTTAAGAATTACCTTGGACTCTCAGGGTGCCTGGGTGGCTCAAGTAGGTTAAGTGTCTGTGTTGGCTCAGGTCATGATCCCAGGGTTCTGGGGTCCAGCCCCACATCAGGCTCCCTGCTCAGCGGAGAGCCTGCTTTTACCTCTCCCACTACCCCTGCTTGTGTTTCCTCCCTCTCTCTCTCTGTCTGTCAAATAAATAAATAAAATCTTTTAAAAATTTACCTTGGATTCAGTGGGAATGAGTTACACAAGATCTGCCTTCAGGAGAACATGAAATAAAATGATTTGCTGACTAAGCTTAAATTTGAGATGTCTCCCCGACATTGAAGGGGAAATGTGGAGGAGGCCATTGGAAAATCGAGTCTGGGCCCAGCAGACAGGTACGGGCTGACATAGAAGGATAGCTACACAGGAGCTGGAGAACTGAGCCCCCGGGACACCCAGCATCAAGGATCTGGGACAAGTGCAGGAAACTAGCAAAGGAAACTGAGAGGAAGCATTGAGACAAGAGGAACGAAGTTGCAAGAGAGTGGTGTCCTGGAAGCCAGGGGAAGAAGGTGTATCCAGAAGGAGACAGAGAGAGCACTCAAATGCTTCTGTGTGAAGTCGCATGAGGATAGGAAGTGAACCCTGGCTGTCCGGGAGGAGGTCACTGGACACGTCCGTGGAAGCAGTTTGGGAAAAGTGGTCGGTGCGGGTGCCTGATGGACATTCTCTCATCCAACATGGGAAAAGGGATTTGGAGACAGTGAGTCCGGACCGATCCCTAGAGGAATTTGGGGGCCACTAGAAAAAGATGTGGTGGTGGTGGTGAAGGGAGAGCAGGAGGGGGAAATAAGTGGTGGACAGCGAGAGAGCGGTGGCTTAGGAGGGGCAGGGAGGGGGAATTGGTGGAGGGTGCGCTGAGAGGGCTCGAGGGGCTGTGGTCTACTGCAGGCTGCAGGGACAGGTCTCAGGGGGAGGAGGGCAGGCTTGGCGGCTGCAGGCCCTGGTGGCTGCAGGCCCTGGTGGCTGCGAGGGTGTGGGAAGACTCTGCGGAAATGCTTCTCCAATGCTTCAGTGTTTCTCAGTCAAGTTGCTCATCAGCTCAGAGCCAGAACAGGAGAGGACAAGTTGGAGGATGGAGGAGAGAGGAGGGGTTTGGAAAGGTTGTCTGGGAATGGGGAGAATGAATAGAGAACAGCCATGGCCAAGAGCATGAAGCCCACTGGAGATCCGTGGTCATGGATTTCTCCTGATACCAGTCAGCCTCTGAGCTCTGTTCTCTCCAACCACCCTCAAGGGCAGGCCTGGGGCAGAGAGAGGGGCTATGACCCTGGCTTGTGGTTTGGCCAAGTGAGTACCACTAAGGGAGAGATGGGAGGGAGGGGGGTAAGGAGTCCCAGGCATGACCAGTGTGGGGCATCATAGTAATAGATCGGGGAGCGTAGGTGGGGACTGAAGAGGGACTAGCAAGGGCTGGGGCTTAGTGAAAAGGGGCGTTGGGTCAGTGGCACTGGAGTCCTGGTGGGCTCAAGGAGACTGGGGATGCCAGGGAGGGATGGAGTGAGCTGGCAGGAGCAGGGGTAGGGCTGCAGGAATGGGATGCTTGCACCTGACAGGACTCAGGCTTCTGGGAAGCCCTGTTGCCTGGCTTTGCTTTGGAAACCCTGCAGAGCTTGTTAACCTACAGGAACGAGGAATTGTTGATCTGGAAAACCATTAAGCCTTGGGGGCAACATCCAAAAGAATGTCATCCTGCTTCCAATATTAACTTTCACCCTCTCCCACCGGGTGGTGGTGATAGTACAATCCACGTGCAGCTCCTGGTGGTGGTAACAGGGTCTCTCCCTTCCCTTTCTACTTGAAAACTCCACTGCAGAGGCGCCTGGCTGGCTCAGTGGGTTAAGGATCGGACTCTCGGTTTCTGCTCAGGTTATGCTCTCATGGGTCCTGAGATTGAGCCCCACATGGGGCTCAGTCTGCTTGAGATTTTCTTTCTCCCTCTCCCTCTGCTCCTCTGCCCATTCACATACCCTCTCTCTATACATATCTAAAATAAATAAATAAATAAAACTTAAAACTATTGGAATGTGAGGGACCTACAGAGAGTGACATCATAGGAAACCTCAACTCCTTTCTGAAGTATCTTTTTTTTTTAATGTATTTTTGGAGGGACAGCCTGGATAGCCTTGGCCACTCAAATATTACTTGTTAAGTAATACATTGCTGCATCTCCCCGTGATTTTTGACACATCTTGGTGCCTTCATAAAGCCCCTGACTGAGGATTGCTGGTGTAGGGCAATGTGCAGAGTGAACTGGCCCTGATGACAGGGAGGGTCCTGTCCCTGGACAGTGACGCAGGGAAAAAGTCTCCAGGAAAACAGATCGTCATTTACATACTGGAACAAAGGGGAAGCGTCTTAATTTCCACACACAATGCTCACCTCACAGTGCTGGGTCCTCTGGTCCCCAGCCTCATGACCCAAAACTACTGAATCGTCATTGCTGCTCTGTGAGAGGGGAGGTCAGGACACCACTCCTCCGCACTGGCGTTACCTTTCCTTTTGTAATAACGGTGCCCTTTATCCTCACTCCTTAGAGCTCTGTGTGTGTGTGAGAGTGTGTGTTTGTGCCCTTGGCTGGCTGGCTGCCACACAGAGGCGCTCCCCACTAAGAGAGCCTTATCTCCAGAGGAAGAGGGTGAGGGATGGTGCCAGGGCTGTGCTGGTGGACAGAACCCAGGGAATGCAGGCTGCATCTCCGTGTGATGCAGGCCCCTCAGGAGAGCGTGTGTGGAAATAATCGTGTGTAAGTGTCTCTGAGACATTGATCCTTCTCTCAAGAGATTTAAAACTGCTTGTGCTAGAAGCTGTAATGGGACAAAGGAATGATGCCCTGGTGATTATTCCAACCAAGTTAAGTACCCCAAGAGTGAGAGAAGTCTGTGTCACTAGCGTTCTGGCACATTATCCCACCTGCTTCTGACAACCACCCTAGGGTAAACAAAACAGATGTTATCTCTGAGGAGGAATCTGAGCCATAAGGAAGTTAACTCAATTATCTAAAATCAGGACCCTGAACTCCCGCCTTCCTGTAAAACCAACCAATAGGGGGCGCCTGCGTGGCTCAGTCAGTTGAGGGTCTGCCTCAAGTCTTGATCCCCTGACCTTTGCTCCCTGCTCAGTGGGGAGTCTGCTTCTCTCTTTCCCTCTGCCTCCCCGCTAACCCCCCCTCCCCCCCTCATGCTCTCTCTCTCCCATGGCTCTGGCTCTCTCTCACTCTCTCTTAAATAAATGAATAAATAAATAAAATCTTAAACACACACACATAACCAACAGTTGTCTTGCTTCATTCCACACTTCCTCCTAGTGGGCAAAACCCATTCACTGCCCAGTTCCTTCTTCCTGTCCAGTGGATGGCCAAAGCCAGCAATCCGAGAAGAGCCACTGGGCTCCGGGTGCCTTCCTAGGACCTTTTCCTTGAGGACTTTATATTACCAAAGGAGATATGCTCTATCAACTGATAAGCCCAGATACCATGGACCTGGGGCCGTAGGAAAAGACAAGAGTAAGTTTGCCCCCGGAGAGCTCATGTTGAATAGACAGAAACTAACTGCTAAAAGCAAGAAAAGAACAAGAGGCTGGGACCCAATTCTAGCTTTCCTTTCTCTAGATGATTCCAATATTTATTACTCACAGATAATAGGACTTCATAAATGGCATTAATGGAGCTCTCTAGTCCTTCGGTTTCTTTTCTCTTTTTTAATTATTTAAATTACCATTTAGTATAATTAACTTTTCTGTTGGTATACAGCTCCATGGATTTTAACACATGAGCAGATTCTCATATCCTATGGATCAGGATACAAAACAAATCCTACAATCAGGAGATAGAGCAGTTCTATCACACTCAAAACTCCCTTTAGAGTCACACCTTCACCCACCCACACCAGGGGCAAGCACTGGTTTGTTTTCCATCGCCGTGGTTTTGTGTCCATCCCACAGGCCAGACTCATGCAACCCCATCGCAAGTTCTCCAAAGTAGCATCCCGTCACAGTCTCCGTTGAAAAGCACAAAATCAGGTGCCTGGGTGGCTCAGTTGGTTAAGCGACTGCCTTCAGGCTCAGGTTATGATCCCAGGGTCGAGTCCCGCATTGGGCTCCCAGTTCCACGGGGAGTCTGCTTCTCCCTCTGTCCTTCTCTCCTCTCATGCTCTCTTGCACTCTCTCAAATAAATAAAGAAAATCTTAAAAAAAAAAAAAAAAGCACAAGATCGCATCTAAATTTTGGCAGCTCCAAAATCCCAAATCTCATGACATTTTGTCTCATGGAATCAGGTATGGGTGAGATGACTGGTCACAATTCTTCTCTGTCTGTGGATTTGGGTAGTTAAAGAAGTTACCTGTTCCCAATGCATAGTGAATGGTGGTAGAGGCATAAGGTAAAGTTACAGAAATTCTGACTCCAAGAGAGGGGAAGTGGAAGGTTAAAAAGGGGTCACCAGGGGGCGCCTGGGTGGCTCAAGTGGGTTAAGACCACTACGTTCAGCTCAGGTCAGGATCCCAGGGTTCTGGGCTCTCTCCTTGGCAGGAAGCCTGCTTCCTCCTCTCTCTCTCTCTCTCCTTGGCAGGAAGCCTGCTTCCTGCGCTCTCTCTCTCTCTCTCTCTCTGCCTGCTTCTCTGCCTACTTGTGATCTCTGTCTGTCAAATAAATAAATAAATAATCTTAAAAAAAAAAAAAAAAAAGAAGGGGGGTCACCAGGACAAAGTCGTTTTGAAATGCAGGCAGGCAAACTCCCTTAGGTTTCAAGGCCTGTGAATAATCCTCTGAGCTCTTCACAGTCTGGTCTTGGTACCTCACTCTGGACCCTGCAGCCCACCCTGTGAGTCATCTCTTGTTTTTTCATAAAAGTTAGCATGCATTTGCCCCTGAGTGATTTCTTTTTTTAAGGATTTTATTTATTAGAGAGAGCAAGAGAGCACACGAGCAGGGTAAAGGCAGAGGGCGAAGCAGACTCCCGGCTGGGCAGGGAGCTGGACACAGAGCTCGATGCCATGACCATGACCTGAGCTGGAATCAAGAGTTGGATATTCAACATACTGAGCTATCCGGGCCCTCAAATTTGTTCCTTTAAATCAGTAGTTCTTCACTGGGTTTTATATACAACTGATCTCTACCTCTGAAACTAATAACACACAATATGTTAATTAATTAAAGTTAAATAAAAGAAATAAGTAGTCTCACCCATCAATCACTCAAGCTATCAATCAATCAGTAGTTCTTAAGGAGGTAATTTTGTCCACCAAAGGATTTTTGGCACCGTCCAGGGGCATTTTGGGTTGTCACAAAGGAGAGGGGATGGCTCCTGATATTTGGTGGGTAGAGGCCACCAGTGCTGTAAAAATCCTATAATGTACAGGACAGCCTCCTACAACAAAGAATTATCTGGACCCAAATGTCAATTGCGGCAAGGCTGAGAAAGCCTTATAGATTAACTTTCTTACCAATTTGTCAAGATCCGAAATAAATCACATTTGAATTGTGAATGGAATTGCATTATCTTTGTGTGTTCACTTTGGCAGGATGATAACCGTGTGTCCTCCTATCCAGGGATGTTCAGTTGTGCAGTAACTCAATACATACTCCTTAAAAATCGCTGTACTATGCAGAAGTCCGCGGTGTAATCCACAGGGCTATTGGGAAATGGGTTTAGGGACAACACTGAAAATCTTTTTTAGAACACATTTCTTAAAAAGAGGAATCTAATGAAAACACTAACACAGTTTAACACATGTGGAATGGTTAAGAATGCATAAACACTCCAATCAATAGGGCACCTCACCTTGAGAAAGATCTGAAATTTGCTGTAGAAGAATCGGGGTTTGTGAGGTATGGTAAGTGATAGAAGGAGGATTATCTGAAATATGAGGAAAGTTCTAACACCAGATATGGAGCAGTGTGGCTCATGCCCCTCGGTTGGGCATGGAGGTTAAACGATACGGTTAAGCCATCTTTCCTAGCCTTAAATCCTGAGACATGATTTTCTGACCTTGGCATGTAGGTTCTTTGAGGCGTGCATTTCTAATAAATAGCTGTTTCATAGGAATTGAACTTCTGATCCAATGTATAAACCTGGTCTTCCGTTAACTTCTGCATCACTGCCGGAAATCCTTTTGTGGCTTTCTCCTCTGCATTTTTTTTTTTTTTTTAATGGCTGCATTAAGCTTCAGTGAAGCTTGATTTTATTTTATTTATTTATTTTTAAAGATTTTATTTATTTTTCAGAAAGAGAGATCACAAGTAGGCAGAGCCCCAGGCAGAGAGGGGTAGGGGAAGCAGGCTCCTCACCGAGCAGAGAGCCCAGTTTGGGGCTGGATCCCAGAACCCTGAGATCATGACCTGGCCTGAAGGCAGAGGCCCAAGCCACTGAGCCACCCAGGTGCCCCTCTCCTCTGCATTTTTGGTTTTGTCTGGCAGTTGGATGGAAGTCGTCTGGTGTCTAAACTAAACCAGCCACACAGAGGAGCCATTTCAGCAGTTCTTAATAGATAATGCTTTCTCTTTGATTTTTGGAAAGGTGTTCACGATTGCTGTTTTTGTGCCCGTGGGCGTTGGTATTCCTACATGGCTGGGCTCAGCTGGATGCAGCTTCTGTGCTCACTTACTGTTTCTGGCACAGGACGTTGTGTATTAGCAAATGAGAAATTTGGATTTTGTTCTAATTATCCTACAACATATTAATCTCATTGGAATAAATTAACATTTTCAGAACAAGTGTTAAATACAGAACCAGTTGTATTTTCGTTTTTTTTTTTTAGTGAAAAGTTGAAATTGTTTTATTTTAAAATGAAGTGTATCTTGGAATGTCTGGGTGGTTCAGTTGGTTAAGCATCTGCCTTTGGCTCAAGTCATGTTCCCAGGGTCCTGGGATCGAGTCCCACATCAGGCTCTTTGGGGAGTCTGCTTCTCCCTCTGTCTGCTACTCCCCCTGCTTGTTCTCTCTCTCTCTCTCACTCTCTCTCTGACAAATAAAATAAAATCTTAAAATTAAAATGAAAATGTATCTTATATTATAAAGTACGTATGAGATTTTTTATGTGCATTACCAAAAATACAAAATACATGACGAAAATAATCTGCAATCCTATTAGCAAACGGTAATTATGATTTTTTTATTTTTAAAAAATGTTGGGATATATTTTATTTATTTACTGTATATATATTTTTAATTTTAAATAATCTCTACACTCACCATGGGGCTTGACTCACAACCCCGAGATTGAGCATTGCATGCTCTACTGACTGAGCCAGTCAGGTTCCCTGAAATAATTATAATTTAAATTTTGGTATATTCTTTCCAGATTTCCTTATAATGCTTATGTTTATGAGTTGAACTCATACTGTATACACAGTTCTATAACCTGATATTTTTCTGTTAACAGAAGCAATTTCCTATTTTAATACCTATTTTTCATGCCATGAATGTAATAGCTGTGTAATAATCTATTAACAATTTTTTGTTTTTTGTTTTTATTTAGAGAGAGAGTGCATGTGTATACACTTGGTGGGAAGGTGGGCAGAGGGAGAAGAAGAGAGAGAACCTTAAGCAGGCTTAAGCAAGATCCCAATGCAGGTACAGATTTCACAACCCTGAGATCATGACCTGAGCCGAAATCAAGAGTCCAGTGCACAATGGACTGAGCCACCCAGGTGCCCCTACATAAGTATATTTTTTTAAAGTACTGTAGATCATTTAGGTAATACATAATGGTTTAATGAACACTTTCGTGCAATTGTATATTTTGTCCATTTGTATACTTTCAAAGTTTGGATAACAGAAGGTGAAAATGCTAATACAAATGATAAAACATGAAAGATCTTGATGGGTGTTCTCAAAATATTTTTTTAAAGGATTGTACTAATTTACACTGCCCGTTGAGTTTAATTACACCAACTTATCTCTGATTCACTGGCAGTTAATTAAAGACCTTAACCTGAATGGGCCCTTAGTTTTCTCCTGGCCCTTCCCTGACCAGTTGAAGCCCATACCCAAAGACTGTATCATTCTGAAAATCCTCCAGCAAAAATCTTTCACATCCTGGAGTCGCTTGCCAAGGAAAACCTCAATTCCGATTTAACCCAGTAGCCCTCTTCTCTCCTATAATCCCAACTGCCGAGCTCTGACAGAGGACTATTTTATGTGGGGGTCAATGTCATTGAAAGTTCACGGTTGGGACCTCGGCTGTACACTACTACTCCATGTCCCTAGTTAGGCTCCTATCACATTCCCAAACACCTGTCTCACATGTTCACTCTCCTGCCTTCCTCTCAACTCCCACCACCTATTTCTCTTCTTTTTCAGGAGACAATTTTGTCTTCTAATTCACTGAGGAATCAGAGCCATTTGTCTGTATCTCTCAGTTTCCCTCTCCGTATCCCACCGACTTGTTAGCAGCTCCTCACACTTACTTGCTTTCCACGGAAAAAGGGAACAACAGGCTCTCTCGTCTATCCCTGGACACAGAGCCCAACTTTTCAGGCTCCTCGATGACCCTGACTGATCAGTTTTCTCCTCTCTCATTGATACTTCTTCTATCTTCCGATCTGCTATTTCAAATCACCTCCTACATCCCCTCTCATTCCCTATTCCCATTCTCCACCCCAAGGTCTTTCTTATACAGATTGTTTTACACTTAAAAAAAAATTATTTGACAGATAGAGATCACAAGTAGGCAGAGAGGTAGGCGGGGGGAGGGGGGGGCGGGGAGGGAAGCAGGCTCCCTGCTGAGCAGAGAGCCCGATGTGGGGCTCAATCCCAGGACCCTGGGATCATGACCTGAGCCAAAGGCAGAGGCTTTAACCCACTGAGCCACCCAGGTGCCTCTGCTTTACACTTTTTCCACTAATTTCCCTTCCTCCTACCAGGCAGGCCTCTGTCCTTCTTTGTCCAGTTAGCAGGATTACCCTGTTGTGGTAATAGGTTGACTTGCTATTTCTGTAAAACAATTTGGCAGTAAGTAACAAGGCTAAAGCATGGCCCCTTGGCCACTCTTTTGTCAGACAAACACCATTACTGTCAAAACTTTGCTATTCATTTATATACACGTTCACAAACACATACACTCTGAATATGTTGATTTTTTTTTACATCAAGTGTATCATATGGTTCATATTCTGCAGCATGACACTTTTATTCAACAATATAGCTTTATCAATCTACCTATATTAATACATGTAGATCCACTGTGTCTTTTTTAACTTCTGCATAGTTTGCCATTAAATTAATTTTCAATTTTTTTAGGTCAATGGAACTTGTTTCCTATTTTTCATTATTATAAACAATACTAGAGTGAACATCCTTCTATAAGCCTCATTGTGTATATATGCAAATGATTCTCTAGTACATACCTAGAAATGAAAAATGATTTAATTTTTTTAAAAGGGGTGTCTGATTGGCTCAGTTGGTAGAACATGCAACTCTTGATCTCCAGGTTATGAGTTCAAGCCCCATGTTGGGCATAGCAATTTCTTAAAAAGTACATACCTAGAAATGGAATTTCTGGTCACACTCCCCCCAACCATGTATTTATTATTGATTTATTTTTAAATTTTACTTTTAAAAACTTCATGGAAAATACATGCACATGGTTAAAAAAAATTCAATAAAAGAAATGTACAATGATAAGTAAGTTTTCCCCTCAGAACTGTCTGCTAGCTCCCCAGTTCTCTTCCCTAGAAACAGTCAGTGTTACTAATTTCTTCGATAATATAAATATTGTTTTGTGGTACATTCTGTTATGTACCTTGTTTTTTTTTAATATCTCAAACATACAGAAAACCTCCAAACACTGTATAAAAACCAATTTTTTCCTGAATTATTTGTGAGTAAATTGCTAACACGATGCCACATCATCCTTGAATACTTTAGTTGTATTTTGTACCAAGAACATCATTCTACATAAGCCGTCAGGATCAGGAAATTAACATTGTTACAGTACCACCATATAATCTTAGACTCTCATCTGAAACAGTTCCTCGGTCTTTCCTTGATTTCCATGACCTGAACACTTTTGAAGATTCCAAACCATTTCTGCTGTAGAACGCACCTCAGTTTGGATATGTTATGCTTTTTCCTCATGGCTGGATCCTGGCTAAGCTTCATTGGCAGGAGTATCTCACAGGTGAAGCTACGTTCCTCTCATTGTATCTTCTCAGGTGGTGCGTGATTTCAGGGTGTCCCATTACTGACAAAACTCACTTCCATCACTTGATTCAGGTGGCTTCGGAGAAACTCCTCCCCTGTAAAGTTACTTTCTTTTCCTTGATAACATGTAAGTAGTTTGTGGGGAGGTGACTATGAAACTAGGTAAATATTCTATTCCCCATTAACTAATTACTATCAATATGGACTTGTGGTTTCCCATTTTATTTTATTACTATTTTTTCTATTTTATTTTTTTAAAAGATCATTTATTTATTTATTTGGCAGAAAGAGTGCGTGAGCACAAGCAGGGGAAGCAGCAGGCAGAGGGAGAGGGAGAAGCAGGCTCCCCACTGAGTGAAGACCGATGTGGGACTGGATCCCAGGACTCTGGGATCATGACCTGAGCTGAAGGCAGATGTTCAATTGACTGAGCCACCCAGGAGCCCTGTGGTTTCCTATTTTATTCCACTGGTTCTTTTCTATTAACTTTAATATTTATTTTGATGCTCAATTTTGTCATCTGTTTAACCAGTGAGCCCCACTCCCTTCAAACCACGTTCAGTGTCCAACTGTCATGTCCCTGTCATTCTTTGAGCACTTCCTTACTTTCTGGCACAAAATTTTACCCCAGGCTTATGTTGTACTTTCCAGCATCAGCCCTGAAATCAGTATGTTTCTTTTTGGTGAATGGTATTTAAAGCCAGGATCTGGGTGCCAGGTGTTTCATGGTTATTGGGATGTTGCTGCTCCCAGGATCTCTCGGCGAGACAGTTAGGGAACAGAGGCATATGTAAACACACACACACACACGCACGCACACACACACGCACACACACACACACTACTCATTTGAAAATCCCTATCATCTATCTATCATCATCATCTATCATCTATCACTACTGAAAAACTTGACTTCACTCAGATACCTTCAATTATAGTCCAATGTCTCCGAGTTCCTTCTAGTTTCCTCCTTTTCCATATTTCCTACTCCCTTCTCAGGGAGAACTCTTGTTTTCGTTTTCCTTAGTAGACTTACTTATTTGAGCAAACTCCTTCTATATAACATGTTTCTCTGTGCCCGCTCTTACGTGTGTATTCCCTTCACATCCCTCTTTGGGCTCCAATACCTCACACCAGGCAGCCTACCTTCATGGATTCCCTCTCTAACCAGTTTAGATCCTGACATTCCTTTCTGGCTGCTGTGGATCCTGCTCTAAGCCACCATCTCCACCCAATGTGGAGGCTTAACCTTCTTTTAGGACGGAATGACTCAGGAATGGGCTGGTACAGAAGAGGGAAAATGAACCTTGCTTTTGAAAATGGTTATTTTATTACTAATTGAAAAGTCACAACTATATTTACATTCTTATTTCTTTAAATGGAACATTGCAGAAAAAAACCAAAGGCTTTTCCTGCTCTCTAACTCTGTCTCCAGAAGTAACCCACTATTATTAGTTTGATGTGTATCCTTCTAAATTAAAAAAAAAATAGGGGCACCTGGGTGGCTTAGTCGTTAAGCATCTGCCTTCGGCTCAGGTCATAATCCCTGGGTCCTGGGATAGAGCACCGCATTGGGCTCCTTGCTCAGCAGGAAGCCTGCTTCTCCCATTCCTACTTCTCCAACTTCTGTTCCCTCTCTAGCTGTGACTTTCTGTGTCAAATAAATAGGTAAAATCTTTTTTAAAAAACTAAAAAGAAAATAATTTCACATTCATACATATGTTCCCCAAGGGAAAAAAATAAATGTTAATTTTTAAGATTTTACTTTCTCCATTTTAAGAAAAGCCAGAGACCTTGAACAAGGCTTACCAGGAACATTAGTCAGGACTCTTTATTTGCCAGTGACAGAATTCCAACTCAAAGAGCATAGGCAAAAAGAAAATGTATTGGCAGATTTCATTGGGAAATTCAGGGTACAAGGACACTGGGCAGACAACAAATACACAGAACAATAATCATGTGTATCTAGGCCAGCACTCAGTACAACTCCACCCAGAGCTGTGGGAGTGAAAGAGCAGTGGCAGCAAGACATCCACACACTGACAACATACAATCACCTGGAGGGAGGATGTGATAAACATTTACTAAGAAGAGATTTTGCAAATTCTCGTTAGTATCCCACAGAACGAGTTTTTGGTTTGCTGAGTAAGGTTACCTCATTGTGCAATTCTAAGTGACACATTGAAAGGTTGGATTCCCAGCTCTGTCCAGTGCAGATAATGGAGAAACCACAGATGAAACCCTAAAGATCGTGGCACGTAGTATTCTGTTCAAGGACACAACACAACACCTGATTTTCTTAAATTATACCAACATGATAGATCTTAGACCTTCTAATTGTCGTTAGTGTCTTTCTAAGTTGCAAATCTTGTTGCCAGCAAATAATTGGATCACTTAAAAATATCCCTAACTCTTCCTTTTTAAAAAAAAGTATTTTTAACTTCTCCTTTTTGTACATGAGAATTAATCCATTTGCATTAACTGCTCTGTTTGAGAGACATTTTTCCTGCCCATCATTTTTTTGGTGGTTTTCTCTCTCCATTATGTAATTTCTATAGTGGACTTTAAACTCATTTTTCCTTTAGTACAATTATAAAATAGGCCCTGTCAAGCATTTAAAAATAATCATCATAATTTTTTTCTATAACTGATTTTTGCCTAAGCAACCTTTGAACTTACTTCTGGAGATGAAAAAGCACAGAGCTATCTTTGCAAGCCAGTCTCCCAGCCAACCAGGAGCTTCTCCTGCCCATTACAGCCTGATAGACAGTAGTATGTCTGGGCTGCTCACAGAGGCTCAGCTCTGGGTGTCACCTCTCTATCAAGTTCTTTGGCAGTGAACACTTAACCCTGGTATTGCAGTGTCTTGTTTTTGCTTTTTATTTTTTTTTATTTTAAAGATTTTATTTATTTATTTGACAGACAGAGATCACAAGTAGGCAGAGAGAGAGGGAAGCAGGCTTCCTGCTGAGCAGGGAGCCCGATGCAGGGCTCGATCCCAGGACCCTGAGACCATGACCTGAGCCGAAGGCAGAGGCCTAACCCACTGAGCCACCCAGGCGCCCCCTGTTTTTGTTTTTGTCTTTTGGTGTCATAGCTAAGAAATTGTGGCCAAGATGAATGTCGAGAAGCTTTTAAGTTTTCAGGTCTTACATTTAAGTCTTTAATGCATTTCAAGTTAATTTCTTTGACTGGTGTAGGACAGGAGTCCAATTTCATTCTTTTGCATGTGAATATCTAGTTTTTCCAAGGCCGCTTACTGAAGAGACTATCCTCTCCCCATTGAGTGTTCTTGACTCCCCTGTCAAATATTTGACAGTTCATGCATGAAATTATTTCTGGACTCTCAGTTCTGTTCCATTGGTCTATGAGTCCGTTTTTATGCCAGTAGCATACTGTTTTGATGACTATACCTTTATAGCAGTGGTTCTTATTTTCTTGTTCCATGATATAGTTGAGGGATAGCCAACATTCCTGTGAATAACGGTGGTTCCCACGATCAAAGGGAACTATGTATTTCAGGACGCTCTTACTAATTATGCTAAGACAACATGCATGAACCAGTTTTGTTTCAGGGACACTGAGACATGTGAGTACCCTAATTATAACAGTGATTTTTCAGCTGGGGGGAGGGCTTAATCTCCTAAAAGAGTGTGTGAGGATGTTCGAAAAGCCAGAGGTGTAAGTATCAGTTAGGACCTGAGTAGAAAAAAGAGAAACCACCATAGTTATTTTAAGAGAGAGAATTTAGCATATGGAATATTAACCAGTGATCGAGAGATGGAAAAGATGAAAGGGAACACTGCCATTTTCTGGAGGGAAACTGCAGCAAGCCACTGCCCCTCCCAGGCCATTGGGATAATGTGGAGTTTTGTGCTCCAAGGAGAGATGCGCAGGGAGCTGGAAGCCAGACCCTGGCGGACGGGGCACTGGCTGGCTGGTGCTGGTGTGGTCGCAGCTCTGAGGAGGTCTCACCGACGCAGGGTCCGGGACCTCTCAGGAGAAGGTGCCAGCTGGCTGGTGGTGGTTATCTCTGAGGACATCATTGGGCCCATCTAGGGGGGTGTAGGAAAGAGCTACAACCTGCAGTCACCATTGCTGCTGAAGTCAAGTGTTGATGGCACAGGAAGGATGGTTTCTAGGCTGGCGCTGACATCATCAGCTGATGAGCATTTCCCCCGGACAAGTTCCAGAGGAGGGAATGCTTTCTGTGGACAGGGTCTCTAACTGGGAAAACGGACGTTTCTTAACGGGTGCAGTAATCACCGTGAGCTAGCATGGTTTACCGAAGCTCTTTTTCAGCTAATGACTGTTCCAGAAAGCAAACGGAAAGGAAGAAATCCCTCACCCCTCCAGGCTTCTGGCTGCCCTGTAGAGCCTCTATGAGAAGATCTTAACAGGGCGAGCTGGCAGAAGAGAAGTCTGGTTTGTAGAGTTCCAGGCACAGCGACGTAAACAGACACAGACGGGTGGAAGCTTAGAGAACGTAGCTCAGAGAACCAGCGCGTTCCGCCCCTTCAGCTGCTCAGCCCCGCTCAATCTTTCTGTGTGCATTGAGCTTCTATAAAAGAACAAAATAACTTTATGCCTTGGAGGACAAGCAGCAACTTCCTTTGTACAAATGAAGACAATCTCGCTTTCTCGCCTTAACACATGGTCCTAGTGCTGACTGCCTCCATCCCCGGGTGACGGGTATGGGATCCTTCCCTGGAAGAAAACGCCCTTTCACCCCTATGCTCTGCCTTGTTAAAGCGAGGACTCAACTCATTTTCCATTTTCCAAGGGAGAAAAGGATTCCATCTGGAACAGGTTTGACGCTGAAAAAGAGCTTTGATAAGCTTCGGGTGCTAGCTCACGGTGATTACGTGTAATGTTCTGTTGACCAAATGTCCATTTTCCAAGTTAGAGACCCTGTCCGCAGAAGGCATTCCCTCCTTCTCTGGAACTTGTCCGGTGGAAATGCCCATCAGCTGATGATCTGACCCCAGGCAGCTCTTTAAAGTAGCTACCACCGAGTTCACAGGAACCAAGGGAAACCCCTCCTGGTCTTTGTTCTGTGCCCCTCTCCCCCATCTCCGCATACCTGGTCCAGCATGCCTCCAACGTCCCTTGCCCATGGGCTGCCAGGCTGTCCTTTGCCTCATCTACCTGGCTATACCCTGGCATCGGGTTTCTGACCAACACTCCCCAGAAGCACCAGCCTCGGCATGCTTCTGCCAATCACATGGTTCTCTTTCTGTTCACCGACTCTCTGCCGGCTCAAGGAAAAGCCCCTCTTGCAGATCTCAGCCTAGAACTCTTCCAGCAGGTGCGGCAGGACTGGACACTGACCATGTCCCTACGTAACTTCACAGTGAGACTTCCGGCCACACGCTCTCCCTGCTTGCCTTTTCCAGACCGATTCTACACAAGTTCTTTACTCTCGACTGTACTCACGGTGGCCAGTAATCCAGCTCAGCCAGCTGACTCAAGAGTTCTAACCCTCATGGCATTAACTTGTCTTGCAAACCTGATGGTCTCCCTTATCCCAGAGAACTGGCTAATCTTACTAATCTTCAGCTCACTGGTGCCAGCCTTGCTCATCTAAGGTCAATGCACTCATTTTGTAGCTAGTGTCCTTTATGCCTAAATGGTATGGAGCTAATAGCTGCATTCTTCCAGCTCAGGGAGATCTCCTGGAGCATACTTCCTCCCACTCCTTGCCCTGAATGACCAGATTCCAGTCTATTAGCTTCTCTTCTGAAGTTTGATCTCTTGGATCTGGATGGGACCTGGATTTGAGAGAATAGATGAATTTATTTTCATGGAAGTAGGTGCTTTCTTCTAATTCTTAGAAGTCAAAGTGTTGGCAAAGACAAGGGTGGACTGACTGTTCTAATCTTTGGAAATTTCACTTATTTATCTGTCTCTTATAATAAGAACCTATCCTTTAAAAAAAAATTTGATTCCCAATAAGATGGATAAGACATTTATGCCTTTACACTTTTTCCGCTAGTGTAAACTCTGTCTGTGTTTGGCATTCTTTTTGAGTAACCTAGACAGTCTTTACCCTGCTAATTGGCATAATTATGGTCGGAGCTCGAAGTCTCTGGACCTATTTTTGGATCAGCATTCAATTTTTGTGGCTAACCATTATTTCCCTTAGGTCATATCCCTAAAGACAGTTGTGTGAATTTAAGTCGAAAGATCCTGGGCAATTGATTTTCAAACATAATCTAAAACTGTTAAATGGGGGCGCCTGGGTCGCTCAGTCATTAAGCCTCTGCCTTTGGCTCAGAGCATGATCCCAGGGTCCTGGGATCGAGCCCCTCATCGGGCTCCCTGCTCAGCGGGAAGCCTGCTTCTCCCTCTCCCACTTGTATTCTCTCGCTGTGGGTGTCTCTATCAAATAAATAAATAAAATCTTTAAAAAAAAAGTAAAAAAAACCAAACTGTTGAATGGAATGATAAGGACTATTGTAATGGTCCACTATTCATTCAGCTATGAATTAACTGGTCATCTTGTTAGAATGTGGATTTTGATTTAGGAGGTCTGATGCAGAATCGGGATTTTGCATTTTAAAATAAATTCCCAGGTAATGACAATGATGCTGGTCTACACAACATGTTTTGAATAGCAAGGTTCTAAACCATGTGATAAGCAGCCTCTCTCTGCTTTTCAGCGTATTGAGGGTAGATGTCATGAACACCTTCAAAAGCGGTTTGTCAGAAGTTATTTATGTACATGTGACTTTTATAATCGGGTAATAAGAAAAACAATACATATTGGCAGCTCTAGCACACAGATTTGTATCTATTCTCCACCGAAAATCCCCTTAAATGAAGTAAGATACCTTTTATTTTTTATTTATTTTTTTAAAAGATTTTATTTATTTATTGGACAGAGATCACAAGTAGGCAGAGAGGCAGGCAGAGAGAGAAGAAGGGAAGCAGGGTTCCTGCTGAGCAGAGAGCCCGATGCAGGACTCATTCCCAGGACCCTGAGATCATGACCCAAACCGAAGGCAGAGACCTTAACCCACTGAGCCACCCAGGTACCCTAGTAAGATACCTTTTAAAATAAAGACTATAAACCCATAAGGAAGAAGAGAAGATTCATAGCAATGAAATATTAGGAGAAAGCAAGTGGGCAAATGACAAATGACTTAACAGAATTGAAAATACTGAACACGTCTGTCACCAATGGGTTGACAAGCATCTCAATTTAATTGAGGAACTCCCATAGGGCTGAAGAATTAGGGCCCTAGATGTCTCTGGAAGTGGGGATTGGCCAAGGCCTGAGAAAAGAAGGATTGCTTGAAAACTTATTTAAGAAACTGACCACCAGACCTCCTCCCAGATGAGTACAGCAACTGTCCCTCTCACACCAGAGAAGAGGGGGTAAAAACAATGAGTATTTAGATAAGAGTGGGGGGCACGAATATTGTTCTGAAAATGGGATGAAGTGAAAATGTACATAGTCAGTGCTGAAACTCTGAGCTCAGTCTTCTTTCTGTATTTGGCAACCAGAATGGAGGCAGCCGGACGTATGCTGTGATTGGGGGAAATATCAAAAGTATAAAGAAGAAAACAAAGAGCACTCGAATCTCACCTCCCAAAGATAACTGCTATTAAGAGCTCAGTTGTGGGATGGGACTGAGCCTGGGTGGCTCAGTCGGTTAAGTGGCTGCCTTTGGCTCAAGTCCTGATGGGATTGAGTCCGGCATGGGGCTCCTTTCTCAGCGGGGAGCCTGCTTCTTTCTCTGCCTCTGCCTGCCACCCTGCCTGTGTGCTCTCTCTCTCTCTCTGACAAATAAATAAATAAAATCTTTTTTTTAAAGATTAAATAAATCTTAAATAAATAAATCTTTAAATAAAGATTAAATAAAATCTTAAAAAAAAAAGAATTCAGCTGTGGGGCGCCTTGGTGGCTCAGTGGGTTAAAGCCTCTGCCTTTGGGTCAGGTCATGATCTCAAGGTCTGGCATTGAGCCCCGCATTGGACTCTCAGCTCAGCGGGGAGCCTGCTTCCCCCTCTCTCTCTCTCTGCCTGCCTCTCTGCCTACTTATGATTTCTGCCTATCAAGTAAATAAAATATTTTTTAAAAATTCAGCTATAAGATTCAGTGTGTTTCTTCCCAGTTGAGTGTTTGACCTAGCACATTTCTTTTTACCCTGTAGGTTTAATTGAATGGAGCAAGCATGAGCTGAGCACCTACTATGTGTAAGATGCTAAGAACATACAGACAAAGACACAGACCGTTTGTTCCAATTCCGTTATTGGTTAGAGTTACTCCAAAAGAGTCAAAAGCAGCATGGGGTTTAAATTGCCTAGGGAAGTCCCTCTCCTTCCTTTCTTATTAACAAATCAATACCACACTTGCTTTTTTAAAAGATTTTATTTCTTTATTTGATAGAGAGAGACCCAGTGAGAGAGAGAACACAAGCAGGCGAAGTGGGAGAGAGAAGCAGGCTTCCCACTGAGCAGGAAGCCTGATGTGGGACTCAATCCCAGGACCCTGGGATCATGACCTGAGCCAAAGGCAGACACTTAATGACTGAGCCACCCAGGCATCCCCCAACACCACACTTATTAAATTTAATCTTTGTAGCTCCAGAAGTTCCAGAAAGAGGAGAAACTTTGCCAAGGCTGGTAATATATATTCAAAATGAAATACACTATGGGCTACCCAGGAGTTTACCAAATTTAATTCTTACTCTACATTTGCTACCAGGAAAAAAAAAGTGTCAAGTACAGTCAATGTTTACAATATTTACAGACCTTACTTTGGCCAATGTAACTAAGAGTGACCTAGACCACGGTGTGATTTCAGCTGAGAAGTGGGGCAGAGCAGTGGCCTGATGGTTCCCATGTTTTCTTTCTCCCATCTTTCTTTTTTAAAAATTATTATTATTTTAAAATATTTTTTTAAAGATTTTATTTATTTATTTGACAGAGAGTGATCACAAGTAGGCAGAGAGGCAGGCAGAGGGGTGGGGGGAAGCACACTCCTTGCTGAGCAGAAAGCCTGATGCAGGGCTCGATCCCAAGACCATGAGATCATGACCTGAGCCGAAGACAGAGGCTTTACCCACTGAGCCACCCAGGTGCTCCTCTCCCAGCTTTCTAATCCAAAGAAGAAAATCAGTTTCTGTGCACTTTAAACCCAATCTGGGCAAGGAAACCATCACTTCTCTTATGCCCATCTGATGAGGGGAAAAATTAAACTGGCCAAGTAGGCCTGCACCGTTGGTTGTTGCTGGGCTCCAGCCGGTGTAGGTCACTTGCTTGGCAGTCAGAGTCCTCTCTGAAGGGGGAGATGGGCAGCATCCCACAGCACCCCACAACATCCCACAGCATCCCACAGTATTCCATGGCAGTGTCGCACAGGTCTCCAAAGCCTGACTGCTGGGGTTCCTCATCTGTAGAATGGGCATGTTAATAACAGCGAAGGTTGTCAGAGAAGATTAAATGAGTTAGTATTTGTAACCCACATAGACCAGTATTCTGCACCTGATAGGAGCTATGTAAGCATTTCCCGATTATTTGAAATAAACCCTGTCTGAAAGGACTAAAAAAAAAAAAGTTGACGCCCTTTACTACTCAAAAAAGATTATAGACATGAGAATCAGGTGACATTTTTTCCATTCTTTAGGCTGGCTTCTTCCCAAGTGGCCGATAGGTTTTCTTTCCCATCTATGGCATGAGAAGTAAGGTATTCCACAATTAGCTTTAGATGGTAGTAGTGTATCTCAGCCAACGTCAGACACAGCTTTAAGCATTTTGTGTACATTATCTCATTTGACCTTCCCAGTTTATGAAACCAAATCACAGAAAAGCTAAGTTCTGTGCCTAAGCTCACATAGTTGGTTAGTAGTGGAGCCAGCATTCGGTCCTAGAAAAGCTGGCTCCCAGGATCATGAGCTTCACCATGACAGCCCTCTCTGAGGGCTGCCCCTCAGAGAGCATGTTCTGCTGGGAAGAACATGCAATTTTAAACGCTCCTGCTCTTCCCTGTTGCCTCTGCTATTGGTAGAAACCAGTCATTCCCCAAGCCTCAGCAAGGCTGCTCAGTTTCCATTGTGATGGTGCTCCCACGGGCCGCACAACCTATATGAATTTTTCTTTCCACTTCTATCAAAATTACTTTATATTTGCTACATTCATCGTCAAAGTGGAGGTAAAGATAAGTCAGCAGGTCAATTGGCCTCTTACCTCAGAGGGAACCCCATTACAGTAACCCCTCTTATCCACGGCTTCACTTTCTGTGGTTTCTTTCTTTCTCTCTTTTTTTAAATATTTTATTTATTTATTCGAGAGAAAGAGAATGAATGAGAGAAAGAGAGAGAGAGCTCACGCAAGGGAAGAGGCACAGGAAGAGAGAAGCAGACTCCTCTCCTGAGCAGAAAACCCAACGCAGGGCTTGATCTCAGGACAGCAGGATCATGACCTGAGCCAAAGGCAGACACTTAACCGACTGAGCCATCCAAGCACCCATCACTTTCTGTGGATTCAGCTACCCCGGTCAACCTCTGTCTGGAAGCAGATGGTCCTCCTCCTGAGCATCATCAGGTCAGGGTAGCCTAGCACTACGTCACAGTGCCTACGCCATTCACCTCACTTCATTTCATCACGTAGGCACTTTATCATCTCATGTCATCACAGGAAGGGTGAGTACAGCACAGTAAGTTACTTTGAGAGAGAGGGACCACACTGATATAGCTTTTATTACAGCATATTGATATAATTGTTCTATTTTATTATGTTATTGTTGCTAATCTCTTACTGTGCCTAATTCATAAGTTAAGTTTTATCACGGGTATGTATGTATGGGAAAAAACAGTAGACGTTTTAGAGTTTGACACCATCCAGTTTCAGGCATCCACTAGGGGACAGGTAAGACGGGGACTGTCATGGGCCATTATGGTAAAGTATTCCTCAGCCAATTCTGTATTTCAGTACTGCAAGTCCTTACATCCAGTTCTAAACATTATCCCAGAAGATCAACTCTGGGAAGAGGCTGATGTACAAACCAAGAGCCCAATTTACAGGGGAAGCTACTCCTGAGTGTAAAACCTAGCTAGGGCATTTTTATAGGATACTAACTATGAGGTCTTGTGAGACAAAAGGGAAGACTAACTGGGTGAGATGGAGAACATCTGGATCATAGATCAAGGTATTGTGTGGTGAGGACACATTGCCAGCCAAGAAATGAGATGCTTTTAAAGAATATTTCCAATAAGTTAGTGCCATGAGTGAACTGCCCTCTATCCACTGCCCTCTATCCACTCTAGAAGTATGGGGTCCTGGGGCTTAGCAGTAGTCCTCAGGTCCAGAATAGCCTCTCTCCTGCGCAGGGCTGCAGACCATCTGGCCGGGCTTTCCTCTCTGGCTTCTCTGAGGCTCCTTGTAACCCACCACCCCTCTGTCAGAGTCCTAACATATTCACACTTGTGGCAGTGTGACAAGTGGAATGCATGCCACGTGCACATAGCACAGTCCACCAGGCTTTCCTGGTGACCTGTCTTGCCCCACAGAAACTCAGGAGGTTCTCATGACTACTCAGCATGACATTAGCACTTTAAGACTTGGGTCTTAACTCTTTAACTCTTTAACTCTTGGGTAGGGTTACATCTGAAATGACTCATCTCACATTCAGAGTGACACTATTTCTAACTTTCTGAGAAATCTCCCGACTTAGAGCTAATAGTTCCTGATGCAGCAACTGGGGATTCAACCTTTGTAAGTCAAGTGATAATATGTGATTGTGGTGATTTGCCCAAGGGAGAGGAAAAGAAGGAGAAAGGACACTGTGGTTGCGTTAAACCTGTGTAGTTGCCCATGATTATTTAGTCCACTAACTTTAAAGTTTTTTATTTGCCTTGTTTTATCTGCCTTGCAAAAACTAAAGTAAACTAAACTAATTTGTTGTTCTCTTGTTACAAGAATGACCTTGGAATTGTTACCCTTGAGTAAGGCAGAGGTCAAGTTAACAGAATCCAAACAGATCTCATTTGAATATCTGTAAGAATTGTAGCACTACATATAGGGAAAATATGAAAATAATACAGCTTAGATTATAACTGGCAATAATCTATTGGGTCCACTCAGTTGGTGAATCAATGTGGCTGGGGTGGCAGAATTAAGTCAGATGTGAAAATTAGGGATCACACCCTCAAATGCAGGGTTAGTGGATTGTACGAGATCCCCTTAACTGGCATAGAGATATGGAAAGAGACTTCCAGTAGTACTTTTCTCCCATCGTTGTGAGAAAACACATCTTACATGTTGAAATAAACTTGGAGGCCCGAGATGGAGCCGCTCCAACCCCTGGTGCCCTGTTAGCAAACCCTGCTTGCGTGCCCTTAAATGCTCTGCTTTACCAGAAATGCAGTGTATCCAGTCAGCCAATCTCTAAATGCCAGGCCAACTCTGGACTCTATACTTAATTCTTTGTTCTTTGATCTTTCTAAATCAGGTCAGATATGCAACCTTAACCAACTATGCCCATTTTGGAGCTGGAAATTTTAATCCTCTCCAAAGCTCTCAGTCTTTCCCAAGATGTCTTATGAAGAGCGTTCACTTCTTGTGAGGCACTGTGTTCCCTCAATCCATGGATTGTGTTCCCTTGAAGAAAGAACATCGGACTTGTTAGTTTTGTCATTTGACAATGTCTACCAGCATAAATATTCTTATCCCAACCAAAGTCTCAGGTCTATATGTAACCTCAGCTACCCAAAAGGACAATGTCAAATTACTTGGGAGGAAATGATTTACTCCTTTATGGGTAAATGTCTGAAGAGACTTAGAATTAAGTCTAAAGATGGACAAATAAACCAAACCCTGAGTTATTGCTATTCTGAACTAAAATGCTCTGGGAATACTCCATAGCTATATAGTATTTTAAGTACCTAAAACATGTGAGAAAATTAAAATAATTTGACTTTGCTATATTTATTTTTTTCTATTTGATTTATAAGGCTTATTTAAGGTTTGTTTGTCAGTCACAAAACTGATGTACTTTAACGAGAAAATTAAATATGTTATTATTATTATTTTTTTAAGTAGGCCCCATGATCAGTGTGGAGCCCAATGCAGGGTTTGAACTCAGGACCCTAAGATTAAGACCTGAGCTGTGATCAAGAGTTGGACACTCATCAGGCCGAACCACCCATGTGACCCTAAATACATTGTTTATTAATAAAGTCTAAGTTTCTCGGGACGCCTGGGTGGCTCAGTTGGTTGAGCAGCTGCCTTCGGCTCAGGTCATGATCCTAGCGTCCTGGGATCGAGTCCCACATCGGGCTCCTTGCTTGGCAGGGAGCCTGCTTCTCCCTCTGCCTCTGCCTGTCAGTCTGTCTGCCTGTGCTCGCTTGCTCGCTCTCTCTCTCTCTCTCTGACAAATAAAAAATAAATAAATAAATAAATAAAGTCTAAGTTTCTCAAAGGAGTTTAAATAGCGTAACCAAATATTAATTGAACTCCCCCTTAAAAACTGATAAAATCTGCTAAATTTTATGGATAAAATCAGGTTTATAAGTTGAACAGATTATTAAAGAATAATGTCTTTTATTACAACTTTAGTAAATCAGACATTAATTTTAATAATCAAAGTGAAGTGGGGAAGCTGAAGGGACTCCGTTTTAGAAAGACTCCATCTCTGCCAGTTTTCTGCTAAGCCCCATTACTCTTGTTCTATACTTAGCCTCCAAAGAAGCCAAAGAAGCTGTGTTCCCACTTCAAAGCAGAAGCAAGAAAGTTCGTCATTCTCTGAGTTTTGTCCTATGCCCCAAACACCTGATAACAACATTTATCAATCGATCAACCAACCAAGAAGAGCCAGATCCCAGGCACGTTCCAGGACATTAGCTTTGAAAAAATCTTGGCTGATGCTGGCATCAACCCCTCCCCCGGCCTTCAGTGATTCATGAGATAACACCTGTCTGACCCTCGACACTTGCCTTTGATTGGACCCTACCCTGGATTCCTAAAGGAACATGTACTCTAGACCCCTTTCCAGTATAAACCCCTAACCTCAAGCGATGACGAGACTCATTCTCCTTTCCTTTCTGAGTCTCTCAGACATTATCTGCTGTTCTCTGTCACTCACACTATTCAAGAAACTCTGCTTTCACTTCTCCGGCTCGCATTGGATTTCTAACCTGGGAGAAGCCAAGAACCCTCTTAGGCTGGTCCTGTGGAAACCCCTTCTGAGTGCTCAGACCCAATCTTCCTGCATCAAAAATAATCCCAGAAAAGTCTTTTCTGCAAAACCTCATGTAAGACTTATCATTACAAAATGGGCTTTGAGTCCACGGGTTCCTGGGCAGTCATCTAACTCCTATGTGAAACAAGGCATTCAAATTATTCAATAGAAAAACAGAAGATGAGGGCACCTGGGTGGCTCAGTGGGTTAAGCCGTTGCCTTTGGCTCAGGTCATGATCTCAGGGTCCTGGGATCGAGTCCCGCATCAGGCTCTCTGCTCAGCAGGGAGCCTGCTTCCCTCTCTCTCTCTCTCTCTCTGCCTGCCTATCTACTTGTGATCTCTCTCTGTCAAATAAATAAATAAAATATTAAAAAAAAAAGAAAAACAGAAGATGAGAACACTCACTTTACAAATCAGGAAAACATCAATAAACATATGAAAAGAAACATAACCTCCCCCAGTGGTTAAAGAAATGCCAACTAAAACAAAAAATGACTTTGCAATGACCAAGTATCTTGGTTTTTTTTTTTTTTTTTTTTTTAATGTGGGTGTCCAAGGTTAACAAGAGCTCAGGTTGCCTGGGTACTTAGGCACTGAGGCCTAAGGGGAATTTGGTAGCTCATTAAAAATTTTTAAAACCCATATAAATTACGTATGCCCATATGGATGGTATGATGTATGGACCAGTATTTTTATTCTCAAAATTTTATCTTAAGGTAATAATAAAATAACAACTTACATATTTAACCACCTTGCAGTGCTGTGGATAATTGCTAAGAATTGGAGAGAATGCAGCCAGCCAAGAATAAATAAAATGTGACATGTTAACAGAATAAAAGTGATGTGATCTAAATATGACATAAAACATATATAGCACTTCTATGTATATTAAAAGAAAAAAGTATATAAATACTATGACCCATTTTAAAAGCATATACATACATAAAGAAGTCTGCATATACATACATAAAGAAAAGTCTGCATGAAAAAAAATTAAGACTGGTTATCTCTCAGTGGTAGAATTACATTCATTATCATTTCCTCCTTTTGAGTTTTTCATGTGTTATGATGTCTTATGACTAGCCTATATTGCTTATATAATAAGGAAAAACAATAAAACTGTGTGTATGTTTGGCTTGTTTGTTCATTCGTGTCAAGGTATGAACAAAACTTAAGTTAAAAAGGGAGAAACAGATGAGAGGTCAGGACCTACAGCACAGGGAAGGTTTACTATATGTATAATTGAGCACTCACTTTGAAATCTGTCCAAAAATAACACAAACATTGCTGGAAGGGAGAAATACACCTGGCAAATGCACCTTTCCCTCAGAAAGCAACCTAAATGTGATGTTTATCCTACAAACATAACCGAAAACTTCCTCTGAGCAGGACATGGTGCTATGGGTGGAGTGCAGAAATGAAAACAATGCCCTTGACCTCAAGGAGCCCAGAGTCTATGGAGGAAGAGCTTCAGGCATATCAATAAAACATGGCAAGCATGCAGCTGTGGGAGTGGATAGAATAATCACCTCACAGGGGAGGGATCTGGGGAAGGCTTTCCGGAGGAGATGATGCTTAAAGAAACTCTTGAATGACTAGTGGGAATGGCTTGGGTGTCGAAGACATTCTGGGACATACTTTTCCCTTCTAGAAATGTTGCCTAGAATAGTTTTCAATCTCCAGAATAGACTGAAAGGTGAGGATGATTCTAATCTGATCTGCAGATCTGTCTTATGGAAATAGGACTCTTTGTCTCCCCAGGTTCCCATCAACAACCTTTCTAAAAGCAAATGAATGAAAGAGGGGCAATGGAGATCCTATCATATTGTGCATTTGCAAGCCATTTTGGTTAAAAGGGAATGAGAGGAGTGCAGTGAGCTGTTAGACAATTGGATTTTTTTAAAGATTTTTAAAAATTTATTTTCCAGAGAGTGAGATAGCAAGAGCAGGAACACAGGCTGGAGGAGTGGGAGAAGGGAAAGCAGGCTTCCTGTAGAGCAGGGTACCCGATAAAGGGCTTGATCCCAGGACCCTGGGATTTTGACTTGAGCTGAAGGCAGATGCTTAATGACTGAGCCAATCGGGCCCCCCAACAATTAGATTTTTTAAAGTAATCTCTATGCTCAGCATGGGTCTTGAACTTACGACCCAGAGTTAAAGAGCCACATGCTCCACCGACCGAGCCAGCCAGGCACCCCCAAACAACTGGGCTTTTTAAAAGCCTGCTCCAAAGGCCAATTAAAATAAATGATGGGGAGGGAGGGTGGGCGTCTGGGTGGCTCAGTAGTTTAAGGGACCCACTCTTGATTTTGGCTGAGGCCATCATCTCAGATTTGTGAAATTGAGCTCTGAGCTGAGTATAGAGACTGCTTAAGATTCTCTCTCTCCCTCGGCCCCTCTCCCACTTTCCCTTACTTAAAAAAAGAAACTGAGATCGTAACTTCCATGGGGAACTGGCTTAGAGAAAAGAAGAGACAGAGGGTCGCCTGGGTGGCTCATTCTTTAAGTGTCTGCCTTTGGGTCTGGATATGATCCTGGGGTCCCAGGACCGAGCCTCACATCAGGTTCCCTGCTCAGCGGGGAACCTGCTTCTGCTTCTCCCACTCCCTCTGCTTGTGTTCCCTATCTCACTGTATCTCTCTCATCAAATAAATAAATAAAATCTTAAAAAAAAAGAAGTAGAGACAAATAAATACAGGTAGCAGAGGCCTCAAGGAATCAGGAATACGACTGGCTGTGTTTAAAACTACCATTTAGCCCAAGCTTATCATGATGCTCTGGTCTGAGGAAAACTCTTTGCTAACATGATCTCTCTTTACCCTCGAAATGACTCTGAGAAGCAAGATATAGTTATCCTCACTGTAGTCACGGTGACGTGTGGGACACGGTCTGCAAAGAGGAGGTGTCATGAGCCCTCATGAAAGGTGGAAGTGGCTTCTTGAGCAATGGGGTGTTCCAGTCCCGAGAGGACAGTGATCCCTGTGTTTGCTCACCATCAAAGGGCAGAATGCCATCCCGACAAACTTGACTCTGACCAGGGGTACTGTCTGCATGACTATGAACAAGTTATGTAACCTCTCGGAGTCTGTTTCCTCTCCTCCAAAACAGGAGAAATGAATCTTCCTAAGTCTAAAGGGGATAATGTATGTAAACATATGTATGTAAATGCTTACTCCAGCAGCTGGTACATAGAAAGGGCTCAGCAAATGCTGGTTCCTAGTATTATTTTCTTTTTCTCCTATCTTACTGAAGACTTTCAAAAATAGGACAGTAGGAGACTCCTACTTTGAAAGAGCTGGTGACCCGACACTAACTTTAAGGTATCCTTCTTTCCTACTGGAGGGTCAAAAAGACACCCCCACTGGCAGGTTAGAATGGGTCTGTGGTAAACATTTCCCTCATACCTCTATCACTTATGAACAGCTCAGTCATTCACATTTAATCTTCCCCAAATGAAAGGAAAACCGACCTGACATTGCCTGTCTGTTCCTTCCACCCCCAAACACATATTATTGGCTATGGATGTCTCACATGCTCGGGCTACCCCACCCTGGCTCCCTGGATCATATCAGACCTCTGAGCTTACACTGAATGAAAAGGTTGTCTCCATTTTTCACTCCCAGCAGGAGTGTTAAAAGGGAAGCCATTGAATTCTAAAACTAGAAATTGGAAAATGGAAATGTTGGGTTGAGTCTTCAAGCTTAACTAAGACCTGCATATTCAGTCAGTTTTCTGAATCCTGTCTGTTGTGGGATTTGTCAAGACTTGACATTGTATTGGAATTAGTGTCACCAGTGCATCTAGCATAAACTGCCATGTATGGTCCCCAGAGGGACCCTAGAGTGGGTCTACTCACTTTACTATAGGTTTTTCCTAGTTCCAGTTGGACACAGGGGTTCTTCCGAGAAAGCTAGTACAAGAAATTGATGTAACATAACTTAGTAGAGTAGTGAAGGTTGGGATATGAAACAGTCAATATAGGTCCCTTGCTGTCTGTCCCTACAGACAGATTTGCTTCAATCAATGACATTTATAAATAGGTACAAGGGATGCAATCGATGCCTTCTTCAACAACATGCAGGAAAGAGACCTCTGGGGAAGGTGGGGGGTAAGCCTGAGAGCTGCAGGGGTGACTGCAGGCCCTGGAGTTTCATTCCTAAACCCCAGTCTGGCACTGTAGGTAGATGCTTTCTCTTTTGAGTAGGGACTTCAGCTTGCTTTTCATGACACCACCTATTCTAGATCATTTCTAGTTAGCTTTGCAAAATCACCTGATTCATTTCATCTTAGAGGAGGAAGGCAACTGGGGACTGACTTACCCCTCTCTTTGTACTAATTAAAACAAACAAACAAACAAACAAACAAACAAACCTCTAAACCCAAGGGAGCCTAGAGATGTTAAGAAACTTGCCCCATATCACCCAGTCAATCAGTGGTAGACCAGAACTAGAATTTCAGGGTCCTCTTGCCCAACGCCCATCGGGGGCACAAATCTCTTCTTTAGATGCTCAGTTGGTTTTACATCACATGCTCAGGGCTGCCAGGAAATTTGGGCTTTTGTTCCTCAATGTCAGGTCAAAGATGGTTGTAACTGCTGCATACGGATCTGTCCAAATCTACCTGGCTTGAATAAATATTAAAATAAGTTGGCAATTCTGGAAGAACCCAAAGCAAATTACAGAGGCAGGGTGGAGCGAGGAGGCTGAGGGTGAACTAGAAGTAAGATGACTGGGTGGGAGGCTGAGTTAAACCTGCCTCGGCTGGAACATCAGTGATTAATCCACAGTGTCAACTTGGCTGCCTGCCTGACTCATTCTTTAGACTTGGTTCAGTGCAGAAGGCGAAATGGAGTCTCTGATGTCAAGCAGGGGCCTGTGTCAAGGAATGTCAAGCAGATCAGACACTGCAGCTAGGGGAGATGGCCGGGACCCAGGTCAGCTGACACCCCAGAACTGATAACAAGCAGAACAAGATGAGGTTGACAAAGACACCAAAACTGATGAAATCACTTTAAAAGGGGGAGAATTTGGGAAGCGAACTGTCAGACCCTTCGGACCTGACCCACCTATGTCTGACCACTTGAAAAAGGCAGCTGCCACCCCAGGCTCTGCCCAAGGGATCTCCAAACAGAACCAAGATCCTTTGCTTGCTTCAGTGTCAGAAGCAGTACATGCTGAGAGCTGACCCAGACCAGACCTTGGCCTTATCTCAGCTGCGCGCACAGACTGACCTTGTGTTTGGTATGTTAACGCCCTGCACCCCTCTGGGGTCTCGTGGGAAAGAGAGGCTAATGCAGGAAACCAGCACGTTAAGGAGAGCAGCTGCCACAGTGTCAGACCTTAGGAAGCTGGTTCTCTGGAGACTACACCAGCCGGTTGAGAGACTTGGGCTACCTGCGGTGTAGGAAACAAAGGCAGAAGGAAATATAGATAGAATGAAAGGTCCTTATAACCTGCCTCCCACTGACAAATACTTGAATCAGTCAGAGTACAGTTCTCCAGGAGGCTCACATCCGTCTTCTTGTTAATGCCTTGCTAGAGGGAGAAACCACCTTAGTTTTGACACTAACAAGGCCTCCAATATCCTGTGAGTCTTGTTTAGCCTATGCAAATCTTTTGAAACTTCCCTTATCTTTACTGTCTCAACCCCAAAATATGTAATCAGCTACTCCTCAAAATCTGGGGGGGGGGGGCAGTTGCAGCTCTTCCTACCCATGGGGCCTGTTCCCATGCTTTAATAAAACCACCTTTTTGCACCAAAGACATCTCAAGTTGGCTCCAGACCCCAACAACATTGCTCCTCAAAAAAACACACCACATGGATCAGAGCCCTGGCTGGGGCTCAGAATCAGTTGTTTTGAACCAAAGGTCAAAATATTGAGTGGGGCACCTGGGTGGCTCAGTCACTTAAGTGTCCCAGCTGGATTTCAGCTCAGGTCCTGATCTCAGAGTTGTGAGATGGAGCTCTCCCTTAAGGTTATCTATCTCCTTCTCCCTTTGCCCCTCCCCTCCTCTAAAAAAAAAATACTTGATTGCTGGTAGGAGATGGCCTACAGTTTTCAAAGAACTTCTACCTTTAGTTTTCTCTGCCTTGTGGAGAAATGTGGACCCAGATTTTCCCTCCCAAGAATGCTGTTTACCCTTTGGGGGTGAAAGGGCTACCCAAAGGTTGCCAGGTTTTATTTTATTTATTTATTTGTTTATTTAGTTTATTTTTTAAAAGATTTTCTTTTTTAAATTT
This sequence comes from Meles meles, assembly GCF_922984935.1. Classification (NCBI taxonomy): domain Eukaryota; kingdom Metazoa; phylum Chordata; class Mammalia; order Carnivora; family Mustelidae; genus Meles; species Meles meles. The sequence goes on from NC_060072.1 coordinate 96,731,616, forward strand.
TATTAATTTATTTGACAGACAGAGATCACAAGTGGGCAAAGAGGCAGGCAAAGAGAGAGAGGCGGGGGGAAGCAGGCTCCCGCTGAGCAGAGAGCCCAATGCGGGGCTCGATCCCAGGACCCTGGGATCATGACCTGAGCCAAAAGCAGAGGCTTTACCCACTGAGCCACCCAGGTGCCCTGGTTGCCAGGTTTTATGATGCAAACTTTAACTCCAAGGTAGTGAAGGAACTTCCAACTATGGGATGAAGAGATCAGCAAATCCTTTTGTCCAAAAGCAGGTATAAAATTGGACAGAACTGTCAGAAGCAATGGTTTAAGTTCTCTGGAAATTAACCAAAGGTAAATAACAAATTGAGAATCATTTAGTCATGAAAAACTGCCAGCTCTTCGAATGAGATCAGCAGGAAACTGTGATCTCCTTGACTAGGGTCATTCCACTATCCCCACTGGAGCTTAACAGGCAAGAAGGGCAGAGCTACTTGGAAAAATTAGCAGCTTTGTGCCTGAGGGGGCAGGCTTAATTTCAGGCAGAAGATGGAAACACACCACAGTCTTATCAGTAAGAGCAGCAAAATTAGTGATGTAGTTTTGGAACGTAGGTGAGTCTTGGTGGGTGAGGTCCGGGGCCAACCGTCAAGAAAGATTCTTGAGATGTCCTTGGTGCACAATGGTAATTTTGTTAAACCACAGCGACAGGACCCATGAGCAGAAAGAGCTGCTGCACTGGGGCTGTGAGAGACAAATGATGATATACTTGGGAGCGGAGGGAGGTAAGGAAAAGGGAGGTTTCCAAAGGATTTTCGTGTTAAAAGACTCACAGGATACCAGGGGCCTTGCCTTTTTTTTTTTTTTTTAAGATTTTATTTATTTATTTGACAGACAGAGATCACAAGTAGGCAGAGAGGCAGGCAGAGAGAGAGGAGGAAGCAGGCTCCCTGCTGAGCAGAGAGCCCGATGCAGGACTCGATCTCAGGACCCCGAGATCATGACCCGAGCCGAAGGCAGAGGCTTCAACCCACTGAGCCACCCAGGCGCCCCTGGCCTTCCCATTTTTAAGGTAGTTTTCCCCTCTAGTCAGGCATTAACATTAAAAGGGTTGTGAGCTGCCTGCAGGAATATCAGGCATGTCCCACCCAATGGGGAAGGGGGGTTACAGAGTGTCATCTCGTGTTTTGCCCTTAGCTTGTCTTCTGCTCCCTCATCAGTAGGACAGGGAGAGGGGAAAACTCAAAGCTCTTCTAGCCTCAGTTTATGGATCCAGTTGGGGCAAGCAGACGACCCACCAGAAATTTAGATGTGACGTCCTGGAAATAAAAGAGCCACTGAAAGACTGGAAAGAGCTTTTCATATGTAGGTCTCCGCCTAGAGCGCTCTTCACATGCACAGGAAGAACAGTGAACCGGGGAAGCCCAGCCGAAAGCTAAAGCCCCGCTAATTTGAGAACTGACTGAACTCTGAATGCCTTGCCAGGCTGTGACAGTGAAAAATGTCTCCAGACATTTCCAGATATCCTTTAGCAGGAATGGGGAAGGAATATTGCTCACAGTTGAGAACCACTGCTCCAAGTATTAAGGAAATAACATTTTTAAAAAAGCCTTAAAAATGAAGAGTGGAATTAAAATGGTCTACTAGAAACTTTTTAATGTAAGAGATGGCAGTAAATGAGGAACAGAGGAAAAATGATGTAAGACCTAAAGAAAGTAAATTAATAAGAAAATATTATAAATTAAATGATAATAGAAATGGCAAAATAGAAAAGAAAATAAATAGCAAAGTGACAGATACAAATGCAATGACATTAAGGTGCCTGGGTGGCTCAGTCGGTTAAGCGTCTGACTCATGGTCTCAGGGCCATGGGGTTGAACCCTGTACTGGACTCAGGGCAGAGTCTGCTTAAGGTCTGCTCCCTCTCCCTCTGCCCTTCCCCCCCACTCACGCTCATTCTTGCTCTCTCAAAAAAAAAAACAACTAATGACATTAATAACTACATTACTGTAAATGAACTAAACTTTCAAATCAAAGGTAGAACTTGTGAGACTGTATAAAAAACAAGACCTAACAATACAGTCTATAAAAGACATGTTTTATTTGTTTGTTTGTTTTGTTTTTAAGTAAACTCTACACCCAATTGTGGGGCTTAAGCTCACTACTCCGGCATCAAGAGTTGCACACTCTACCAACTGAGCTCGCCAGATGCCCCTAGAAGAGACATATTTTAGATCCCCAAACACAAACAGATTGAAAATATGAAGATCAAAAAAGTTTTGCCATACAAATAGTAATTGTAGAACTTAAGTAGCTGTATTAATCAACTATAAGAATACAAATATTACTAGAGATAGAGACATTTTATAATGTCATTATATCTTTAGAAGGTATAAAATTTATAATATACATGCACCTAACAACTGACCCCCAAAATAACAGGGAGAAAATTAACAGAACTGGAAGGAAAAACAGACCACTCAAGAATTATAGCTGGAGATTTAAGTGTTCCTCTCTTGAGTATTGATAAAACAGAAAATAAGTAAGTTAAGGAGACTTGAACATTATCAACCAACTTGACCTAACTAATAGCTATAGAACACTCTACTCAACAAACAGAATAACTTTCTTAAAAAAAAAAAGACTTTATTTATTTGTTGGTCAGAGGGAGAGAACACAAGCAGGGGTAGCAGCAGGCAGATGGAGAAGCAGGCTCCCCAGTGAGCAAGGAGGCTTAGGTGGGGTTCAATTGCAGGACCCTCAGATCATGACCTGAGCTGAAAGCAGATGCTTAACTGACTGAGCCATCCAGGCGTCCCTAGAATAACTTTCTTTTTAAGCACACATGAAACATTCTCTAGAGTAAATAATATATGAGGCCATAAACAAATCTCAGTAAAATTTAAAAGACTGAAGTCATACAAAAGAGAGGAATTAAATTGGAATTCAACAAGAAAAAATTTGAAAGCACCCCAAATATTTGGAAATTAAGACACATCTGAATAATCTTTAGGGCAAAGGAAAAAATCACATGGGAAATCAGAAAGGATCTTGAGTTGAGTGAAATGAAAACAAAATTTATAGGGTACAACTAAAGCTGTGTTTATAGGAAGTTTTATAACATTTCATGTGCCCAGTATCATTAATAACAGGGAAGGACAATTTTTTTTTAGGAAAATGCAAATTGAAACCATAAAGGGATACCACTGCATGCATAGTGGTGTGGCTATAATCCAAAAAACTGACAATGCTAAGGGCTGTTGAGGGTATGGAGAAAACAGAACTCTCACACATTGCACATTGCTGATGGGAATGTATAATGATGAAATGTCTTTGGAAAACAGTTTGGCAGCCTCTTAAAAAGTTAAACATATCATATGATACAGCAGCTCCCCTCCGAGGTATCTACTCAAGAGAAATGAAAGCATGAAGTCTATTTGAATTTCATAGTAGCATTCTTTATATTAGTTCCAAACTGGAGGCAATCCAAATGGCCATCCCTGGTGAATGGATAAAATGTGGTATATCCATATTATAGAATACAATTCAGCAATAAAAAAGAATGAACTCTTGAGTTATGCAGCAACATGAGTAAACCCAAAAACATTATTCTAAGTAGAAAAAAAAAAGCCAGAAAAAAAAAGACTACATGTTGTAGGATTCTATTTAAATAGAATTTCTAGAAAAGGTAAATCTATAGAGACAGAAAACAAATCCATGGAAGTGGGAACTAATTTCATGCACAAGAGAACATTTTGGATGAAGAAAATTTTTTCAGTAGTGGATTGTGCGATGGTTGCACAAATTGTATAAATTTAGTAAAAAAAAATATTGAGCTATACAGTTACATAAAATTCAATAAGTGAACTCTGTAAATTATATCTCAACAAAACTATTTTAAAACAATGGTAAGTATCTCTATCTTGCAAAGGAAACAACCCGAAGACCAAAGCTGATTGATTCTTACAAATGTCTCCAAACTCTTCTCAATTCTCTGCTGTTAAGAGAGGCCTGGGTTCCTAAGAAAAGGAGAATTCCTGGAGTCTTCATAGACACGTCCCTATCATCTGACCTAAAGATTCAGAAGTATAATTATTAAACCTGTCAAATACCAAAGACTATAAAGGAAGAAGCTATTGCTAAAGATCCCCCAAAAGAATTGACTTATTCTGTGTGGCAGAGACTGCTAGCTTTCCCACAATATACATTCTCTCCTTTATCCACCATAATTGGATTTTTAGCTGAATCCATGGCTACTCAGAATGAGAACCACCTCCCTTGCAGCTAGGTCTGACAATGTGACTAAATTCTGGCCAATGTACTTGAGCACAAGCAAGATGTGCAAAATATCTGTGCTGTACCCTTACACAATAGAGCCCTGTCCTTCTTTCCCCCATTCCAGCTGGCTAGAGCCATCCTGGACTGCTGGATAGCAGAGCGGGAAGAATGAAAAACTCTGAGCCCCTGACGGTTCAATAGAGAGAAGATACCATGCCAGGTTTTTCCATGAGGGAAAAAAGAAATACCTGTCTTGTGTAATCCGCTCTTAATTTGGGTGTCTGCAATAAGAATATGATCTTTGTATACAATCCAGAGGCTATCGAGTGTGTCAGTTATTTTCAAATGGATCCATTAGCCATTCAGAAGTAAAGAAGAAAGAGAGAGGGAGGAGGGAAAAGAAGGAGAGAGTAGAGGCGGGGCAGAGATTTCTATCCAACATTGCCATCTGAAGCATTTTCTTGCTGAGCAACAAGGAGACCACTATATACCTAGGGAGGACGGTTATGATTGGTAAACTTCTCTTTCTTCATGTAAAGGACAACAGAAGCCAGTGTGAGAAATCCCAGCAACTACTGAAGCCACTCGAACATGGGAGGGGAGGTTCCTTCAGGCTCCCAGTTCCAGATCTTAGCACAGAGCTCATGAGAAGCCCCTATAAAGAGGCACCCTAGGTCCTCTTCTTCTGTCTTTTGGGAACTTATCTTCTCTCCTGGTTTTCCCAGGGCCCCGATTCCTGCAGCTGCTTGCCAACAGTTTCCTTCTTTTTCTAGTTCACAGTAAGACTCTGCTAGACACTGCAGTAGACAGAGGTCCAAAGTCCAAGAAATTAGGTGGATTCGGAATGGACAAATGAAATTTGGGAAAGATCAGAAGAACCGCCTTTTCCCAGAAACTGCTATGGCTCCCCATTGCACAGAAGACAGAATACTCATTCTCTAGCTTGACCTGTGACTCACTCACCAGGTCCATTATCTGACTCAATCTCTCCATTTCAAAGTTTTTCATGTACATTATCTCAGGGATGCTTTATCACAGTCCTACTTTACTGGGAAAAAACACTGGATCACTGAGAGGTTAGATGACTTACCTGAGGTCACACAGAGTGGAGCTGAAATGTTTTGCAGGTATCCAGACTCCAACTCCCATATGCTCCATTGTACCAGCGTGTGCAGGAGCTCTGGGCAAAGACCTTGAATGTGGACAAGCAAGACCCATTAAAAAATGTTCCGATGATCTGAGGTGAAAGAAAACTTTTTTAAACAGGACGTAGGGTATATAAAAATTTTTTGATAAAATTATGAAGTACTATACAAAGATTACTTGTTATTAAATAGTTTTTACTAATAGGAAGCATGTTTATATACCTATGGCTACGTACCATAGACTATACTAAGTAGAATTAGCTGCTGTCTTGGATCCAAATCATTGTTCTTTTCTGCCAAAGTAGGTAATTAAGAGCAAATTTTACAATTTAATAGTGTCTCTCTCTTATTTAGCAGGCTGGTGTCATCTTCTCGTGGGACCAGTATTTGGAATAAGAGGACATCTAAATTAAGAGAAATATATCTATGTCATACCTCCCTCACATACTCCTTCCCCCACTGGGTGGCTGCAGAGATGCTCTCTGTCTTAGGGAGGCCCAGGACCACTGACTCCAGCCTCTCTGACATCTGGCCTCCCAGATGCTGGAACTTCTTCTGACACACAACCAGCGCCCTCAAGCCTCACAGGTCCAGCTGCCTGGCCAACAGGTTCCTGAAGCACGAGTCACACATAATAATTAAGCCATTGTTGTCTTGGACGTGGCCAACCCATTACCTGCCTCTCTTGGTACTGGTATGGAAGGTGGTAGAGCCCTATGGGGGGATAGGGGGGTGCAGTGTGTGGGGAGGGTGCTCCTCATTCTTCAGTAGAAGGAGAAATTCAGACCTCTCCTTCCCTGGCAAACTTAGAAGAGCTGGCATTTCTGTCCTTATTTTGAAAGGCTCTTGAAATTGCACAAGACAGGGGATTTCACAAGGTTTCTAAGGAGAGTCTCAATCTGCCTTTGAAGCTGTCTATTTCCAGTTCATTTTCATATCCTGGTTGAAACTTGCCCTGACTATTTTAAAAAAAAAACGCACAAACAATTTTGAAGATGCTTATACCTCCTGCTCCTCTGTTGGACATTGCCAAAGGAACATTTTGTTTGTTGTTCCAAGTTTGACATTAAAATTCTCTGTATCCATACTGCATCTGGTCCAGATACAGTATTTACACTTTTATTCTTCAAGAATGTCTCAGACAGTCTGGCCAGGTGATAGTTGAGTGACCAGGCAGCCCATGATACTATGGATTATGCTCTCTCCTCCCACCTCCCCCAGCTTCTGGGTTGAGGTTCATTGGAGATCAGAGAGCTTGCCAAGCCTCAGGGGAAAGACAGGCGAAAGTCATGTAGAAGAGGAGACCTATGGATGACAGGTTCCTCTGCCTTCACAGGGAAAGAGCTGGAAGAGAGGCCCAAGTAAAGCTGGTTAGGAGAGGTTTCCAAAGATTCATGGGAACAGAAGCAAGCCACGTCACTACTCCTGGCTAGAAAACCCTGCTCCAGATGTGTGGGCACAGAGATGTTCCCTGGGATGAATAAACAATGACACATTCAAAGATAGGATTTTAGAACTAGAAGGACCTGTTCTGCCAATTGCTTATAGGGTATGTAATTATTCTCTCTGGGCCTCATTAAAACTGGAATAATATCTATGAAGGTTCTTGTGAAGATCAAAGTGCCTAGAACAATGCCTGGCAGGTAGGAAGCTCTATGTAAGTGTATGCTCTTGTGTGGGGGCTGGAATCCTGACTACCACTTGTTAGCTGTATAATCTTGTGCAAATGACTTAATCTCTCCAAACTCTAGTTTCCTCCTCCATAAAATAGGGGTAACATCAAAGGGCTTGTTAGGGAGATTAAATTAAAATTAAAACACTAAGCACTTAAAACACTGAGTGCTTGGGACTGAGTAATGTCTGATAAATGTTAATTATTTCTATTTCTATTATTTTATTGGTATATTTCTCTCATCGTATCTACTCTTGCTCCACCTGTATCCCTCCAACCAGGTTCATTCCAACTAATTCCCTAATGGCTTCAAAAATGATCTTCTTTAAAAATAAGTAGCCTCAAGGGGAACCCTCTTACACTGTTGATGGGAATGCAAACTGACGCAGTCACTGTGGAAAACAGTACGGAGGTTCCTCACAACGTTAAAAATAGAACTACCCCATGACCCAGCAATTGCACTGCTAGATGTTTATCCAAAGGATACAAAAATAGTGATTCAAAGGGACACATGCTCCCCAGTGTCTATAGCAGCAATGTCCAAAATAGTTAAAATATGGAAAGAGCGTAGATGTCCATCGACAGATGAATGGATAGAGAAGATGTGGTATACATACACAATGGAATATTACTAAGCCAACAGAAAGAATGAAATCTTGCCATTTGCAGTGGCTCAGTCAGTTAAGCCTCCTCCCTTCTGCTCAGGTCATGATCCCGGGGTCCTGGGATCTAACCCGGAGTAGGGTTCACTGCTCAACAGGAAGTCTGCTTCTCTCTCTGCCCCTCCTCCTGCTTGTACTCTCTCTCACAAGCCCCCCTCCATAAATAAATAAAATCTTATTTTTAAAAGATAGGTTTTTAAAAAGATTTTATTTATTCATTTGCCAGAGAGAGAGAGAGAGAGCACAAGCAGGGGGAACAGCAGGCAGAGTGAGAAGGAGAAGCAGGCTCCACACTGAGCAGGGAGCCCAATGACGGATTTGAACCAAGGACCCTGGGATCATGACCTGAGCTGAAGGCAGATGCTTAAGTGGCTGAGCCACCCAGGCATCCCAAATAAGTAAAATCTTAAAAAAAAAGAAAAAAATCTTGCCATTTACAATGATGTGGATGGAACTAGAGGGTATTATGCTGAGTGAAATAAGTCAGAGAAGGGGTGCCTGTGGCTCAGTTGATCATCTGCCTTAGACTCAGGTCATGATCCTGGAGTCCTGGGACAGAGCCCGCACTGGGCTCCCTGCTCAGAGGAGAGTCTGCTTCTTTCTCTGACTCTCCCCCGTCTCATGCTCTCCCTCTCTCTCTCAAATAATAATAATAATAATAAAAGGAAATAAGTCAAAGAAAGACAATTATCATATGATTTCATTCATATGTGGAATTTAAGAAACAAAACAAATGAACATAGGGGAGGGGGAGGAAAAAAATAAGATAAAAACAGAGGGAGGCAAACCACAAGAGACTTTTAAGTATTGGAAACAAATTGAGGGGAGGGGATGGTGGGTGGGGGGATGTAGCAACTGGGTGATGGGCATTATTTTTTTTAAGATTTTATTTTATTTTTTATTTATATTTATTTTAAGATTTTATTTATTTGGGAGGGCACTTGATGTAATGAGCACTGGGTGTTACATGCAACTGATGAATCACTAAATTCTACCCCTGAAACTAATAATACACTATATGTTAACTAAATTGAATGTAAGTAAACATTTTTTAAAGGAAATGAATAAAAATAAGTATCCTCAAAACAAATCTATAGAGACAGCAGGCTCATCATTGGTGGTATGGAGACTTGGCAGAAACCAATGTTATTGAAAGGAGGGAAGATTTACCGCAAAGAGGCACCAGGGAGATTTTTGGGATGAGATAAATGTCCTATATCTTGGCAGGGTGGCTGCACAGATATATCTATATCAAAACTCATCAAACTTTATAGTCAAAAGAATGTATTTTGTTTAATATAAATTTTATCTCAATAACATTGGTTTAAAAAAAAAGGTAAACAACCTCCTTGGTCATCTATTACATTACTAAATTTTCTCTGCTTAATGGCATTTATCAGTATATAAAATTATTTCATTTATTTTTTTTTTATTTGTGTATTGCCCAGCACCTCCACTCCATCAGAATATAAACTTCTTGGAGGCAAGGACTCAGTCTTGTCTACCACTCTAACTCCAGCATCTAGAACTATACCTGGCACATAATAGAAGCATGATAAATTCTTCTTTGACAGAGTAACTGATTAAAATCCTTCATTGGTTCTGCCTCCAAATTATATACTGATTTCATTCATTCTCATTATCCCCACGACCACCACTTTAACCTACAGTACCATTATTTCTTTCTTGGACTATGCAATGGTCCCCTTGTTTCCACCATTGCTCCCTCATTTCAGTCTCCACAGAGCCCTTTCCAAAACTTAAATCAGATCATATTACTTCTCTGCTTGAAATAAAAACAAAACAAAACAAAAACATGTGGAGATAATTTAATTAAGAAGCTGAGTAAGTGCATAAAAAAGGCAATTTAAAACTTCAGGAAAATACAAAAGCTATATAAGAAAAGTTATAATCCTAATATGAAAGAAACTAGACTTGTAATACTGGAGCAGATTTTAATCTCAGTCCACAAATTTAAAGATTTTATTTATTTATTTGACAGAGAGAGAGAGATCACAGGTAGGCAGGCAGAGAGAGGAGGAAGCAGGCTCTCTAAGGAGCAGAGAGCCAGATGTGGGGCTTGATCCCAGGACCCTGAGATCATGACCTGAGCCGAAGGCAGAGGCTTTAACCCTCTGAGCCACCCAGGTGCCCCTCAGTCCACAAATTTAAAAGAAGCAAGCAAACACCTTAACCATTAATGATAGGGTGGGAGGCGGGGATAGCCCTTAGAGCAAAAAATCAAGACTTCTGTATGCATAGGTTACCTCTTAAGTGTCTGCCATCCCAGTCTTTATATGCTCTTTATATACTCTTTACACCTGGTGAATCTCTACTGCCTTCCTGCTATGGTGGGCCACAGGTGTCTTACATGAAGTGACCCAGGGTCTCATCTACCTAAATACACAATGAAGCTGTCACTCTTTCGAGTCTTGCCACCTCCCCAAGGTTCTTCCACAAAGTGAATTTTGGAATTCACTTTGGCTCCTCTGGAAGAGCCAAACCTCATTCACTTATCAGCCAGAGTGAATCTCCTTGTCTTGGGGAAAAGAGCCTGTTTCTCTGAGACACTGTGTACAACCACAAGTCATATTCCCTTTTGTTTGTTTCCCCAATTCCAGTGTTTTCTCTAAAAATATTAAGGTTGGAGGAAGAAACTAAAGCTGGAGAAGGTGCAGGAAATGTATTTGTTCAAGTATCTCACCGTAGGTAAAGCAGTACTAAATTATCTCCCTACCTGAGTAGGGAAAGGAGAAATAGGAAAACAGGGAAAAATGAACATGTAGAAATTAATATCTCAAAATATTACCTAGTCATGGTCTATCCCTAGTAAATTTTTGTATCTTCAGGAAAGAAAATTTGTTTTTGATCTAGAATCAACTCTCTTAATAACAGAGTCTATGTTTTGAATTTTCCTGGGCAGTAGGCATTATGACTCACTCCCTACCATGTCCCAATTAATCTAAACTATTCATGGCAACTTACCCCCTTGTCCATGATTGGTTCAGGGATGGACAAACCTAAGCCAACTGGGGACAAATTTGTGTCTCAAGGAGAGTCTTGGTGAGGGCTCTGGGAAATAGAATTCCTTAATCTTTAATGCCATGGAAAAACAGGCTCTTTCTTCTCAAGTAAATTGTGAATGGAAAAGCACAGAGTTCCCAGTGCCACCGGCAGTCACACCACAACAATAAAGATAAGTGGGATAAAGCCAAAACTGGATGGCAGAGCAAAGTAGAAAGAATCTGTATCCTCGATGCCATTATTCAAACACTGAATCCTGTCCTTTCTTTATCGCTAAAGCCATAATTCCTGGAACCCGTGGATGTGACCTTATTTGGAAAAGGGGTCTCTGCAGAGGTAATTAAACATTCATTTTGTTATTTTCAAGTTCAACCAGATGTTGAAGAGACACCAATAAAGACATTTTAATTTTAAAAATTCACATTTGACCTTTATTACATAACCATTCTCAAGATCAAAAAAGTCTTTTCATTAGAACTTCACATGACTTAGAAGTTTGGTGTTTTTTTTTTTTAATTTAGTTTCATGGCTTATTTGACAATGTTACTAATGTCAAAAATATATTCTCTATAACTATAACTCTGGGAATCTGAACACTGGGTTTTGTCTTGGCCATCACGTTGGGAGGCCTTGGATAGGTCACTTCTTCCTCTGAGCATTCAGTATACTGTGGAGCTATATCGGTGGTTTCCATGCACCCAAGGACAACAGAATCATCACTTTGTTACAAACACAGATTCCTGGGCCCCAGCCCAAGGCACTGAATCAGATAATCTAACATTGGGGCCAGGAATCGGTATTTTTAACTAACCAGGCGATTATGAGGTACAGGGAACTACTGGATTAGATGGCCTCTGGGTTCCTCATAGCTAAAAATGTGATTTTCTGATTTCTGTTTCTTCTGTCACTGTTTGTCCTATCTCTGCCACTAGATATTGTGTTAAAAAACAGAACCACAAAATAAAAAGTAAAAAAACCCAAGACCATGATTTAATCCTCTTTACATCCTTCCAGCACTTACATAGTGCCTGGTATGTTGTAGGCACTCAATAAATACTTGAAAAATTAATCAATGGTGATTAAATAAATGACTGTTATTTTATGTGGATCCCAATCACCTATGAACAGAGAGATCTATGTAGAAAGAAAACATAAACTTTTACCTGACACAATCTTGCACTCTCTGTCTGCTCTACTACATATTTTAAATAATGGGTTGTGGGAATGAAGTTAATGCATATTTAGAGACCCAGTAGGAAAGTTGTTGAGATGCTACTGTGGGCTCGATTATCCTGCAGTATTTCCCAGTGGTGGTGATAACTGACAGAGGCTCATGATTCAGCAGGAGCTCGGATTCCTCCTCTTGATATTTTCACGTCCAGAAAAACCCATATCCCTAATGAGTCACAGATGTTCTTGGGGCCATGCTGCAGGTCTTTGCATCTGCAAAGGCCACCTGGGGTTTCTGTAGAGTCCCAGTAAGTGGGAAGAGGCACTTGTCTTCTGCTAGAAGTTATCCATAAATTCTCTGGCAGTGGGTGTCAGCCAAGCAGAGCGTCCCTCAGAATGTCTGATACCTTCTCTTGGGACCCTACAGTCTCTTCTCCCACCCCCCTCCCTCCTCCGCACTCTACTGACCACCCCTGGACTTCCCCAGCTCAGACACTGTCTGCTGGCTTTGGAAGGTACCGGCTCAGGATGAAATCTGTCACAGGGGTGGGCAACTTAGCTAATGGGATGTAGAGCAGTTTGGCATCCAGGCCAGGGTTATAGCGGATGCGGGGGCTCCGGGAAATGATGGCGTGCTCCATGCTGTTGGTGACCTCGCTGATCCTTGGCTCTGCCAGTTGCATCATGTTTTTTAACTTGTCAGTATCTGTTTGAGGGCACAAGAGGGAAGGAAAGTCAACGGCTCTGTTACTCTTCATAAGACATGGTTTCTTCTGAATTCTATCCAAACTCCTTTTCCATCAGATCCCTGATCTCACGTTTCAGGCAGATCTACCGCACCCTCCAGGAGGTCCCTTAGGCAAAAGTCCTGTAAATAATCTTATTTCTCTTCCTGAACTCAGCAACTGTGTGTTGAATTAGCAATGAGAAGAACTGTGTCCAGTTCTGCCTCTTATTAGTTGTGTGACTTTGAGCTTAAACTTCCATCATCTGTAAAATGAGAATAACAATACCTGCTCTGGAGAATAATAAAGATGAAGTGTAGGCGATGTGGGAGGACAGAATAGAAAACAAGTGTATACAAGTGCATGGGAAATATTGGGAGAAATAAGTAAAAATACTGTCTGGCTGGTGGGATTCCTAGTCACGGGAGGCTCTTTTTTCTCCTATATAGGTCCTAGAGTTCCCAGATCTTCTACAAAAGCATGCAAGAAAAAAAATGTTATTAAAAAATAGTAACAGGGGCGCCTGGGTGGCTCAGTCAGTTAGGTATCTGTCTTTGGCTCAGGTCATAATCTTGGAGCCCTGGGGTGGGGCTCCCTGCTCAGCGGGGTGTCTGCTTCTCCCTCTGCCCCTCCTCCTATGCTTGTGCACATGCGTGTGCACGCTCTCTCTCTCTGAAATAAATTAATTTTTTAAAATGTTAAAAATTTTAATTAAAAAAAAATTAAAGATTTAAAAATAATTTTTTTTAAGGCCCTGGCCTTGGTCATGAGACCACTGTGGGGCTCATATGATCTAAGGCACAGACTGGTCTGTTGTAAGGCTGTAACAAACATGAGGGGCTATTCTGTTCGCATCTTGTGCACAAGCATGAGGCTATGAGGATGGGAGCAAGGCATCTGAGTGGTCCAAGTCTGCCAAAGCTCACAACACAAATAGGAGACAAGCCACATGGTACACTTACAAGATCCCTGATGTACACCTTTGCCTGGGACACCGGCAAGTCACTGGGACTGCTTCAGTGAGAGCCCCAAGAACTCCGGAGGAAATGGTGCCTGAGAGTCAGACTTGCCAATAAGGGATTAAAACTTGAAAACCACAGGAACAACAGCTGGCCCAACTTGGGGGATGGTCTAGGAAGACAAAGAATTCACCTCTTCTGGGCGAGACCCTGGTGAGTGGTTGATGAGGGCAGGACAGTGTAGTTTAAGTACACTTCACCCCCCAATGCCAATGAATCCCCTCTTTGTTTCCTAGAGAGAAAACTACTGCAGTGAACCACTGAGCTCTGAATAACTTCTCTGCACTCATGGTAGTGCATTTTCACCTGTTTGCTTACAGAATAATGAATACCAGGGGTCAGGAGTAGGCAATATCTCCCCTAACACTCCTCTCCCCACGAAGGCTATGGTTCTGCCACTCTGAGCAGTTGCCCCCCTTGGTCTCAATTCTCAAATCCCAGCCCTGCCACTAGTTGTGTGACCTTAACCCCTCTGAGTCTCCATGCCCTTAACTCTGCGATGAAAATGAGTCAATGATCCCCAAGGTCCTGCTGTTCCTCTCAGAGACCCCCTCTCCCTCCCAGAGAACTCACAGTTGTGGAAGTACTCCTCCCCGTAGCTATCCCGGGTCTCCTGAGGCAGCCGCTCCCACAGCCTCTGCATGCGGGACACCAGGCCCTCCTTGCCCAGGATGGATGTTCGATAGTTCCCGGGCTCAATGATGCTGACTTTCACCCCAAAGTAGTGGAGCTCACGCCTGGGAAAGAAAAGTTGGACTCAGTCTGGGGCCCTAAGATGACAAAGGATCGTCTGGGAGAGTTACTTCTGACCCCTCTACAGGGGCTTACCTCCCCAGGAACCTAGAGCTGTTCCCCCACCCCTGTACCAGGTTGGCACTGCCTTCATGCAAATAAGGGCCTCAGCCCTTTCCCAAGCAATCTGCATTAGGCAAACGCAGCAGGAAAGAAGTCAATGGTGAATCTAGACCAAAGCTCTGCCTCCTACAAGTTTCCTCCCACTCGGCCCCATACCCGACAACTACATGGCAAAGGGAATGAGGGGTCTGGGCAAGGCCTGACTCCTCCTCTGAGGGTCTCCCTTGGGCCTGTCTGCCCCCAGACTTCTCTGTCTGCATGAGAGACTCCCCCTCCTACTCCCATAAGCCCAAACATAGTTTCAGTCGCTTTGGGACAGCTCAAGGGAAGGGCAGAAAGACAGCCTCCATCACCAGCCCCCTCTTCTCTTCATTCCTTCTCCTGGTCCTTGGGGAAGGCCCCTGAGGACTAGGCTTCTTCCTGCTACTGTGTTAGCTCCCCACCTCCGGAACTCCCCTGCCCACATGCCATCCTCCCTAGCCCTCTCTTCCTAAGGTGAAACCCGCAGGACTTCCACCCAGGTTTGGCCCTGGGGCCCAGTCACCTGATGCTGTCAGAGAAGGCCTCGACACCAAACTTGGAGACACAGTAGCCACCACCAATGACAGCCACACGACCTCCAGAGCTGGACATGTTGACGATCCTGCCCCGAGCTTTTTTGACCAGGGGTAGCATATGGAGGGTCACTTCGATCAGTCCTACCAGGTTCACATTGATCACCTTCACGAAGTCCTCCTTCAACAGCCATTCATTGGGTCCACTGGGCAGGCCTACACCAGCATTGTTCACCAGGGCCCAGAGGCCTGGGGGTGTGACGCAGGGAGAGAGAGCCACACAGAAATCATTAACGTCTCTGGAAAAGCATCAGAGTCCCCCACCCACCAGCCCAGGGCTGCCAGGGCACAAGATGGTCCAGCTGGTGGCTTGTGGTGGGGAGTTGTGATGGGCCAGAGGAAGATATACCTTTTACTAATTGGTTTTCCTAAAGTCCTTCAGCCCTCATGCTTCCTCCTCTCTATTCACCTAAGTGTAAGAAACCCACTCCATTTTGCACATTACCAACTCTGTTCATCCACTCCCACATCCATCCATTCATCCCTCCATTATCTAGTCTCGGTCAGTTACAGGGGAAGGTGATATAGACATAAAGTGAACAAGACAGGGTCTTGTTCAAGGATGGAGCTCCTTGGGGGATAAGACCCTGTCTTGTTCACTTTATGTCTAATGTCCAGAGAGGACATTAATAATATTCATAAGTAAATATGTAACACATTTAAATAAAACATGAAACATTAAATAAAACATGAAAGAAATGTAATAAGGGCTCTCTTTCAGATATTTAATTTGAGTTGGTGTAAATGGAGAGAAATAATGCTAAATATTGTCATTCAAGGTCCTGCAAGGACCCACGCTTGAAGGGCCTCAAGCTCTAGTCCTGGTTCTACCTCCAGCTCCCGACAAGTCACTTCCTCTCTCTGGGCCTCAGGTCCTTCATCGCTGGGACAGAACATCTGCTTCCAGCCTGCAGTCTGCAACCCGGAGACTCTTCCAGGCTAAACCCCAGAACCCGCAGGGGGAGGCCTCACTTTCATTTGTTTTACACACTGATTTTCCAAGTGAAATTCCACTTGGAGGAAGATGTTTGATGCTGAAAACATGTTGGAAAGTCTCTAAATGATACCGAAGGACACTTTCCAGCTCTTTCATTCAAAGATTCTGTAAACCTCACTGTCCTGATTCCTTCCCTTCCCTTCCCCTCCCCTCATTCCACCAGCCCACCTTGACACCTGCAGCCTCAAGATTCCCCTCCAAGCAAAACTCCACTCTTCCGATGGCAGGTCTAGTTGTAAACATCACTCGTGGTCCACCCCCTCATCCTAGGCCTGGGGTCCACACACAAGCCATGCTCCCACCATACTTTCCTGCCTTCCTCTAACTAGAGAGATGCCAGGAGACCAGCTGCCTGGTAGGACTCGGACCTTCCCAGCTACGGGAGACTCTTTTGTCTTACAGACGAGGCAATGAGGCTCCTGGGACCCAAAGACTATAAAACCCAAGTGGTCTCTGTCTGTGGAGAAGGGATACACACTTGCCACGACCTGTGATCACCCTGGCCTATAGCTCTGCCCGCTGGCAAACCAGGACTACCTTCATTGTTTTCCTTCAAAGAACAGCTAGAGAACCATCAGAGCGGTGTGAATAGCTCTAAGGCTATGCCAACCTGTGATGCCCAGAGATCTCAGGGACAACAAGAAAGCATGCCAGAAACCCTGCCCCTCGCTTTCCCAGTACTTTTTAGACAGAGGATGTTGCCCATTGGGGTAGGCAGAATAACAGCCCCTCCAACATGTCCCCATACTAGTCCCTAGAACCTATGAAGAGGGTGGGTTACATGGGAAAAAGGAATTAAGAAAGAACATGGAAGTCAAATTGTTAATCACCTGATCTTATTCTGGACTAGCCTGGTGGGCCCAATATAATCAGAGGAGTTTTTTAGGTGGAAGAAGGAGGTAGGAGAGAGAACCAGAGAGAGAGAGCAGTGTGAAAAGGACTTGGCCCTACCTTGTTGGTCTTGAAGATGGAGCAACAGGGTCATGAGCTAAGAAATGCAGGAAACCTTTAGAAACCGGGAGAGGCAATGAGATGGACTTTCCTCTAGGGCCTCTAGAAGCAATGCACCTCTGTGGACACCTTGATTTTAGCTCAGTGAGACCCATTTTGGACTTCTGACCTCTAGAAGTATAAATTAATAAATTTGTGTTGTTTTATATATTTTTAAAGATTTTATTCATTTATTTGAGAGAGAGAGAGAAAGAGCAACCATTGGGGGGCAGTAGGAAGATGCAGAGGCAGAAGCAGGCTCCCCGCTGAACAAGAAGCCTGAGGGTGGGAGGGCTCAGTCTTAGGACCCTGGGATCATGACCTGAGCCGAAGGCAGATGCTTAACTAACTGAACCACCCAGGCACCCCTAAATTTGTGTTGTTTTAAGCCACTAAGTTACTGCTTTAATTTATTACAGCAGGAACAAGAACCTAATATACCCAATGACTCATGAACAAAGTGGCTCAAGGCTGAATGTAGGGCACTGGGCAAGGCAGCCTATTGAAGAAAGAGACGGACTCTCATGGAATTATTCATCAATTAGTTCATTCAACAAAAATTTACTGAGCACCTTACTAGATGCCAGACACTGCCTAGCTACTAAGGATAGATAAGGAAAAGAGACAGAAAGTCCCTCCCCCTCCCACCCCTGGCCCTGTCCCGGAAACTTTATTCTAGCAGGGGAAAACAGACAATAAATATGAACAATAAGTAAGTTGTAATAAGTAAGTTGTATATTGGATAGTGGTAAATGCTAAGGAGAAAGGCAAAGAAGGGTGTTACTGTTTGGCCCCTCCTGGGCCCCAGGGGTCTCTGGCCCCCACCTGCTGTGGGGGCCCCCAGACCAGTCCCCTTGTGGGTCAGAACTTCCCTTGGGCTGCTGTTCCACACCGGAGCCATCCCGTTCCTCCTGTTCCTGTGTCCATGCCCTGCGTGCAGGAAGCTTCCTGGGTAGCCCAGCCAGCCAGCCCACAGTCTCTCTTCCCAGAAGGTGTGGTCACTCTGATGTCAGCATTTAACCTGAGGTCAACCCAACATCCACCATGATGTGGGGAAGAGGACCGATCTCTCTCTCTCTCCTGCCTTCTAGCCTGACAAAGTCAAGGAGAACAAACACCCCCACTCAGGGAGTCCAACCTCGTGTTCCCTTTCCCCTCCCCCCAGCCCAATCCCAAGAAGAAACGTGCTCACATTGCCATAGGAGCTGATGGCTGGGACTTCCCAGGTCCTGGAAAGGCAACTCCATCTTTAGCGCCTTGGACGTACAGAACACATCTTCCTTCTCCCACCTCCTATGGCAGCCTCCCTCCACCCCTCTGAGTCTCTGGCAGAGAAAACTTCCTTGGGAAATCACCCCTTCATATGAACTGACCAAACCACACAACGGTTTCCAATCCCACTGAGCCAGAGCCCCAGCCCCCTTCTCTCCATCTCCTCCCACCGCATCTGAACAATAGCATCCCTGATCACTGTCAGACATCTGGGGGAGAAAGAGAGAAGGAGACACTGAGAAAGCCGAAGAATGCGATTTGCCCCACCTTGCTCGCCCACTTGGTCTCTCACCCACTGGGTCGCTGCCTGTATGCTCTCAGTCTTGGTGACATCCAAGAGGATGGTCTGCAGTCGGTAAGAGGTATCCTGCCGAAGCTTCTGGGCCCCCTCCTCCGTGAAGCAAGCAGCCAGCACCCGCATGCCCCGATCCACCAGCTGCCGGGCCAGCAGGTTCCCGAAGCCCGAGTCACAGCCTGTGATGAAGACGTACTTGTCTGAAAGGTTGCGCACCAGATTGCAGTTCTTAAACCAGCGGTACATAAAGGAGAGATCCGTGATAGCTGCCATGGAGCAAGGGGAAGGTGACGGCCAAGAAGCCTTGGCTCAGGAGACGGTGGGAGAGGCTGGTCCTCTGAGCCCCGGCTGGCAGTCTGCTGGAACCCACTGAGAAGAGCTCTCCTCCCTTCTACCACTGGCAACAGACCCAGGGCTCCCGGGTGAGCCACTTTATAATTTCTAGAGGTGGATGCATCAACACACCAATTAGCCTAGATGCAAGAAATTCAAGTCCAACCTGAAGTTGTGTGACCTCAGACAGTCCTGGTGGCTGCCTCTCGCTCTCCCCCAGCCCTGATGGGGGCAGCTGCCAAGGATGGGAAAGACCTTGCTGGTGAGGTTGATGCTGAGACGGGGCTCGTCCTGGGTGGTCTGAGCAGTGCGGGTGAGAAAGGAGAACTCCGCCCAGAAAGCCTCCCTGGAAATCCCCACCTCTGGCCTGGGGACCGAAATCATTTGTCATGAGGGCAGACATGTCGATAAACTTAATTTTTATTTTCAGGGGAAAAAGTTAAGACAAATCCATTAATGTAAAACAAACAGAATTGGTTTTGCCCACCCCACCCCCCCCACCCCCGCCAAAACCCCCAAAGAAATGAATTTTAGGTTACTAGCTCTTTGCAATTCTCTGCCCTTAGGTGAATCTCCATGATAAGAGAAGAAGAAAAAGAAAGGGTCACCCTCAGAGTAGATGTGCCTCCAAGATCCTGAGGCTCCCTCCAGGGCCTGCCTACAGAGAGGCTATTTCTGAAAACTGGAAAGAGGAGAAGTTCCAGGCCTGTGTCATTAGGAGGTGATACCAAGGAGGAAACTCATGGCACTCCAGGCAGGCGCATCTCTCCTCAACCAGTGACCAGGCAAATACACAAAGTTAAGGACAGAAGACAAAATAACTACCCCAGGGCAGGGACCCCAGTGGGCATTTCCTTCCACCTCTAGGACTAGGCACACACTAGGTGATCTGGTGAGCTGAGAAACCTGGCGGGGGTCTGTGACAGTGGAAGGAAGGGATTATGCAGTCAACTGACACAGTGGCTAATAGGATGTACAGAGGTTGGGGAGACCAGAAATCAAGGGGAGAATCCCTTTAGAGAACCTCATTAGAATAATGTATGGGGCTGATAACAGGTAGAACCATAAGTGGCAAGAGAAGTCAGGGGCAAGGATGCTTTGGGCATAGGGAAGGGAGGCAGGAGAAGAGACAGTTATGATATGAACATCGTTGAGATGAAGTCCAGCCAGATGATGAGGACAGGCCATGAGATCCCTGGGCAGATGCAGGAAGGACCTGAGGCCAAATCTTGGCTCTGAGAAGGGGTGACATATGGGAAAAGCAGAGGACTAGAGTCAGAGACTTGGAAAATTCTCAGGGTCAGGATGTGGAGAGTAGGGACAGAGTCCAGGAAATTGAGGAAAGAACTCACCGAAGTTAGGAGGGAAGCTGATAAAGTAAAAGAAGTAGGAGATGAGAGAAAGGAGCCACACCTAGGACCCTAAGATGCAGGGACGGAAGGATGTTGGGGTCTATGGCAGCTCTTGGAATAAACCTCTAGAGACACCATTCCCCAAGATGACCCTGGCCACCAGCTCATCCTGAGGGACTGGGGGCCAGCCACCCACATCTTCTGGGTCCAAAGGCTCTGACAGCCACAAATTTCCCAAGGTGAAGAGCCAAAGAAGCATTTCTATGCGCCACTATCCACCAAGGTTAGTGAGCTTCAGAATCAAACAACGTACATGTTGCCTCCGGAAAGACAAGAGAGCTTGGCCATTCTATAGCAAGGATGGTGGGAGTGAGAGGTCAGATCATGGGCACACGCCTGGGGTGCAGATCCAAACCCTGTGTGGGACAGAGATGGGAAGTGGTGGAGGCAAACCTTACCCATGGCACACCCAGCCCAAGGCACAACTCCCACGCTCAGCTGGGGAGATATGTCCCAACTCTGGCTCCCGGGTAGGTGAATAGAGCAATCTTGGCTAAGGGAAGTCCGACAATGTCGCTCAAGGGCTGAGCAGTCCCAGGAGTATCCTAGTCCTTAAGAAGACAGGTGACATCAGGGGTTGTCTTTGGATTTAGAAAAGGATGACTTGGAACGACTCCAACACAGGACCCAGCTTGACTCACCATTTCATGGGCCTCTGTGCTGACGGATGGTCATGGCAGTGCTCCCCTGGGTTCAGACTCCCAACTGCTATGAAAAGCAGGTCGTGCAGTAGGGAATGGGAACCACAGAGAAGGGCTCTTTTCCTAGGGCTCGAAATGCCCCACTCTCCGATGACAGTCCCCCTGCTGAGTAGGCACCTGAGGCTGACAGGTCAGGCCGGTGGTTGGGCTCCATCCACACCTCTGCTCACTAGTATGGTCAGCAGAGAGGGGACTCGAGCTCCTCCAGACCATTTCTAGCACCTACTGCATGGGTGAGAATGAATGACACAGCAACATTCTGACCTCGCTCTCTGTTTTCACCAAGAACACTGATGTCATTCTGTAGTATCAGATCCCCCTAAAGGCCCCATGGCCTTGGTCTGAATCTGAGGGAAGAAAACTAAGACACCTGATGAGACAGCTCCCAGTTCGTTTGTCCTCAGCTCAGCAACCTACACCACTCTCTGCAAATGCTTTCTCTGTTCAGTCCCTACTCAGAACATCATCAGACCAGTGGGACATAGAGAGTCCCCGGTTGCAGGAAGCGCTGGGTAACTGAGGAAATTCCTGCCTGGCACACAGTAGGTGCTCAGCAAAGGTTAGCAGGAAACGAAAGACTGGGGTCCAGAAGTGATTCCCACTCTCCTCCCCTGGAGGATGGGGGAAGGGAGACGTGGGCTGTGGAAGCTGGGGAGGGCCGCAGTTGGGGGCATAAATCTAAAGGAGGGGACAGAGGGCTGCAGAGAGGATACTGCTGAGGGAAGAGGCTTGATGTCCCTGGGAAAGGGACCGGGGCCTGCCAGTGCTTTAGCGACTTCTCCTTGTCTGTCCACCCATGGGTTTCCTGCAACCCCACGTTACTTGATAAATCCTGGAAAGGAAACATTGCCCCCCCCCCCACTTCTGTGGAAGGAAGGGGGTGATCTAACTCCCCTCTTGAAATCCCCCTCAGGTTATCCCCCTGCTCCCTTGATCTCCGTAAAGGCACCGGGCTCCTCCTTTCGTGGACTCACACCCCACTACTCCCCAAGGCCACAGTTCCCATCACTGGACCTGGGCAAATTTCCAACTTTTGAGTCAAAATAATCAATGGACATCAAGGTTTCACGACAACTCAACAACTGGTTCATTCATTCGTTCGTTCCTTCCTTCCATTCTTTCTTTCTTTCTTTCCTTCTTTTTATTTATTTGCTTGAGAGACAGAGAGTACACAAGCAGGGGGAGTGGCAGGCAGAGGGAGAGGGAGAAGTAGACTCCCAGCTGAGCAGGGAGCCCAACCGGGAGGCTTGATCCCAGGACTCTGGGATCATGACCTGAGCCAAAGGCAGACACTTAACCCACTGAGCCAACCAACTGAAAGCCGGTAGCTGGTTTCTGTGTCCTGTGTCATGATCCCAATTATAGACATGTCCTTTCAGCCAAGGTCTGGGAGCTGGCACCTCAGGCTGATGGCGCAGGCTGGGGTCATCATACACATCTCCATTCTATCACAGGTATCTTCAGTGGAGAGGGACATTAACTCCCCCAGGCTGTGTCCATCCTGTGGGAGAGGGACACCCTGAGTAGGGGGACAGAGGCAGAGCAGGTGGGGGCTGAGACCCCCCTTGCTGCTGACACTGCCAAGAGAATGGATTCCTCAAGGTGGCAGGAGGGCCAAAAATGCTCAGAAGCCATTCAAGGAACAGGACAGGGGTGTGTGCTTTGGAATCCCTATTCCTCAGCCACAAAACTTGATTCTTTCCTCCTGATAGCTCCAGAGTCCTGAGTAATGTCCCAGGGAAGCCTGGGGAGGAGGTGGGGAGGAAGGTGAGGCGGGTGTCCTTGGTGACATGAGATCCCCCCTCTCTCATCTCTCTCCCTCCCCCTGAGGCATCCCCGCCCTCACATTGGACCCAACTCCCTCTTACCATGCACCGCAGCTTGGGTTACAGAGCCTTAAGGGGCTTCGGGGCGCTCCAGGAAATGATGGCGTCCACCAGCACGGTGGGCATGTAGCTCATGGGGAGATAGAGGAGCTTGGCGTCCCAGCCCGGGGAGTACCGGGTACGGGGGTGGCAGGCGGTCAGAGCGTGCTCCATGCAGTCTGTCACCAAGTACAGGTTGTTGCAACACGATGACTCCAGCTTTTCGATTGATTTCTTGACTGTCCAAAAAGAACCACATAGTCTCACATTCCAGTCTTCTTGCTTCAGGATCAACTGAAGGAAAGAGTTTCCAAAAGCGCCCCACCTCCCCACCGCTCCCAGGTCACCCCCAGGTTGACTCCATGGAGTTCAGCGGAGCCTGTCCCACCTCCTACCACAGGAACTCTCCACACTAAGCGCCCTCTGGCTCCATCATGGGAACGTGTGCTCTGTGGAAACCGAGGTCTCTACAAACACTAGCCATCTGAGCACCTGAAAACCAGCGGTTCTCATGCCGGCTTGCCAGGAATCCATGTCTGTCTTCTTCCCTCTCTGGCTTTGGGTTCCTCCCCAAACAATGAGGGCATCAGAGGAAACAGTGGTCCCAGGTCTAACAAGACTGGGTCTTCCCTGAGGTCACCATGGGGAAGGAAGGAAATGTCCCCTCTGTGTGGGGGACTCCGAGCATGGAGGAGGGGCCCAGGTCTGTAGGAGGCGCTAAGGATGGGCTTTACTTCCCTCTCCCCAGCCCACAGCTCACTCACCAGATGCCATGAATTTCTCCCCATAGATCTCCTTCACCTCCGGGCTGGCCCAATCCCATGCCTCCTGGATGGCCCTAGAAATCTTCTCAGGGTTGCAGATGTTAGTATTGAAGTAACCAGGCTCGATCACAGCTACCTTCACTCCGAAGCAGGAGAGCTCCCTCCTGCAAGGCAGACAGGACTTGGGAGGCCCCGGGGACAAACACAACAAACAAACAAACTTGGTATACACCGAACTCAGCATTGGGGTGAGATCAACTCAAAAGCTTGGGAAGGTTCCAAAAGCAGTGGCCAAGGAGAGAAAATAATGATCAGCGTAGTCCGTGTATAATGTGCATGTGTTTCCCAGCACTGTCTGCACTCCTGAGCTCACGTCCCACCTCGGCTGCTGCAGGACACTATTCACAGGCCATCTCCTCCTGTTTCCCCTCACATCCAATCCATTTCCAGACTTGGCCCATTTTACTCCAGCTCACCCCTCCTCAGACCCCCTCCCTCCCTCTTCTGCCTTCAGTTCTCTGAGGAACACCTTAGCCTGCATCTCAGTTCCCTCAGACCCAGAGCCAACTTCTGCCTGGTTCACCAGAGGTTGATTTGACAAACCTGAATAAACACATTCCACGGAGTCCTGCTCCCAGCAGCATGAAGGTTTGCAACCTGTCTGGACCCCCATCCCCGCCCTGTCCCCATGCCCACGTGCCCAGCAGGCCCCCTGTCCAGCCAGGCTTTGTCCCGTAGCCTGGAGGACCTGGCAGCGTAGGGAGGCAGCCATGACTCACCTTGGGCTTGGGCTTGGGCTCGAGTGGTTCCCTCACACAGCAGGCCTTCCCATTCAACTTTGCCTGGGTGCCAAATCCATTTCTTCAGTCCTCAGCTCTGGCCCTTCTCCAGGACCCTCCCCTCATTCCGCTAGCCTCCACCACCACCATGGCTAACTGGCTTGGTCACAACCATCATGACAGATGGTCACAACATCTGTGTCTCTCTTGCCCCTTTTCTCAGCTGTCAGACTTTTTTTTCTTCAATATTTTATCTATTTATTTGAGAGAGAGAGAGAGAGAACACAAAGAGTGGGGAGGGGCAGAAGGAGAGGGAGAAGCAGACTTTGCACTGAGCCCGGAGCCAGACATGGGACTCAATCCCAAGACCATTGAGATCATGACCTGAGCTGAAAGCAGGTACTTAACCAACTGAGCCACCCAGGCGCCCCTCAGCTGTCAGACTTTTTAGATCAGACACATATGTTGTATACTCACAGAAGTGCCAAGAAGTAATTATTGAACGAAGTCAAATGCTGAACCCCTCACGTGAAAGGCCCCCCAAAGCTGAATATTATAGGAATTATGGACATGAGCTCTGTAGCCAAACGATCTCAGGTCCAATGCTGCCTCAGACACTTCCCTACTATGGGTCCTCCCCCCGGGCAGTGGTGGGTGAAACCAGTTCTATATGCCTGGGGCCCATTCCAACACCCAGAACACAGGATGGTGCTTCCCAGGGAATGTCTGGCACAAAGCAAGAAAGAAGCATCTGGAAGGAAGAGTCTCTGAGGCTGTGAGGAAATGAAGCCCTAGAAAATCCTCCCCCAGAAGCACAGAAGCAGGAGAACTGAGGGAGGGCCTCTGTCCCAGTCCAATACCTGAGGGAGTCTGAGAAGGCCTCGACGCCATACTTGGAGATGCAGTAGCCCCCACCCAAAACGGAGAGCCGGCCCATGATGCTGGAGACATTGACCACGCGGCCCCTCGCCTTCCTCACTAGCGACAGCAAGCTCAGAGTCACCTCCAACAACCCCAACAGGTTCACGTCGAGTATCTTCATGAAGTCATGCTTGGTCAGCCACTCATTGGGTGCCGTGGGCACAGAGACGCCAGCGTTATTCACCAGGCCCCAGAGTCCTGGGCACAGGGCAGGGAGAGAGCAACATTTTCTGTGTGCCTGAGTGAGATGCAGCTATGGTCCCAAGTCACCTCCCAATTCACTTTTTTACAGAACCAACAACCATGACCACATGGTACAAGGGACAAGCATGCAGGAGAGGACCTGGGGACAAGGTGGCTACGAGAGGGCCAGGGTCTACACGCACACTGAGCTTCTGGATGCCCACTGAGCTAGAATGAACGCTCCTTCTCATCTTCCTGCTCCTACAGACCTGGCACATAGGAGGTAATAAACCCCTTTTGGTGAAGAGCATGGCCAGAGTTCCAGATAATAGCACGGCGTTCACAGCTCTCATAGAAAAGAACAGCAAGAGGTAGACAGGAATGGCTAAGTGACAAAAATGAAGAGGAAACCAGCGAAGAAAGGAAAAGAAAATTTAAAAATAACTGAAAGGAAGAAAAAACACATGAAAACTGATTGCCCAATCTCTGTTGGGAAAGACAGACCTGAAATTTCAGCATCAGGGTAATCTAAAGAACAGGCCTGCCCTGGACACCTGCGGACACCTGCACCACATCCAAGGCTGTATCTGTCAGGAAGCCAAGGCCGGCCTTTGTGCCAAGGAATTCCAAAGTCCCCCCACAGTGAGCTTGGGCCAGGCTTCTGGAGGAGGTGAGACTGCACCCTTAGCCCCAAGAAGGGTCGCCCTCTCCTTCACCCTCCCAAAAGGTCACTCTCGCCCCCTCCTCCTAAGTCCCCAGCCGCCTCAGCTTTCAGGAAAGCTCCCCGGAGAGAAATGGGGAGAAGAGACACACAAGGGATGTGAAATAGTCCTCAGTGACAAAGGGCCGGTGGTAGGAAGAGGTGGGGAGTGGGGGTTTGACCCTGGGGATACTGGAAAGGGAAGAAGGCCCCCTGTGATACTCATCCCTCCCTTGCTCAGAAACCTTCCCCAGCCTTAAAGAAATGCATGCTCTCTGATCCAATTCTTGTATTTTACTTAACATTACTGAGAATGGAAACAAAGCTTTCGTACAGAAATCTCCACTGAGACATTGTTTCTGCCAGCAAAAGTGGAAAACACACATCAGCAGACAACGTTATAGGATGGCTCCAATGAATGGTGGTCTCGTAGCATGGCTGGATATACAGACATTGAATAATAACGTTTTGGAAAAGATTTGATGATGAAAATGCTGATCGGAGGATACATAATAATGTAGAGAGTGACTATGGAAACCGGGCTTTGGGAAATGTTCTTTTATCTTAGTCCTCATCTATGTTTTCTACGAGCGTGTTTTACACTTTTTTTTTAAAGATTTATTTATTTGACAGATAGAGATCACAAGTAGGCAGAGAGGCAGGCAGAGAGAGAGAGAGAGAGAGAGGAGGAAGCAGTCTCCCAGCCAAGCAGAGAGCCCGATGCGGGGCTCGATCCCAGGACCCTGGGATCATGACCTGAGCTGAAGGCAGAGGCTTTAACCCGCTGAGCCACCCAGGTGCCCCGTGTTTTACACTTTTAATCACAAAAAAAGACATAAGTGATGTCCTCTTTCCCGAGAAGAGCAGGCAGCATAATAGAGGAGAAAGAGCAGGACCCCTCACCCATGTTTGACTAGAAGTCCCTTCAGTTCCCCGAGCCTCAGTGTCCTCCTAAGTCAAGGGCGGCTGATCTTAAAGCCCTACAGAGGCCCGGGTGTGAAGGCCCCATCCAGAAATAATGTGCCTGCTGAGACCAGGAGGCTGGGTCCAGCCTGGCCCAGCCCTGTGCTGCCCCATCACAAGCCTCGAGGGCCCGACACCTCCTCTCCAGACTTTTGGCCCTAAACTTAGGCTGGGCTCATCTAACCCTGGGCTCAGACCCAGGCACTGCAGGCCTTCTGCTCTGGAAACTCCAGAGCTTGACGTTTTGAAAATCAGAACATCTCAGGAACCCTCCCAATTTCACAGAAGAGTGGTCTCCCTGGTGCAGAGAGAAGAAACAAAGAGACACAAACAGGAATCGGGGCCTTACCTCTGTCCCCTACTCGCTCCTTCACCCAATGGGCGGCCGCAGAGATGCTCTCTGTCTTGGTGACATCCAGGATCACCGTCTCCAGCCTGTCTGACGTCTGGCCTCTCAGCTGCTGGGCCCCCTCCTCCGTCAGACACGCGGCCAGCACCCTCAAGCCTCGCAGGTCCAGCTGCCGGGCCAGCAGTTTCCCGAAGCCCGAGTCACAGCCCGTGATGAAGACGTACTTGTCTTGGAGGTAGCTCACCACCTGCCTCTCCCGGTACCAGCGCAGGAGGAAGTAGAGGCCCACGAGGGCTGCCAGGCACAGCCACATGGCTTTGCAGGGAACACACAGGCTGAAATGAAACAAGAGTGTGGCCAGTGGTCAGGCAGGACAACTTAAGAACACATGCAGCTGGCCAGCCTCCAGGCTGTCTGACAGAGCGTCCTCGAGTTTCTCCCGGTCGCCATCTTCAGTGGGTATTATTGCTTCCAGCGCCATCTTCCATGCTCTTTGGTACACTTACGCCCTTTCTACTAGATGCCACTGAATTTCACCCAGAATCCTTTGATACAGAGATGCTTTTCCCAGATGCTTTACCTTCTCCTGGTCCTTGTGCTCCTCCCATTTCCCACTGCCCACTTACTCTCTCTCTCTCTCACACACACACACACGCGCGCGTGCACACACACACACACACACACACACACACGCACTGGGGTCCCCTATGTCCTAGATCTCATGCTTCAGAACTGTCTTCTTCATTCTTATTCAAGGCTGGAACCCTGGTCTCCCTGACTTACTGGAGATTCTTATAAAGATGACAGATACGCTGTGAATCAAGACGCATGTGGTTTTTGGACACCTGGGTGGCTCAGTTGGTTAAGCCTCTGCCTTTGGCTCAGGTCATGATCCTGGAGTCCCAGGATCGAGTCCCTCATCGGGCTCCCTGCTCTGCAGGGAGTCTGCTTTTTTCTCTGATCCCTCCCCTCCATGCTCTCTCTCTCTCTCTCATTCTCTCTCTCAAATAATAAATAAAATCTTAAAAAAAAAAAAGCCACATGTGGTTTTAAAACCCAGCTTTGCTACCAACCAGCTGTGTGACCTGGGCCTGCTGGCTTACACTTGGGCCAGGGTTTCCTCCTTGGGCTCAGGATACAGAACTCAGTCCTCGGAAATCTAAGCCACTGTCAGCCTCTCCAGGGGTTAGAAGGAGAAGGCACAGAGTAGAAGGTCCCCTCCTGCTACACTAGTTCTCTGAGGCAGACAGATGTTCAGGAGCCTGAAGAGGAATCTGACCTCAGAGGCAAGGAAAGGGGAGAAGGGAATGGGGGTGAGCACACACAGGAGAGACAAGGCTCCCAGTCGCTGGGAGGGTAGAAAGGAAACACTTGGGCCAAGCGGGTCTCACTCCGAGGAGATGCCCCGTCCCTGGCCTGGGGCGCCTGCTTGCCTTGTGCTCTGCCCTCCCACAGCCAGAATCCAGCCCAGACACAGACTCTAAAGGCAGAAAAGACCGATTTGCACAGGGGCCAAGGGAGGGGTGTCCTAAACCCCATCTGAGCAGGCAGGGCTGTAATCCCGTGTAACCGCAAAGGTGTTAGTTCGGTGTGTGTCTGGGTGATGGTGGGAGGAGGCAGGAGCTGCTCCTTAGCAGACTAAAGAAAGGACTGGAGAATGGCTATCCATGGAGGGGGTTCAGGGTGAGGCAGAGGACCCCACTTCCACAAAAGGAGAGTGGACAGAGTTGGGACAAGAACAGAAGCCATTTGGACTGCTCTGGGTGTTTCTGGGTATCTCCTGCACTACCCACATTTATAGAGCTCCGCCTGGTAAATGAGAAATAGGAGAGGCACAGGGTGGGGGGAGCGGCAGAGAGGCTGACCCACAGGAACCAGAGGCTCACCTGCCCCCAAGTCTCCCCCAGCAGGTGAAAAAGACACGAAGGGGCACTGATTAAGCCTTTAGTTGTTTTGTGTGGGGAGCTGACTACAGTCCTTAAAGTGTTTGTCTCTTAAGGTGGGAGGCGGTGGCAACATGGACAGGGCTGCAGAAATGAAACCATCCCTGCTTCCTGGGGTCACCACCAGGACCCTCCTACACAGGCTGCCCAAAGGCTGGGGGAGGAAGAAAGCAAGGAGAAAGGAAGGAACCCTGGAAACACTCAGGGGTGCAAGGCAACATGCACATCCTAACTGGACACCAAACCCCACTAAGGGAGCAGACCATATTCCTTTACTTGCAAGGAACCAGAGGGTTTCTTCCTCAGTGACCACAAATGCCTTCCCCACCAGTTTTCAAGGGGGCCAGGCAGCAGAGACATCTCCCAGCCCTCAAGGCGCGCTGCTGCACTCTTGGAAATCCTCAAAGCAATGTGACCGCTTGCCGCAGCTCTCTGCGGCTGTGAGGAGCTTCAGAATCCAATTCAGGTGGGAAGAACCAGAGGAAGTTCAGAGAGAAAAAGAGGCTGGAGTGCCCCTCACTTACCTGGGAGCTATGGAGGCCCGAATGAGAAAGCCTGCAGAGGCCCCAGGGGGATGGAGACTGGTCGCTGCGAATCTCTGCACTGAGATCCCCAGTGGCGCCCTGCGGAGGGAGAGTCGGGCTCCAGGACTGCCCCAGCAAGCCAAGTGCGCGCTGGGACGGAGGAGCGCGCCCCCTGGTGGTGCCCTGCTGGAGGCTCAGCGGGACCACCTTCCAAGCGGCGCGACTCCCACCCCGTTACCTTTTCTCCATCCAGTGTGGCTTCTCTGAAAAGGAGCTGGAAATGGCAAGGCGTGAGTACTAGCTGTGCAAGCGTGTTTCCAGCTCTACAGGAATGCCCCCTCTGCCCCCCGGAGTGGGAGCCCCAAACTGTAGAGACACAACTCTGCCTTCAGTGTGAGGATCGGGCGCATGGATTTCAGTGGGGCCTGTCCCACCTCCTACCACAGGAACTCTCCACGCTAAGCGCCCTCTGGCTCCATCATGGGAACGTGGGCTCTGCAGAAACCGAGGTCTCTACAAACACTAGCCATCTGAACACCTGAAAACCAGCGGTTCTCATGCCGGCTTGCCAGGAATCAATGTCTGTCTTCTTCCCTCTCTGGCTTCGGGTTCCTCCCCAAACAACCAGGGCATTAGAGGAAACAGCGGTCCCAGGTCTAACAAGTCTGTGTCTTCCCTGAGGTCACCAGGTAACCACATGGGACCATGGGGATGGTAAGAAATGTCCCCTCTGTGTGGGGGACTCCGAGCCTGGAGGAGGAGCCGGGGTGGGTAGGAGGCGCTAGGGATGGGCCCAGGACAGCCACACAAAGGTTTGCTTCCCTCTCCCTAGCGCACAGCTCACTCACCAGACGCCAGGAACTTCTCCCTATAGATCTCCTTCACCTCCAGGCTGGCCCGATCCCATGCCTCCTGGGTGGCCCTAGAAATCTTCTCAGGGCTGCTGATACTAGTTTTGAACTAACCAGGCTCAATCACATCTTCACTCCGAAGTAGGAGAGCTCCCTCCTGCAAGGCAGACAGGCAGAGGGGCAAGGACTTGGGAGGCCTTGGGGACAAACACAACAACGAAGTTTACCAAGACATTATGTATATTGAATGAGATGAATACAATGTCAGAAACAATTTCACAGCATACCACGAGGTACTGTTGAAGTGCTGAGAGCAGGACCCAGCCCTGGCAATGTCCCCAGCCACCGATGCCAACCTTCAGGCCAGGTCCCCTATCTCAGCAACTCCTCCAGAAAGTGAGCCTCCCTAGACACTCAGCATCAAGAAATCCAGAATTTCTGCTGAGAGAGAGAGGGCACGGTAACGGGGAATTCTGGGAAGGCAAATCCTCATCAGGTCACACTCTCCCCAAAAGTCCAGAGCTCCAAGGTCTCGAGGTTGGGGGGCAGCGGGGAGAGAAGAGGTTCTGCTGATAAGCTGGGTGAGGTGAAGAAAGCTAGTATGACTTCAAGTTCTGGAAAACATGCTGGGAATCTTCCCAGTTAGCAGAAGAGAGGTCTCTCTTGCACAGAGAGAAGCAATGAAGGGACACAAATGAATCTGGGTGTTACCTCTGTTCCCCACACGCTCTTTCACCCACCGGGCGGCTGCAGAGATCCTCTCTGTCTTGGTGATGTCCAGGATCACCATCCCCAGCCTGTCTGATGTCTGGCCTCTCAGACGCTGGGCTGCCTCCTCCGTCAGACACGAGGCCAGCACCCTCAAGCCTCGCAGGTCCCACTGCCGGGCCAGCAGGTTCCCGAAGCCCAAGTCACAGCCCATGATGACGATGTACTTGTCTCGGAGATACAAGCCCAGGAGGTAGTAGAGGCCCACACGGCTGCCAGGTGCAAGCACACGGCTTTGTGGGGAACAGATGGACAAGCTCTGATCAGAAGTCTGGCCTCCTCAATCCAGATGGCTGTGAAGGCAGTCGGGCCTCCTGGCTCTCTGGCATCTTGAAGTCTTTCATTTCCCTCCTGATCACTGTCTTTCTGGAACATTTCTCCCTACCCCCAACCTGTCTGCTCTTTGGACTACTTTTATAAGTGCTGACATATGTCCTTGAAAAGCCCCAGTCCTGCCCAGAAAGGAAACATGGCGAGTGCAGTGCCCCCTCACCCTTCCACTGCACTCTGCTCTCGGGACCCATGTGACCACACCGAGTGACACGGACCACTTTGCTCTGGCTTCCAGCTTTAGAACAGTTTCACTTGTCTGCTGACATGCTGAACCTGGAGATTCCCCAGCTCAGGAAGGTTCTTACTAGGAATATACACTTTTTTTGGGTGGGGGTGTTGTTCTTTTAAATTAACATATAATGTAAGGAAGCTACACTTTGATTCAAGACATATTTGCCAGGACGCCTTGGTGGCTCAGTGGGTTAAGCCTCTGCCTGTGGCTCAGGTCATGATCCCAGGGTCCTGGGATCGAGTGCCGCATTGGGCTCTCTGCTCATCTGGGAGCCTGCTTCCTCCTCTCTCTCTGCCTGCCTCTCTGCCTACTTGTGATCTCTCTCTGTCAAATAAATAAATAAAATCTTTAAAAAAAAAAAAGACATATTTGCCTTCAACATGTTCCCTGAGCCCGGGTTTCCTCCTTGGGCTCAGGATACAGAACTCAGTCCTCAGAAAGGAGAAGGCACAGAGTAGAAGGTCCCCTCCCGCTGCACTAGTTCTCTGAGGCAGAAAGATGTTCAGGACCCTGAAGGGGAATCTGACCTCAGAGGCGAGGAGATGGGAGAAGGGAATGGGGGTGAGCACACGCAGGAGAGACACGGCTCCCAGTCACTAGGAGGGTGGAAAGGAAACACGTGGGCCAAGCGGGTCTCACTCCGAGGAGATGCCCCGTCCCTGGCCTGGGGCGCCTGCTTGCCTTGTGCTCTGCCCTCCCACAGCCAGATTCCAGCCCAGACACAGACTCCAAAGACAGAAAAGACCGGTTTGCATAGGGGCCAAGGGAGGGGGTGTCCTAAACCCCACCGAAGCAGGCAGGGCTGTAAGCCTGTGTAACCGCAAAGATGTTCGTTCGTTCGGTGCGTGTCTGGGTGATGGTGGGAGGAGGCGGTAACTGCCCCCTCAGCAGACTAAAGAAGGGACTGGAGACCGGTCAGAACAGCTGTCCATGGAGGGGGTTCAGGGTGAGGCGGAGGACCCCACTTCCACAAAAGGAGAGTGGACAGAGCTGCGGCTGAGCAGCTTCCTCAGGGCACCCCAGTAGCCTCTGACAGGATTGGGCTCAGGTCCATGCCTACGTCCACAGGACTACACCAGCCACCTTCCCCCAGAAAAGAGACCTGGGAGGGAGGTGAGTCATGCAGAAGCTCAGAAGAATACTGAGCCTGGCTCATTTTGGCTGTCTTTATCCACACAGCTGTCCTGCCATCATGGCGGGCCCTTGAGCTGTAGCCCTGGGCAGGGCCCTTCAGCAAGCTTCAGTGTTTGTGTCCTTCAGGAAGCACTAGCAGAAATAAGACCCCCTAGCCAGTGTACAGCTCCCTGACACTCCGGAAAGGACATCTAGACGTGGTTCCCCAACCTCTTGAACGTCCTTCCCCAAGGGGCCACAAAATGGCTGGATGATCATTGTTTGAGGGGGAGAGAAATGGTGGAAATCCGGAAGCTCCAGGTGCAGCCTGACACAATGACTTCATGTGAATGAGGCAATGTGGGCTGCACCCCATTGTGCTAAACCCCTAGAGCATTGAGGACTGCAGCCCCTCGGGGGCAGGGATGGGTCTAGCCCCCGGCAGTGCCCCACATCCTGCAAGAGAAGTGTGTGCAGAGCTAGGTGACTGCCACACCCCACCTCGTGCTCCATTCTCACAGTGCGTTTCTCACAGTGTCTAACCATGTGAGAGTCTGCAGAACCTCCATCCCCTCTTCTTTATAACGAGGGAGGAGGATTGGGAGGGTCTCATGAGTTTAAGAACCCCTATGTTGTCATCAAGACGGAATCCTAGGAAGTCGAGGCCTCTGGAAACAGTGGAGAATTCAAGGGGCATTTCTGCCCAGCACCCATCAGGCGCTCAACCAAAGTGAGCGCAACAGAAGAAATCTGGAATCAGCAAGGGACTGTCAGGACATCTACAGAGCCCCCCAGGGGAGGTGCTGGAGATCAGGAAGTGGGGGGATTCTATGGGAGGAACAGAAGCCAGGAGATGGATAAGAAACTGCAGAGCAGGGAAGAGCTGAGGCATGCCTGGAGGCTGCTGGGGGGTCCCAGTTCCCTGGGGACCTCCCAGCCTTCAGTCTCTCCTCTTCCTTGCACTAACCTTACACACCTCCACATACACTCTCTTGGGAAACCACAGTGAGGAAATGGTTGTTCTTCTTCATCCTGTGGAAGCAAAGACAATTCTCCTCCCCTTTCTCAACCCCTCCCCAGGTCATCCCATGAAGGAGAGTTCACCCTCACTCAAGAAATATCCCAGAATTTCACAGGCTGAGTCACCTCCACAGAAGCCTATAGCATACCCCACTTATTATTATTTTTTTTTATTCCAGCCCCATCCATGAGAGGTGCTTCAGGGCAGTCATTTTTGACATGATGGACCCTTTTAAGAATCCAAGAAGACTCAAATCCCCATAAAAATGACTTAACAAAACATATGGGATTTTGAATATACTTTTCAGGGGGTTCCCAGATCACCTAAAGCCATTAGGTGCCAGGAATCTAGGTCAAGAATTCCCGCAATACGGGTTTACTGAAATACTACAGCAGTGGGACTCAGGCAAGTTGTCTGACCTCCCTGTGCCTCACGCTATGGTAGAAGCCTTGTCTCTCGTAGTAGCCACCTCCTTACGTTGTTACGGGGATTAAAGGCGGCACCTGGTGACGTCAAGCACCTCGCAGTCATGCCTGGTAAATGGTAAGTATTCAATAAATCTTAACTGTTACTATTACTACATCTCTTTTGTGGTAGTTCATAGCACCATTGAGGATGTTCTTGACCTTCTATGTAAGAAACACAACACCAGACAACTAAATAAAAGAGGAAGCTGGTGTTGACCCAGTGCAAAGAAAAATGGTGGTGGGACCAAGGAGAGGTATCTCAAGGTAATTCCACAAGAAGGGATCTCCTCTTCCTCACCCCTAGAAAGCGGGTAAGGGACATGCTTATGCCACACATTGTACATATCTCATCTCTGGCCTCCCATACAATAACACTTATCCTCACTTCATATAAAGGAACTGAGACTCAGAAAGGTAAAGTGGGGCTGCCTGGGTGGCTCAGTTGCTTAAGCATCTGCCTTTGGCTTGGATCATGATCTCAGGGTCCTGGGATCAAGCCCCCCATCAGGCTCCTTGCTCAGTGGGGAGTCTGCTTCCCCCTCTCCCCCTGCCATTCCCCCTACTTGTGTGCTCTCTCTGTGTGTCAAATAAATAAAAACAAAATCTTTTTTTTTAATTTTAATTTATTTATTTGACAGACAGAGAGCACAAGTAGGCAGAGAGGCAGGCAGAGAGAGAGGGGGAAGCAGGCTTCCTGCTGAGCAGACAGACCTCTGAGGGGCTCGATCCCAGGACCCTGGGATCATGACCTGAGCTGAAGGCAGAGGCTTTAACCCACTGAGCCACCCAGGCGCCCCAAAAACAAAATCTTTAATAAAAGAGAGAGAGAGAGAGAAAAGAAAGGTAAAGTGGTTGTGCAAAGTCACATGGCTCCTAAGTGGGAGAAACAGGTGTCAAAGCCAGGTCTGGTTCCAAGAAAGTGTTATCTCCACCGTGTCTCAGTGAAGAGTGAGTGAGCAGGAAGGACCTGAGCAGAACCAAGGACAGGGCCACCGGACCACATCCTTCTTTGCGGAACCTTGGGGAGCTCCTTATCTGGTGCTGTTGGGCAGACAAGGCTGCCTCTCTGGCATGGGGAAGCTGTGGGAGGAGGGCAGAAGGGCTTCTGCTGCTGGGCTGGGCTTCTGCACCCGGGGACTTCCGGGAAGCTGGCCAAACTCCTCAGCCTGGACCAATCCACAATCCATCTGCCCTCCACACATGAAGTGAGGTTCTCAGCCACACAAGCCAGCCCAATGGGGGAATGCCTGGGCTGGCCTGCCCAGCCCCTTCCTCTGGGGTCCAGGCACAAGCCCTTGGCCCCCACCTGACCCTGGGAAGCTGCCTGCTTTTATCTCTGTCTCCAATAACTCCTCCCTGGTACCTTCCTTCCTTTCTGATTGTTGATTACAATGTCTTGTCTACATTTTTTGAAGGAAAAAAAAAACTGGGGGGGGGGGTGGGTAGGAAGGAGAAAGAGCAAATTTCCAGGAATTGTTTTGCTACTGCTGTTCCTGTTACTTGGAGCAAAGCTGTTTGCCACCCCCCTCCTCCTCAGGTTGGCAAAAAGCCTGGGTCCTCCCCCTCTGTCTTTCCCTTCCTTCCAATCTCTCTCTCTCCAGCTGCACACCTCCTCCCTCCAAAGAAAAACAGGCCATGAAAACTGCAGAGCTGTCACTTATCTCTTCCTGAGGGAGCAGCTTTCCCTCTGAGCCTCTGCCAGAAGGCACCGCCAGCATTTCCTCCTGCCGCAAATACACAGTCAGTGATGTGAGGGCCGGGGGCCTGGGAGCAGGTGGAGGTGAGGCTGCAGGGGTGATGTCTCTGTATGGGAGGGAAAAGGTCGGGGGGTGGAAGAGTCTGAGACCCCGGAGACAGGAGCCACTAAAATGTAGTCTTCAGAAGACTGGAAATGGCGATGAGTCAGAATGTGTAGAGAGAGCAGCGACAAGAACTAGGGTCTCCCTGGAGGGTTGGTCCAACAGAGCCTCCCTCTGCATGGCTCAAAGGTATGGGGAAGGAAAGGAGAATCCTCAGAAGACTTCCTATTGAAAAATGATACCTATAGGATAGAAATTGAGATCTGAGAGAGAGAGAGAGTGTGTGTAGAACTGTTGGGGAAAAAATCAAAGTAGGGGCACCTGGGTGACTCAGTGGGTTAAAGCCTCTGCTTTCAGCTCTGGTCATGATCCCAGGGTCCTGGGATCGAGCCCCGCATGGGGCTCTCTGCTCGGCGGGGAGCCTGCTTCCTCCTCTTTCTGCCTGCCTCTCTGCCTACTTGTGATCTCTCTCTCTGCAAAATAAATAAATAAAATCTTTTTAAAAAATCAAAGTAAACCACATTTTACGTCATCAGAGCTCATCATGACGGAATTCTTGATCTAGGGGCCATCTGATGTGGGAGGAGAAGTGTGACATAATAAGAAATGTATCTGCCCCCAATTCCTGAGCTCCTAAATCCCTTAGGAAATTTCCTAGATAGCTTCAGGATGGGGACTGGTTCCCAGAAAGACCAAAACTTGATTAGAAGCTTAGAACTTCCAACCTCACCTCCCATCCTCTGGGAAGAGGTCAGAGACTAGATATTAAATTAATTATAGATCACGCCTATGTGTTGAAGAAGTCACAAAAATGCCTGAACTATGAGGTTCAGAGAGCTCCTGGGTTGATGAACATATCTACATGCCAGGAGGGCAACATACCCCAACTCCACGGGGACAAAGCTCAGGAACCTTCCCAGCCTCACACTATATATCTCTTTATTTGGCTGTTCATTTGTATCCTTTACAATAAACCAGTAAACACAGTGAACGCTTCTCTGAGTTTTGTGAAAAACTCCAACCAAGTATTGAAACTGAGGTGGGGAGGGATTGCGGGAACTTTGTAACCATGTTGGACAGAATTGTGAGTACCTTAGGGACCAATGATTTGTCACTGGCCTCTGAAATGAGAACAGTTGTGTGGGACTGAGCCCTTGAACTTGTGGAGTCTGACACTAACTTCAGGTTGGTGTCAGAAATGATAAATTTCAGGATACCCACTTGGTGTCCGGGGGAGGGGGTTGGAAAATTGGTTACCCCTACATGTTTGGTGTCCGAAGTGTTGTGCGTAGAGAACCTGTTTTTCTATAGGAGGCTTTAGGAAAACTGCAAAATTAAAAATATCCCTTCTCATGGCAATGATTGGTGGTGATGGTTGTACAACAGTGTGAACATATGTATTTTTTTTAAGATTTTTTTTTTTAATTTGACAGCAAGAGAGATAGAGCGAGGGCAGGAACATGGGCACGGGGAATGGGAGAAGGAAAGCAGGCTTCCCGCTGAGCAGGCAGCCTGATGCAGGGCTCGATCCCACGACCCTGGGATCATGAATTGAGCCGATGACAGACGCTTAGTGACTGAGCCACCCAGGCGCCCTGAACATACATATTTTATTATTTATTTAAGTAATCTCTATGCCCAGTGGTAGGGCTTGAACTCATCACACCCCAAGATCAAAATTTGCATGTTTTACCAACTGAGCCAGTCAGGCACCCCTTACTTAAGGCTACTGAACTGTATAATTAAAGATAGCTAACATGGAGGCCTGCTTCTCCCTCTCCCTCTGCTTCTGCTCTCTCTCAAATAAATAAATAAATAAATGAAATCTTTTAAAAAATAGCTAAAATGGTAAATTTGATGTTATGTTTATTAAACCACCATAAAAAATTAATTATTAAACTGAAAAAGAAATCCCCTTCTTGAATGGATACACAAAATGTGGTGTAGCCTGGCCATGGAGTATTACTCAGCCACACCAGAGAGTAAGGAGGTGCAGATACCTGCCACAGTGTGGATGAAGTTCCCCAGCACTGCCAAGTGAAAAATGAAACAGACATCAAGGTCGCACTTTGTATGATTCTACTTCTATCAAATGTCCATAACAGGTAAATTCGCAGAGACAGAAAGCAGAATGGTTGCTGCCAGGGGCTGGGAGAAGAGGGAAACAGGGAGTACTTCATGGGTGTGGGGTTTTCTTTTGGGAAAACGTGAGGACCTACGGAGAGGTGGTGGTTACACAACAGTGTGAATGTACTGAGTGCCGCTGAACTGTATTCTTGGTTGACATTGGTATGGGAACTTCACTTTGATTAAATATGCACACCTAGTCCCCTCGGGCCAGCACACCCTCAGCCCTACAGGCCACAGAGCATGGGCCTAGCTCCAGGGGACTCTGCCCTCTGCACCGGTGGGCCTGTGTGTGACAGGTGGCCTCTCTGTGCTTAACAAACAGAGGATAAGGAAGCCCACCCCTCATCCCCACAGGGGGTACAACAAGGTATCTCAGAGATCAAATGCTTAACAGCAGCAAAAATGCTCCGAGAAGCTGGAAGCTCTGCTGGCACAAGACAACACAAACCCACGGGCTCTGAGCCTTCGCCCGTGGCTTGGAAGGAGGGAAGCGTGGTGTCTACCTGCCTCTCCTGACCCACCCACCTCATGAGAAGTGTGAAGCAGCAGGGGAAGGATGCTGCTCTCCCTGCCCCCCTACCTAGGAAACTCCCTGAAGTTCAATGCAGCCCCCTTTCCACCCCCTACCCCCCGTTCAGTCTTCCCTCTCTCTCCAGATTCTCCCCCTCAGAGCCCAAATGCAGGGTGGGTGCAAGGCAGTGGGGAAAGGCAGCATGACTGAAAGTCTGGCTGATTTTCGGATTTATTTTCGCCTGCCCACCCCCATCCAGTTTTGCTTTAGTAGGAATCAACAGACAGGGGAGAGCAGGATTCCAAGCCCACTCAGAGTGGAAAACACATACGTAGGTAAAGCATTTACCACAGGCCTGGCCCTGTGCTAAACACTTCACCTTGTGGGCTCACTGAATTCTCACAATACCCCTATTAGTAGACAGTATTGTCCCATTTTGCAGAGGAGACAACTGAGGCTTAAAGAGGTAAATTCACACAGCTGGTGAGTTAGGAGTCGGGATCTTCGTGATTGCAGCCTGACTCCTCCCTGCCACTGGCACACGGGTCATCTGCTGTGACTTCCCCTCTATCTGCATTGGGGGAAGGCAGGAAAAACCCTGACCCTCTCCCACGGAGCCTCAGCCAGTGATACTGCTTCCCGGATGAGAAGGACGGCCCTGAAGCCCACAGCGAAGCCAGCCCCACGGCCACCGGCCCTCCAGTCTCCTCACGGCTCTGCAACAGCCCAGACCAGAAGCGCTCCTGACAGAAACGCAGGTGGGTGTCTCCCTCTTAGGAAAGAAGGGAATCAGGGCTTGAAGACAAACTGACTTTTGTGCATGACCCACAGATGTCCCCGGGGATAAATGAGAGGGGTGTGTGTACGTGTGTGTGTGTCCCACATCCATAGCCCGAAGGTGAGACAGAGTAGACTTCCTAAGGAAGGCCCAGGTGAAAGGGCTAAAAGGTGAGGTTCGGGAGAGAAGTAGAGGTCGGAGCCAGCCTGTGGCCC
Organism: Meles meles; assembly: GCF_922984935.1. NCBI lineage: Eukaryota > Metazoa > Chordata > Mammalia > Carnivora > Mustelidae > Meles > Meles meles. Next base: position 96,771,976 of record NC_060072.1, read on the forward strand.
GAGCTATGTTGGGGCCCCCCAGGCTGGGAAGGAATCTGGCTGGGCACAAATAGCTCTAGTCTCTCGAGCCACCAAGTCCTAACAAAACATCTCTGCTCACAGGTCAAGGCGGGCAAGGGAGCTGCGTACTAGTTCTCCACAGTCTGAATTTAAAACTCTCTCTCTTGCCTCTTCAGACCCAGAATCCTTTCCCAAAGCATCCTGGTCGCTGTGGCCCGCTAACTTGAGATCTAAGGCTGCTTTCGAGGTCTCCTTTATCTTCCAACCCTCTCTTCTCCCCACTAGGCGTACACCAGTGCTAATGTCGGTTAAGGACAACATGGCGCCTGCCCCCACAGAAGGCTTCACCACGGCACCTGCTAGTGACTTTGGAGAGATCCACAACTGGAATGAGCTGCTCTCCTTCTTCAACCACACCTTGCCCGAGTGCCACATGGAGCTCCGAGAGGACACCAAGCAGGTGATCCTCTTTGTCCTCTACCTGGCCATCTTTGTGGTGGGCCTGGTGGAGAACCTCCTGGTGATATGGGTCAGTTGGCGCTGCTTGGGCCGGGCGGGGCTGATGAACCTCTACGTCCTCAACATGGCCATCGCAGACCTGGGCATTGTCCTGTCTCTGCCCGTGTGGATGCTGGAGGTCATGCTGGACTACACCTGGCTCTGGGGCAGCTTCTCCTGCCGCTTCACGCACTACTTCTACTTTGCCAACATGTACAGCAGCATCTTCTTCCTGGTGTGCCTCAGCATCGACCGCTACGTCACCCTCACCAGCACGTCACCCTCCTGGCAGCGCCACCAGCACCGAATGCGGCGGGCCGTGTGCGCAGGAGTCTGGGTCCTCTCGGCCATCATCCCACTGCCCGAGGTGGTGCACATCCAGCTGGTAGAGAGCTCCGAGCCCATGTGCCTCTTCATGGCGCCCTTTGAAACCTACAGCACGTGGGCCCTGGCGGTGGCCATGTGCACCACCATCCTGGGCTTCCTACTGCCCTTCCCGCTCATGGTGGTCTTCAACGTGCTGACGGCCTGCCGACTTCGGCAGGCGGGATGGCCCGAGGGCCGGCGCCACTGCATACTGGTGTGCGCCTACGTGGTCATCTTCGCCATCTGCTGGCTGCCCTACCACGTGACCCTGCTCCTGCTCACACTTCACGGGACCCACATCGTCCTCCACTGCTACCTGGTCCACCTGCTGTACTTCTTCTACGACGTCATCGACTGCTTCGCCATGCTCCACTGTGTGGTCAACCCTATCCTTTACAACTTCCTCAGCCCAAGATTCCGGGACCAGCTGCTGAGCGCCGTGGTCCATTACCTTCCCAAGGCCCGGGCCAGGGCGGACAGACGGGCTTCCTCGTCGTCCTCCTCCTCCACTCAGCATTCCATCATCATCACCAAGGAGGGCGCCCAGCCTGCTGCGGCAGGCCCCCAGAACCACCAAGCCTGAACCGGTAGGCGCCAACAACCTCACCCCTCTCCGCACCCCAGTGTAGATTCCACTCTCCATCAGTGAAGAAGAAAGCTGCGGGTGTAGGTGAGAGATTGGGGGGGAGTGGGGGGAGGGCCAAAATGCTCACCGCCAATTTTGAGTGTGTCTTATAAAAGTGAGATGGGGAGGAGGCGGGGGGCAGGGAGGGGCAGAGAATAGGTCTTTGGTGGTGTCCTGTTCGTTTCAATCCTTGGGACTCAAGAAGACACTCGGGAAAAATGGTGAAATAAGTAACAGAGACAGCCGTGACTCTGGCTCTTTCCAAAATCTGTACTTCCAGCTGGGATAGGCTAAAGAGAGGCTCAGCAGAAACTCGACACACTCATTTCAACAATCACCCTGGCCGGAAAGAGTGTGCTCTGTGGGGACCTCACACAACTTTCCTTTTGTGCTTGTGTGCTTGCTGATTCCCCCACCCCCCACCCCTGCACACTGTGCAGGCTGTGAGGACAAGCGGTCAGAGGCCAAGGAACCAGGAGGCCTCAGCAGTTTCCTAGCATCCTCGGTGATATGATGGATGGAGGGGGTGAAGCAGAGGTCTGGTGCCCCACCCCCACCATCCAGGAAGTGGCTCCATTTCCTTGTTGATACTCTCGCCTTCATCCATCCTGTTTCCCTCCCCACGAAGCAGGGAGCCATCCCAGAGTCAATGCTCCTCGGAGCCCACCTGCTCCCGCCTTCAGATGTAGGACATTTCCAGACTTCTAGGAAGAGATGCTATCAGAAATCCGCCCCCATCCCTCCCTTTCTCTCTAGATCTTGGAAAATATCAAGGGACATTCATTCTGAGAGCAGACCTTGGGAGAGGCAGTGGCAGACGCTCCCGGAGGCTCTGTCCCTCAGCCCTTGTCCCCTGAGTAGGGGATGGGGAAGTAGAAATTTTCCGATTCTGTCACAAGGCAGAGCTCTGGTATTCTAAGTCAGTCCTCACCCTTAAACTTCATTCTCCCTGGCCAGGTCTTCCATAATTTTCCTGTCCAGCAACTTACTTCTATTCACGCTTGTCCTAAGCCTTCTTGTTGACAAGTAGGTCTTCTGGAAAAGACTCATTTATCAGTTTGGGAATCTAGGACCATGTCCATGAAGAAAAAGTCTAAGAACCTGTCCCCAGTCCACTAGTTCCAAGTGCTTGGTGTCCTAACCCCGACCCGAGCAGAATAAAGGGCTTGTGAACATACTCACTGAGGGCCTCTGCTCTGCTCAAGAGCTCAGTATTTCTGGAATGTTTCACTTGGAATATCCATTCACTGACCTGGAGCGCCGTCCCGCTTTTAGAAATCTGAGAACCGCGTTTATCTGATGCACTCAACACGTGCTCCGATAGTGTATGTACCTGTCTGTCAGGGCCACAGAGGGAAATGCGGCTGCAGTCCCACTCGCCAAACCCAAATCCGAAAGGGTCTTAAGCGACAGATAGCTACTCTGTGGCACAGAGCTGAAGACTTTTTCAGCCAGGACAGTCCGGGTCGTGACTTGGGGTTGTAGGAAGGGATTAACCTAACAATACACAAAGTGCATTAAAAAAGACTTTCCACCTTTGTGCCCATATAAAAACCAAGCCCAGCGGCGCCTGGGTGGCTCAGTGGGTTAAGCCTCCGCCTTTGGCTCAGGTCATGATCTCAGGGTCCTGGGATGGAGGCCCGCATCCGGCTCTCTGCTTGGTCAGGAGCCTGCTTCCTCCTCTCTCTCTCTGCCTGCCTTTCTGCCTACTTGTGATCTCTGTCTCTCAAATAAATAAATAAAATCTTTAAAAAAATAAGTAAATAAAAATAAAAATAAAAACCAAGCCCAAATCTGATGCCCTTATCACTGCCTCTGCTGACTTGAGGCTCCACAAGTTTCCTAAAGGGAACCCAATGTCACATCTGTCACCTCCTGGGTTACCTGGGACACCAGCCCCTCAGGGGCTCACTCTTCTCAAGGATTTCTTTGGCATCACGTTGTCACCCTGAGCGGCAGGAATACCTCCTTAGGGGCTTGGGAGGCCAGAGCCCAGGGTGTGCTGACAGCGGCAAGGCTGCTCCGTTCGGCATTCCCTGAGCCCTGACCGGCGCTACTCCTGACCCACGTGTGGAGACCAGATGGAGCGCGTCACGCCCCAACTTCTGATGTCTAGCTCCGGCCTTGTGGAGGTACGTTTGTTAACGACCCCATGAGACCGTGCCAAACTTTCACCTCCTCTGAGTCTGCCTCTGTCCGCCCGGACATGCCACATCAGTGAATCAGATGGCACTGGCAGGACCATCTGAGGCTGAACCCCTAGCCCAACTAGCCATGAGCAAAGTCCATTACTCTCTGGGCCAACAGATACCCCCGGGGAGGTTTTCCCTGGAAAGGTTGGGCTATTGACTTGTTTGCCACTAAAAACAGGTCAACAGGTTAATCCTGGGGAATTCCAGCTTCAGGAAAGGAAATCTGTGGGGGCGCCTGGGTGGCTCAGTTGGTTAAGCTTCTGTCTTCAGCTCAGGTCATGGTCTCAGGGTCCTGGGATTGAGCCCTGTGTCAGGCTCCCTGCTCAGCAGGGACCTTGCTTCTCTCTCTCCCTCTGCCTCCCTCCCAACTTGTGCTTTTTCTCTCTCTCAAATAAATAAAATCTTAAAAAAAAAAAAAAAAGGAAAAGAAACTGTGCTACCCAAAAGAATCCTGGCATTGGGGGTGCCTGGGTGACTCAGTGGGTTAAGCTTCTGCCTTCAGCTCAGGTCATGATCTCAGGGTCCTGGGATTGAGCCCCAAGTTGGGCTCTGGGCTCAGCGGGAAGTCTCCCTCTCCCTCTGCCCCTCCCCTCTGCTCGTGCTCTCTCTAATAAAGAAAACCCTTTAAAAAGAATCCTGACATCTGCTGAGCACAATGCTGCCACTACCAGGTGTTGGGCCCCGATCTTCTGAACTCAAGTGACAGAGTAACCCCAGTCAAGAGGAAAAGAATTCCTGTTTCAAGTTTCCTTTTTTTATTCTAAATAAAAACCACACTTTGTGCCGAACAATGGAATATAAAAGAATCAGATGTACAACGATTTTAGACATCTACTATTTGGGAAAAGAAGTTTACAAAATATACAAAACTTTACAGCAATAGATAGTAAACACTTAAATATTAGGAGGTCAGTACTTATTAATTTAATGGAAGGAAGTTAGGCATCAACAACTCTTCTCGGTTTCATAAGAGACTTTCACTAGCAGAGGTGGGAGGGAAGGGTGGACTGGACAGGGGAAGGATGTTAAAGAAACAGCAAAATCAAAACAGTTTCATTTTCATTCTGATGTTAAGTCTGCCGATGAGTGATGACAGTGAAATGAATGCTGTGTGCCCCCAGCTTCCTGACGACTCAGGGCAGGACTGAAGCAAAAGAACGTGAGGGGACATCCGGACGGGCAGACTTCTCCACAGCCCACTCCCACACCAACAAAATCAGTGTCCACCTAGAAAAGGACTTAAATTCACTTCCAAAGTTGAGTAGTCTCAGGAACAGGGCACAGTAAGAGGCCAGAAGACGAAGAAAATTCATCAGTAGCAAAACCTGACTGGGGAGAAGGTATTTAGGCCCAAAGGTTTGTCCTGGAGACAAAGGGGTGCTGATGGATCAGAAGAGAAGAAAGTAAAAAAAAACTTTTACCCATTTCCTGGTCCTTAGGGGTCACCCGGGGCCCAACCCCCTCCTTTCTTTCCACCTAGCCATAAACTACAGAGACTCCCTGGGGTCTTAAAATGTAGGACCAAATACTAAAATGTAGCAGAGCTTCCCAGCAAGCACTACAGCATCAGCAAGCCGGCACTGGCTCACAGGAGAGGTGGGAGATGGACCCCTTCCTGTGGCCAAAGCAGCCTCTGCTGTTTATTCTGACGTGCTATGCAAGTATTACCTTCTTCCCTTAAGAAACAGGTCAGGAATAGCCTCGTGCCTGGTTTAATGCTCTACAGTCGCCATCTTGAAATTCTTCATTTTTAAACAAAGGACTCTGCAAATTATGTAGCTGGTCCTGAGTACAGAACAACAGAGAAGAAGGGGGAGGAGAAAAGACATTCAGGGGTCAGAAAAAACCTCAGAACATTACAGCAGACTGCTAAACTGGGCTCCAAGGCAGAGGGGAAACAAAACAGAAGGCGGAAAAAAAGTTTAAAAAACTCAAAATAAAATGAATACCTTCGACCAGGGATCCCAGAGTGCCCTTTGCCACAACACAGAGTTTCAAGTAAAACAGTTCGGAAAAGGGTGAGCTGGAGGTGGAGGCCGCAAACATGACTCTAAACAGGGGGAGGGGTCAGGTGTGAATATGGGAACAAGCAGAGGAATGGGGTTTGGTCAGTGAGCCTCATGAGCTACTGACCCCTGCTACACGTCTGACCGCAACCAACCAGCGCCCCCGCCCACCCCACCCCCCAATCAAGTGCTTGGCCTCAGGAGGATCAGTGAGTGCAGCTTTTTGTTTAGTGTTTCAGGGGCAAGGTTCAAGGATTTGCTTTTTGGTTTACTGGCAAAAAGGGAAAACTTCACAGTTTCAGGTTAGGTATACAGACTACCCAGCATCCACGATGCCCTCCGTTAAGGAAAAGGGTTTCTCTAGCACACTGATCCATGCTTGGCCAGCTGGCTGAGTTCCAGTAAGTACCACCTCTCTCAAATCTGACCGTTCAGAAACTGGTCCTCATTGACAGTCTAGGAGGGATCACTCAGCCTTCAAAAGCTTAGCAAATACTTGACGGCGGCCTTCCGCACATTTGCCTTCTTAAATTTCCAACAGTCAGTGCGGGAAAAGAAAGGGAGAAGCCAGTCAGGGACAGAAAGTCTCAGCACTGCTTTCTTGACAAGAATGACCTGAGGGGACGCATAACAAGTTCGATGGTGAAAAGTGGCCACTGGTACAAATCCCTTCATGTAACAGTCACCCCACCAGAGAGCCAGGCACTCCAACTGGGAGGCTTTACCAATTTAGGGCTAGAGAGAGAGGCAGCAAGTCCGACAGGGACGGAACTTTGGCTTGCCTGTGTGTCTTAATATAGCTTTCCAAGTTTAGGAAGGATGAGAAAATGTGCAAAAAGGTCCTTCATTTAACTTGTTCCCCTCAACCCCGTCCCCTATCTACTCAAGCACATGCAGGAAAGGCCGAGGAATTTAATAAGCCCCAACTTCCTAGAACTCACATCCATCACCTAAAGGGTTCCCTGGGCTTATTCTGAAAGAGACTATCTGGACAGAAAGAAAAGGAGTCGCTTGTTTAAAGGCTAGACACCTTCTCCCTGAGTCCGAGCCCCCATTTCCCAAACCTCTGGCCAGAACCGTCCCCTGGACCATGGCTACTCTCTGGGGAGAAACTCATTTTCCTTAAGTCACTTATCCAAAAGAGATGCTGGGTACTATGTATATAAAAGCAAAAATAAATAAATATCAATGTCCAAAAAGGCTCTGTGAGTTAATTAAAACCACTCGCTTGTGAAACAGCCCGGGTGCTGTTGAGTCCCCCTCAAGGGCAGTGTCAGGGCGGAGGCCAGGGACTCCCAGAGCTCACCTGAGCAGGCTGAGGTAGTATGAGTTACTGAGGTGCTACCTTGTGAATATGCGGGATCCAAAGGCCCTCTCCCTCAAGCCTTCTTTGGGCAAGAACCCCCCAAAAGCCACAAAGAATGGAGCAACCAGCCCCAAGGGCTGGGCAGACTGCATCCCAGCCACCTGGGGCAGGCCTGCACCAGCTGCCGTCCAATAGCGCCCCCTGGTGGCGATGCAATGACAGATCAGGATAAATTCCAGCAGGTCAAAGGTGAGCTGCCAAAGCTCCTGGCCAATTAGCACAAAGTAAACAACAGGTTACCTGACTGGGACAGACGGACCGCACATCCCGGACCGCACATCCCGCTACACACTCGGGTCCCTTCGATCCTGAAGGGCTCAGAGTCCATCACTCTGCCACCCCGTGGGGTCTTCTCATCTACACCACAGGTCAAACACACTTCTAGGTGGGAGACTGGATGTAAATTAAGGCAAGGTTGCTGCTGTCAGAGACATCCCCACCTCTCCACCAGGAAACTCAAGGTCGAGGGAGGTAGCCATATGACAGATGACTGTATCAAAGTGGCTCCCTGTCCTCTTTACCCCACAGGGAAGGCCTAACCAACCACCTGGGCTACAACTCCATAAAATCGCATTTCTTTGGAATCGAGGAGAAAAGAGAAGCCTCCCTTCCTGTCCATCCAGGCGGCCACTTCCGGTGGCCCTGGAGGACACCTCTTCTGACCAGCAAGGATTCATCCCAAAGCTTTCTGACCTAAACAGAAAGCTCTGCCCCCAGTTTGGATCTAGCTGCCAAAAGATTTTCCTGTCCCCCCAGCAGATCAGAGCGTGGAAATGAGCAGGCGCTGCTGTCTCATCTGCCTTTTCCCTGCTGAGGGCCGGGCCTGGCGCCTGAAGTGAGCTGCCCTGCAGACTAGTCTTTTCTGAAAGACCTCATTCCCCAAATCTCTCTCACTGCTGGGCATCCCAGTTGGAAATCTGGCAATAATACCCACAGTGAAAACCTCTCTCCACCTCCTCTATTCAGTGAGGCTGTTGGTTGGATTCTTAGCAGCATAAATACCTATCAGTAAACTAAAACTTGAGAGGCGCGGAGAGGAGATCTAGTCAGGGGATCTAGTTGGCATCAACTGCCTGACCAGATCCCAAGCCCGGCCTCCGAAGACTCAAAAACACAGCCCTCCGTGAGCAAGAACAGGTAAGGAGGTAAACATGATAGGGCCGTTGCTTCTCAAAAACAGTAACAGCTCGTGTGCTCTTTCTTCTTCTTTCAACACAAGACAGAACAGAATTTCCTAGCAAGGCCAAATTGAAACTTCGGCTGCGGAGGGCCCAACAGCCATTAGAAAATCAACGTCCTGGCTGCCGCCTGGGAGCTGCCCTTGGCTCCGCAGGGACCCAGTCAGCTGTCCGGGTTCTTCTCCGCCTCTTTGGAATGGATAATGTACATGAAGGTCTGCTCAATGGTGAAGTCGGGTGGGAGGCTGCCTTTGTGCACGCCCACGTGCTTGCTCATGAGGTTGAGTGTGGAGCTGTAGTGGCCACAGACCGTGCAACGGTACATGAGGGCCCCCGAGTGCGTCTTCAGGTGGCACTTGATGGTCGAGCGGCCTCGGAAGAACTTGTGGCACACCTTACACTGGTACGGCTTCTCGCCCGTGTGGATGCGCCGGTGGTAGTTGAACTCACTTGTGTGGGCAAACCTTTTGCCGCAGACCTTGCAGCTGTACTTGCTGTTCCCGGGCTGGCCCTGCAGAGCCAGCTCCTCGCTCAGGAACTCCTCCGCCGGCAGCTTCCGCTTCTGGAGAGCGGGGTGCTGCAGCCCCGCGGTGGGCCGGGCGTCAAGGCCACTGCCGCATTTGTGCTGGCTCACGTGGTAGCGGTAGGCGGCCTCCGACTTGAAGCTCTGGCCGCACAGGTGGCAGCGGAAGAGGGCGTCCTCCAAGCTTTGGTGCACGGCCATGTGCTTCTCTAGAAGGTGCCAGTCCACGAAACTGTTTGCACAGACGGAGCAGGAGAAGACGGAAATGCCCAGGTGGGACAGCGTGTGCCACATGAGGCTGCAGAGGTTGAGGTGGCGCTGGTCACAGACGCTGCAGGCCTGGCCCTTCAGGTGCAGATGGTCAAGGATGTGTCCTCGGACTGCATGGAAATCTCTGGCCAGTGCCTTCCCACAGGCAGCGCACTTCAATTCTGCAGCGGCTGCCCCAGAAAAGAGAGCCAGCTTCCCAGAGAGGGGGTCGTTGGGGTGGACGATGATGTTGTTCTCAAATATCCCATCCCGTCGGTGGAGGGTAAGCTGCCACTGGGTAAAGAACTTAGTTTCACACATGTCGCAGGAGAAGAGGAAAATGCCGATGTGGGACAGAACGTGGGTCACCCGGGAGTTTCGGTCCTGGAAGTGGGTTTCGCAGACCTTGCAGTTGCCCGTCAGCAGGTCCACATGGTCCCGAGCATGCTGTCGGATGAGCTGAATGTTGGGTTCTAGAACTTTCTTGCACACCTGGCAGGGCATGGCCTTATTCTCCCGGTTGTCACTCTCACCAAAAGTCAGCTCATCCTCACTGTCGTCACTCAACTCAATCACCTCCTCGGCGGTGCCTATCTCCTCGGTGGGGTCTTCAAACTGCAAGTCATCATCCCCCAGCTCGTCCAGCTGGAGCTCATCCATCTGCCCAAAGCCCGGATCTTTGGAGTGGTCGCTATTGCTCAGACACGAGTTGGTCCCAGGGGTAATGTCAATTGCACGGTCAGGGGGGAAGAAGCTGTTTTTGCTGAAGTCTCCGTTGCTCTGAACCTTGTACGGCTGGCAGGAGCTCGTGCTGGTTTGGATGCCCATGCTGACAGCGCCTAGGACCGGCTGAGTCACCAGACTAGGGACGGGGGTGAAAGGAGCAGGGCCGTCGTGATCTTCCGTCTTCGGCGGCATGGGCTGCTGCGACAGAGGCAAGCTATGGTTAGTGTCACCGGTGACATTTCTCTCTTCCTCTTTACAGCTTCCTCCAGCATCACTAGGTAACACATAGTTCCTATCAGGACCGAAGTGCTCCCCACCCCCCCGGAGGTCTCCAAGCGGATAGGCAGGTTCCGCTGAGCTACAACTCTGGGTACCGGAGTGGCTCTCCCCGCTGCTGGTCAGGGGCTTGGCCATGGCGGTGCTCTCCAAGTCAGGAAAGGTCGAATGACAGGCCCGGAGGAGATCCTCCATGCCCAAGCGCTCGGCCACCTCATAGATAACCCCAACATTGATCAGGTCTGTGAAGAGCTCTGACGTGTAGACAAAGCTCAGAATCTTCTCGAAGTTGGCGGGGGTGATGAAGTCCACCACGTAGGTCCTGGCAGCATCTAGCCCTGTATTCAAGAAGAGGTTCTGGAAGTAGCCCGCCGCGCAGGCCAGCACAGCCTTGTGGGCTGGGAAGGAGCGGCTCCCCACCACAATAGTGACATCGCACATGGTCTCCGAGAGCCGGCACTTGTTGAGTTCCTTCAGCAGGTTGTTGGGGTGGTTGGTGCTTTGCAGTTTGATCCTCATGCCCATCTTAGCAGCTCCTAGGACGTTGCCTCTGTATCAGCACGGTTCACCTGTGGACAGTAAACGGAAGAGATGGATGGACAAACACATCCCTGCACTCGAGGAGCTCGGCAGAAGAAAATACCGCCAGTCTGAGTGTTTGCGAGCCCTGGGCGGGGAGCAGGAGCCAAGGGACACCGTGCTGCTCCATGCTGCTGGGAGCAAGGACAAGTGACGGGACAATGACCTCTCCCCCTGCATGTTCCCAAAGACAGAACAGTCACAACAAAACCTGAAAGTATTGAAAAAAATCTGATAGCACTGTCTGTGAGAGTCAATAAGAAAGGGGAGTAACCCTGGTGGGACAGAAGCTAGTACCTTAGGGCCAAGTCAGAGACAACCTCTCGGACACAATCCCTCACTTCATTACCAGACGGAGAGCTCAGATGAATCTCCTAACTTTTTCCCCAATACAAGCTTTCCTATCTCGTTCAGTATTTTCACTTCTCTTACAACACCAAACGCCATAAAGTACTTGAACATCATTACCAAAGTTCCATTAGCTGCTGAGGGCAAGAGAAGGTTGCTCTTTTATTTTCTTATCAATGCTCTGTCCTTCCAGTCCGTAAATAGACCTCTTGCTCATTAATGAGTTCTGATCTCTCCCTTCCTAAGCCACCTGCCTAGTCTCTTGTCTTACCGAAACGCAGAGCCATCCAGATACTGCTGTCTCCTCCTCTGCATGCTTAAGATTAAGCTAAAACACTCAAGACCCAAAGAAATAAAGCAAAATAGGATACACTGTAGCATTTACTATTACTTATATATGCCTTTTATTTTAAATCACCCTTTTGGGATCTATGCATATGCTGATCAGAACGAAAAGACTTACTTGATGCCCTAAGAGGGCATCTAATTATACAGGCAAGACTCCTAAAGGCTTGCTGGATCCCACTTTCCCCGCCTTTTCAAGTCCTGCATGCGTGAGGAAGACAAGCTAGTTGCATTCACCTTCAGTCTCAGCACTCGCCCCGCGCAACACAGCCCCTTTCTCCACCTCACCACCTCTACAAACTCCCAACTTTTTCTGGGGTCCAAGAAGCTTCTGCGCTTTGTTGGGATACAGGGAAGCGTCTCCCGGGCCCTGGCGGCCACACATCAGGTCGGGGCACTGGCAAGCCTGAGTGGAGGGTGGGAGGGGGGGCACACTGGGAACTTCCGAGAAGGCACCCCAAGAATCCCGTGGTGCCGCAGTCTCCCCTCTGGAGGGTCAAACCCAGCAAGAAGGGCGTTGGATCGGGCCGGGGTGCTCCACCTGGGGGCCACCGAGCAGCTCGGTCGATCCCCAAGCGGCAGGGGATCCCCCCGGGGCGTCTGCGGGGGCGCCGGGCCAGACGGGAGCGAAAGGATGGGCGGCAGGACCGGCCGAGGTCGGCGCGCGGCCGGGTACGATAGGTCCGGCAGACGGGAGCGGGCAGAAGGGAGCCCCGCGAGAGCGAGAGAAAGGCCGGGACGGGGGTCGGGCCTCGACCGGGGGCAGCCCTCGGCCCGGCCGCGCTTACCCGGCTCCGCGGGGCCCGAGCACCATCGCCACCGCCGCCTCACACAAAGGCCCCGGCCCGCCGTGCCCGGCCCGACGAGGAGGCGGCGCCGCCGGCCGCGGCCAGACTCTCCATCCGCCGCGCCGCTCGCCGCGCCGGCCCGGGCCGCCCCCGCCGCCCGGCCCGCAGCGCCCCCCGCCGTCCCGGAGGAGGCAGCGCCCCCCGCCGCTTGGCCGCAGCGCCCCCAGCCGCCGGGGAGGAGGCAGCGCCCCCCAACGGCAGGGCTGGGAGCTGGGTGGGCCGGGCCAGAGTCTGGCGACTCCGCCCTCCTCCAGTGCCCCTGGGGACCCCCGCCCAGGCCCCACCTCCCACTATTATACCGAAGTTTTCTCATCAGAGAGATCACCAAGGAGCCAACATCAGTGTAATCACATGAGGGCTTATTCCACAAGCTTAAGCTTGGGCCCAAGTATACCCGACACAGCAGAGTGGGGACTTGGATGCTGAGCTTAGTTAAGGCAGGGGTATTTATGGGTTCCTGTTACTAAAGCAGGGTGGGGGTCTCTGGAACCAAAGCAGGGTGGGGTCCTTAGAACTAGAGTAGAGGAAAGTTCAGCCCTTGGGCACAGGGGTCTGAGATGGCTGCCGGAGCTGAGATGGCTGTACTTATGCTAAGGCTAAACCTGAGGTGGGATGGCCTTAATTTTTCTCGGCCTCCACACTTTCCCTCTCAGAGGAACCTAAGGAAGGACCCAGTCATGGGTCCAGGCTGGTCTCAGGAACAAGGTCGGGTGGTTGGTATTGCTGTCTGAGTACCGTGAGCTGAACTGTACTGACTCTGTCTTTGACAAAAGCAAGCAACATTAGTGGGGTAAGTGAGCGCAGTCTTAGCTTTAGGGGATTGTCCTTGTCGGGCTGACTTTTCCATTCTGGGATGAAGTCCTTGAGAACGGCATGTGGGTCAGCTGACTGGACGTAAGTGTAGTGGACCCAGGGAGTAATCCTGTTGACCTTGAGAGCAGTGGGAGTGGTCAAGATCGCGATGTAGGGTCCCTTCCAGAGTGGCTGAAGTGTCTGGTGTTGGTATCTCCGAACGTACACCCAGTCACCGGGCTGATATCAATGGGGGTCCGGGGGTGGCCCAGTCTTGTAGAGGGCCCTCAGCTTAGGCCACACCTATTCATGGGTTCGTTGTAACATTTGGAGGGAGAAAAGGAGTTGGTGATCATCAAACTCAGCAAGCACTTCAGGTTTTAAATTGGGAATAATAGGTGGAGGAATACCGAACATGATCTCATTGGGAGCAAGTCCCATCTTATATGGGGAGTTTCGCACCCTATATAGGGCGAAGGGGAGGAGAGTCACCCAATCTCTGCTGCCAACAGGATATCATCTACATATTGTAATAGAGTCAGATTAGGGTGTTAGGCATGGAACTCACCTAAGTCTTCGTGCAGTGCCTCGTCGAAGATGGTGGGCGAATTCTTGAATCCCTGCCGTAGTCGAGTCCAGGTGAATTGGCCATTGATGCCCTTCTCCTGGTCTGCCCATTCAAAGGCGAAGAGGTCTTGGCTCTTTGGGGCCAAGGGCAAGCTTCTCCTGAAGCCAGTTTCTTGAGACGTCTCTGTTTTTCATGTGGGCCATCCATGGTCATAGCCAGTAGGATCTTAGCCAGGTTCTGAGTCTGACGGTCACTTATCCTAGCCTGTTGCTCCTCCAGGGTCTCTCTGTTATTGTAGACTCTTTCTGCCACCACTATCAGATCCTGTAGGCTCTTCTCTCCTAGTCTTTCTACCCTCTGTAATTTCCTTTTAATGTCCGGAACGGCTTGGTTAACAAAAGCCATAACTATGGCAGCTTTGGTCTCTGGGGCTTCTGGATTCATAGGGGTGTACTGTCTGAACGCCTCTATGATCCTTTCTAGGAATGCCGCCGGACTCTCATCTTTACCCTGTTTTACATCATATACCTTGGCCAGATTGGTAGGCTTGTGTGCTGAGCCTTGAGACCTGCCATTAGAGTCTGGCGGAAGACCCAGAGCCTCTCCTTACCTTCTGCTGAGTTGTAGTCCCAAGCGGGGCGAGACAAGGGGAAAGCTGCATTTATGAGATCAGAGTTCTGAGATAGCTGTCTGTCGTCATCCAGGATGGACTTCGGATTCGCTCTTTCCTCAGTGGTGAAGAGGACCTGCAAGAGCTGCTGACAGTCATCCCAGGTGGGCTGGTGGGTGAAAAGAACAGTATCCAAAAAACCAATCAGATCTTTTGGGTTATCAGAGAACTTTGCATGTTGAGTTCTCCAATTGTATAAATCACTAGCAGAGAATGGCCAGTATAACATTGGTCGTCCCTCTGTTTCATCGGCGGGTCCCATGGCACGGAGGGGAAGGACAGTGGAATTGGCGGGTCCCAGGTTTGAGGCTGGGGCAGCTCGATGCATCCGTCCACGTGTCCCTGCCACCGGCCCATGCATGGGGGCCCCTCCATCTGGGAGTGGGGGTGGCACTCCCTCAACAGCCCCTGATGCCTCTGCTGGAGGGGCAGACCAGGGGTGGGGGGGACCTGGTAGGGCGGTGGAAAAATCAGGTCCTCTGTGGGAGTGTCCTGGAAGACCAGGCAAAGTGGAGTCTTTGTTCGGACTCCACTTTCTTGTTAGACTTAGGAGTTGATTTCCACAGGGCCAGGATCTTGGGTGTAGGTCCTGCTTCAGGAGGGAGAAAAGGTTTAAGCCAGGAGGGAGGATTCTCTATCATGTCTTACCAGACCAGTATATAAGGTATTTGGTCAGGGTGGCCGTGTGGTTTTTCTCTGAAGATGACGGCCTTAACCTGTAGGATAATAAGCAGTTGAAAGATTCCCTCCCGGAGCCATTTTACATTGAAAGCTGGCCACTCAGACATGCAAAAAGTCTGAAACTTTCCCTTTCGTGCATCTGTGCTCAGATTATGAACTCTCTCCCTGTCCGAGAAGTGGTTAATCATCAGGGACAGAGGGGTAGCCTGTGTCTGTCCCATCACGCCTTCAGTCCACAACAAGGCACATACACGTAACAACAATTAACAAGAACACACTCACACAGACAAATGATCCCGCGTGGCCGCAAAGACAAAACTGAAAGGAAGTTAAGGGAGAATCCGACTGCAATGGTAGCTGGCTCTCCTCACAGATGAGGATCTTGTCCTCCCGGTGGGAGTAAGCGACACCTCTTCCAAAAATTCCCATAAACTTAACAACCAGCACAACAGACAAAATCCCCATACATTTAACAAACAGCACAACTGACAACAAAAACAAGACGCATGACCGCCTAGTGGGACTTGAACCCCCTGGCTGCCTTGGGGGACTGCAAACCCCTGGTGACTCCAACACCCTGAAATGGCAGGGGGCTCGAACCCCCGGCAGGGGCAAGAGACGTCTCCCAAGACCCCTGGTCGACGGCCCGCCACGCATCCGCTTGAGCCAATGTCGACCCAGATACAAGTTGGAATTCCTATGGGTAAAAATGCAGATTGGAGCTCTCAAAGTATGCGTGCAAATAGATAAAAACGAATGCACTCACCAACCGGCGCAAAACCCGGGTTGGGGTCCCGGGAGTCTCCCAGGTCTCGGTGGAACCTCCAAATTTTACACCCGAGTTTTCGCATCCGAGGGACCACCAAGGAGCCAACACCGATGCAATCACACGAGGGTTTATTCGACAAGCTTAAGCTTGGACCCATGTATACCCGACACAGCGGAGTAGGGACTTGGACTCCGAGCTTAGTTAAGGCAGGGGTATTTATGGGTTCCTGTTACTAAAGCAGGGTGGGAATTCCTGTTACTAAAGCAGGGTGGGGGTCTCTGGAACCAAAGCAGGGTGGGGGTTCTTAGAATGAAAGTAAAGTAAGGGAAAGTTCAGCCCTTGGGCACAGGGGTCTGAGATGGCTGCCAGAGCTAAGATGGCTGTACTTATGCTAAGGCTAAACCTGAGATGGGATGGCGTTAATTTTTCTCGGCCTCCACACCACTCCCACGTGGCCCGGGGACCGCCGGCCTGGCTGCAGCAGGAGCAGCTGCGGGGACGTTCCCAACCCCCGCAGTCCCGGTTTTTCTGAATTGCCCTCATCCACTGGGTGGAGGGCCATCCCCTCCTCACCCTGGGGCATGGCATCCCGACTCTAAACTGTCCTACGTCTTATCATCCCAGAAGCTTCTCCAAATGTTGCAGAAAAAGGTAAAAATGAAGTCAGGTTGTTTGTGAACTTCTGAGCGCTCTGGGCTGAGGGCTTCCTGAAGACAGGGCTCTGTGGTTCTTGATTCTACTTCTGGCATGGTTCACCACACACTACCTGGTCCTGTGACAGGTGCTTAATAAAGCCTGCTTGAAAAAAAAAATAAAATAAAGCCTGCTTGACTGAATGAACAAATGTATAAACAAGTATTTGAGGTCTGTGCCCCCCCTATCCCGTACACTCCGTCTGAAAAATCACTGCTGCCCCTCCGCCCACCTGGGTGGCCAGAGAGAGGAATTCACAGGCTCCCACTACACCTTGAGAGCCCAACCTGTTTCCTACAGCCTGTTGTCCCTGAAGGGGAGCAGAATTTATCACCCCCAAATGCCTCTTTGGCATAAGGATTATTTTAGGTTGCATTTTTTTTTTTTTTAGGATTTTATTTATTTGAGAGAAAGAGCACAAGAGTGGGATGAGGGGCAGAGGGAGAAGCAGACACCCCACTAAGCAAGGAGCCCCATGCCCCCAGCTGTATCCTGGGACTCCATGATCGTGACCTGAGCCAAAGGCAGATGTTTAACCCACTGGGCCACCCAGGCACCCCCTTGGCTACTTATTTTTTTTAATATTTTATTTATTTGACAGAGATCACAAGTAGGCGGAGAGGCAGGCAGAGAGAGAGGGGAAAGCAGGCTCCCTGCTAAGCCGAGAGCCCGAGATGGGACTCGATCCCGGGATACTGGGATCATGACCTGAGCCGAAGGCAGAGGCTTTAACCCACTGAGCCACCCAGGCACCCGGCTACTTATTTTTTTAAAACAGGAGACACGGGGGGCGCCTGGGTGGCTCAGTGGGTTAAAGCCTCTGCCTTCAGCTCAGGTCATGATCCCAGGGTCCTGGGATCGAGCCCCGCATCGGGCTCTCTGCTCCGCGGGGAGCCTGCTTTCTCCTCTCTCTCTGCCTGCCTCTCTGCCTAGTTGTGATTTCTCTCTGTCAAATAAAAAAAAAAAAAAAAAAAAAAAAAAAACAGGAGACACGGGAGAAGCTCTGGAAACATAGAAGTTACATTTATAAGGGAAACGTTTATCTGCACGGGTGTCTCTTTCTGTACTAGGAAGACAAGGATGACTTAAATCTCCAGAAACTCTCATCAGTGGAGAAGGCAGGGACTTCAATATGCATAACAGTCACCCCCTTATTTACCGGGCTTGGCCTGAAAACCCCCCATAACTGGCTCCCCACCCCCAATACTTCTTTTGTCTTTCGCTGGGGATGGTATTTAAGGCGGTGGCTCAGGCGGTTTTAGGGAGTTACTCGGTTGTCCTGAGCTTCTCCTGTGTTTGCAGGAAGTATACTTGTTACTGAACTTGTTTGTTTTCCTCTAGTTAATCTGTCTTTTATGATGGCTTGGTCACAGCCAACAACTTAGAAGGGTATGGGGGGTCACCTGGGTGTCTCGGTCAGTGAAGCGTGTGACTCTTGGTTTCAGTTTTGACTCTGGTCACGATCTCAGGTCCTGGGGCCCAGCCCCACATAGGGCTCCACACTCATGATGGTCGGGGAGTTTGCTTGAGGTCCTCTCTCTTCCTTTCCTTCTGCTCCTCCCCACACTCATGCTCTCTCTTAAGTAAATAAATAAATCTTAAGAAAGAAAGGAAGAAGGAAAGAAGGAAGGAAGGAAGGGGGAAAAAAGTGTAGGGGCGCCTGGGTGACTATATTGGTTCACGCTCAGTGGGAAGCCGGCTTCTCCTTTTCCCTCTGCTTGCTGCTCCCCCTGCTTGCGCTTGCTCTCTCTCACTCGCTCTCTGTCAAATTAATTAATTAATTAAAAAAAGAAGGATAGAGGGAAAATTATTTTTCCTTCCTTACATCACCAACTGTTTCTAGACCTCGGTTGTGCTGCTTCTCCCCACCCTTCTCCCATAGCACTGCAGTGACCCTCCAGATCCTATCCTCAGATGCTCCTGCCCAAGGATCGTCATCAAACCACAAATACAGGCCCTACCTGCAACCCACTCCCACCACCACAGCCACCAAAGACGTTAGAAGTCACAGTCACCCCACTCTCAGAAGGGGTGCTTCTGCTTCAGCCTCTCTCCCATCACATTCTGATCCCTGCTGGGTGATAGAAGGTGGCCAGGCACAAACCCTCAAGGCAGGCACACAGTAGCGTTCAGTAATTCCTTGACCGGAGAATGGGAAGAAGACACACAGGATGTTGCCAACTGATCTAAGACAGTTTGCCAATTTGGCAACCATCAGTTATCTTCATGCGTTTGGGAGATTGTGAGTCCCCGGTTTTACAACCTCACTAATAGGTGGTAGGTTAGAGTGAAAGCAAGCGTTACACCAAAGCGTGCCGATCATGTAATATTTATTAGCAAGGAAATACAAAAACAGACTTCCTTATAGTTTGGGGGGACAGGTGATCTCCCTTAGCTCTCTCATGAAAGGGTCATTTAGAAGCTGATACCTGTTCCAACGGCAGGCCCAACCCCCACAGCTGGAAGAAGTGACCGAGTGTGCCCCAAAGTGGACCCTCACACAGCCAGTAGACTCAAAACCTCCAGCATGACTCCGCGACGTGAGGCTACAGGAGTCGTGGGCCTCCCCACCTTCCTAGCCAACTGTCTTAACCATCTCTGGAATGATGACCCCACCACGTGCACTTCAGGTGCTAAGAAACCCCACCAATGGTGTAAAATTCATACATTTCTACATGTGATGTGATTTACAATAAGAAATATATATTTGAAGGGTGCCTGGGTGGCTCAGTGGGTTAAAGCCTCTGCCTTCGGCTTGGGTCATGATCCCAGGGTCCTGGGATCGAGCCCCACGTCGGGCTCTCTGCTTGGCGGGGAGCCTGCTTCCTCCTCTCTCTCTGCCTGCCTCTCCACCTACTTGTGATCTCTGTCTGTCAAATAAATAAATTTTTAAAAAGAATTAAAAAAAAAAGAAATATATATTTGGTCTTCATCTCCATTTCTGACAAAGAGCTCCTAAAACCATTGGCATGTCCTAAGTGATGACTATCACAAAGGTGTCCTTTGTCATGTTGTTGAGTAGCTGTGGGGCAGCACCTAAGGATGTGGGTTGGAGGTTGAATCAATTGCCAATGGCCAGTGATTTAATCAATCCCAGTTATGTCATGAAGCCTCCATAAAAACCCAAAAGGATGGGAATCTCAGAGTTTTCTGGGTTGATGAACATGTGCTGGGTTGGGGAGAGGAGAGTGGTGCCCTCAAAGAGAATGTACAAACTCCACACCCCTCTGCCTGTGGCTTACCCTATGCATCTCTTCCATCTGACTGTTCTGGGGTTGTGTCCTTTTATAATAAACTGGTCATTTAGGAAGTAAGCAGGTTTCCTGAGTTCTGTGAGCCACTCTCACAAATTAATCAAACCTAAAGGGGGAGGCATGGGAACCTCCAGTCTGTAAGTGGTAGGTCAGAAGCACAGGAAATAATCTGGACTTGAGACAGCGTCTGAAGTGTGAGGCGCGGCCTCACAGGACTGAGCCCTTCCCCTGTGGAGTCTGTTATCATCTCTGGGTAGATAGTATCACGGAATTGCTTGTTTGAGTGGTGAAACCAACCCTCTGCACACATTAGAATTAGTCCAGAACTTCTAAGACTGAAATCTTTAAAGTAAATCACTGTGCAGGCTTCCTGGGGGACTCAGTTGTCTAACTTTGGCTCACATCCTGGTCTCAGGGCCCTGCCTTCACATCCTGCTCCTTGCTCAGCGGGAGGTCTGCTTGTCCCTTTCCCTCTGCCTCTGCTCCCCTTCCCCTTGTGTGCCCATGCGCTCTCTCTCTCTTTCTGTCAAATAAATAAAATATTTTTAAATAAATAAAGTAAATCGCCATGCAATCCCAGTAACACACACACACACACACACACACACACAAAGCTAAATGCAGATGGGCCAGAAATTCGGTCAAGGTATTCTTTTTAGCTAGGTCTCCTTAGGCCCCAACTTCTTTACAGCAGGAAGAGGAGAGCAGGGATTCCTTTACACATCCTTCAAGCACAAAAACAGGACTGCAGCTTAAAATTTGGCTTCATTTTTCTTGTGAGCCCCAGGCCTGCAATTTTTGTCCGTCCCACCAGAGAGCAACCTTTCTGCATTTATGCTCCTACTTGGCAAAGCCCCTGAGTCATCTCCGCAGGCTCGCCCATCCCCCAAGTCTGAGCAGAACCAACTCTTGAAGCTTCCATGACCCAAATACATGCCCCAGACTCTGCAAGTGTTACCCTACTTTTAAACCCTCTAGATAGATAATTTTGAAAAGCCAACACGATGACTCACTGAAGAAAGGCTTGAGGCTCGGGTAAGAACATTCTTTGACCTCTAGCAATAAAACCTGACCCAAGGGACACTGAGTTGAACTTTCTCTCCTCCCCCATTCCCTCGGTGCAGCTGTGGGTCCAAAGTTGCCCCATGCGGGTTCTGGGAAGAGAGAACTTTCGCAGGGGTGAAGGACCTGTAGGAGGCCACCTCTGGCTCCATGATGCTGTCTCTACATTGCCTCGGGACAGTGCAGTATCAGTTTAAGGGGACGGCCAGGCTCCGCACTAGCTCCGCACTCAGCTGAACTAAGGAATCTGGGAATTTCTCAGGCTGTTCCTTTAGGATACAGAACACCCCTTGGGATCCCTGGTCTATGATAGGTGGCACATCAGATAAATAAAAGACACTCACACACCTCATTTCAGTGCCTTCCAGATCCTGTGGACTGCTAGACCAACCTTGCAAGGTCTAGTATGGTTGCATGGCAGAGGAATCTGAAACAAATGTTTTCCCTTTAAAATAACTAAGAGAGCCAGTTAACACTGAAGCTTAGCTGCTCCCTTCCTGGTCTTTGCAGGAACTTCCTCAATCATACCCCATCCTGGCAAGACCAAATTTTGTTTGCCTGCCCGCAGCCCTGCTACACAATAAACACTGTATATGGGTCACCCTCTCCTCCTGTGGCCTGTTACAGGACCCCTGCTCGACATTTACAGACAGAGAAATGGTGCGGCTCTATGGATTCGTCCTCTTCTGGGGCTGGGTCCTTGCCCAACCCTGCCTCCCACCCCCACCCTCCGCCCCTCTCTAAGTAGAGTCAGATTCAGGGATTGACATCTCCTAGGCTCATCCTCGAAATACGGACAAGCCATTTAGGGTACGTTTTTCCTTTATCTGAAGTTAGTCTGTGAAAGACTGTAAGTGCTAGAAACCTTCTTCCAAATTTGTTCATTTATTTTTTTTAAAAGATTTTATTTATTTATTTGACAGAGAGAGAGAGAGATCACAAGTAGGCAGAGAGGCAGGCAGAGAGAGAGGGGGAAGCAGGCTCCCCGCTGAGCCGAGAGTCTGATGTGGGGCTCGATCCCAGGACCCTGAGATCATGACCTGAGCCGAAGGCAGAGGCTTAAACCACTGAGCCACCCAGGTGCCCCTTGTTCGTTTATTTTTAAATTGCTAAACAAATCTTCCAATACTAATTATTTGAAGCACTGACTAAGGCGCTTTTGGGAAAATCAATATATGTATAAAATAAAAATGCTTCCACTGATACATGATACATAACCTATGCGTATCACCTGGGCGTGTATGATGTAGCTGGAAGAGTCAAGGAAGAGAACCACTCCCCTCCCCCATCAAGCAGCGAAACAAACACAACACTCTGGATCATATGTGAAAATCCTTTATTGTTGGGGAGTAGAGAGAGACATCATATTTTTGATGGAGGACCCTCCAGAAACCCCAGGGGAATCTATAGTCAATGTCCACGGGGACTGAGGGTGCTCAGTCTGTGGTTTCTACATCACTGTGGGTAGAGGGATGGGGAGGGAGTCCAAGCGCAGGGGTGTTACAAGGCTGGAGGAAAGAAAGGGAAATCAGAGCACGTGCAGCTGGGGGTTGGGAGGGGGTGACAGGTGTCTTCATGTTGCAGCCCAGGGGTCCAGAAGTGGAGTGCTGGGGACCAGAAAATATGAAATCACATCTTCTGTCTCGTAGAACTCATACCCGCCACCAGCTGGGGAAGTAGGGATGTGTGGGTGGTGGGGAGTATATAAGGGAGGAAGAGAGAGAATAGAAGTCTTAGCCCTCAGCTCTCTGTGTAGCCTTTGAACTAGAGGATGGAATCCTTCTAGCCACAGGAGCGTGCCCCTTTCTGGTCGCATGTTTACCATGCTACTTGCAAACACCTGCAGGACGGTGTGGTGACAGGGTCCCTATCTATCGTCCTTGCATCCCCGTGAGTCAGGCCCACACAAAGCCCCATTCATTGTGTCCCGATGCTAATGCTCCCCCAGGTTCACCCATGTCCTCCTCCTCTTTCCAGAAACCTCCCAGAGGAAGCTCAGGCCCAGGGATAACGTCCTTTGTCAACAGATTCACATGAATGAAATAAGATGACCCAATGATCTGTGTTGATCCATCTCATCTAATCTCCTTTAAATGCCAGCCCCCAGGGACTTTATGTGCTGTTCTTTTTGGCTCCTAACAGGCTGAATGCTCCATCAGTGGTGAGATTACGAAGGCTGCAATTATGCAACTGGCCCTTCTGAAAGAGCCTGGATTCACCGGCGAACATTAAAAGTAGATTTCCACAATGCCCTTGTTTCCACCATTTGTATAAAATACTATGGCAAAATTGCACTGTAATTATCTTTATGGCCGATGCATAGCGCTGGGGGAAAGTATGTCATCCAGACAGAGCTGCCCGTATAATTATCTGGCGGTCGGCAGGACTGAAATAACCGTCTAATGAGAGCAAAACGATACGGTAAGGACCATGTAATCAGCGAGTTACGGTCATTACGGCTCTTTGTGCCCTCTCACCCAGCACTGAATGGGGGGCTAGACCTAGTCTCCGGGCCTGAGGAGCCCTGCACAGGCAGCTTCATCAAGAGCCATCGAGAGCTCTTGCTCCTTTGGTCCCCCCTGAAAGCAACGACCATGGGCAACAGAGACACAGGGAGAGAGGCAGGAGTCTCTGCGTGGGAACATAGGCTTTCCAATCCCTCTCTTTTTCTCCCCCCACACCTTCTTTCTTCAGAAGGTAGTGCAAAGAAAGCCATCCCTCAGGCTGCTATTGCTATGTGGGGGAAGATGGGGTTGAGACGGAAATTTCCATGTTTTGACTAGACACTCCCCTGGGGACTCATGCTCGCAATAGCAAGTGAGAGATCTGTCAGCCCACTCAAGCCCAGGGTCCAGTCCAGACAGCTCTAGAGCAGACAGACCAGAGTCAGCCAGGAGGGACACTGGGACATGACCCACACCTCCCAGACCACAATCATCGTAGCACACAACACTGTGTACGCTGTGCCAGGCACTGTTCCGAACACTTTACCTATGCCCAATCCTCAAAACCACAACCCTGCAAAATAATATTATCACCCCCGTTTTTCAGATGAGGAAACTGAGGCACAGAATGGTTATGTAACTTCGCCAAGGGGACACAGTCAGTGAGCTACAGATCCAGGATTCAAACGCAGGCTATGCTCTTAGCCATTACACCGCACAGAGCAACTCTGATACGGTTTCTAGATACTCCCCATAAAATTTCAGAGTCGTTGCATTTCTTCCTAAATCACCCTTGTGAAGAATTGCACAGCAGACCCCGTCAAGATCTGAATGGCTTGCGCCTACCTAGGAGGCAGAACACTTCACCCGGGAGTTGGCTGTGGTCCCTGCAATTATCAGATGCTGGTCTCTCCATCGTGTATACAGATAATGAGAGAACAGAAGCGGAACAACTGACTTGACCATCGGAGAAGCCACAAGGAAAACCTCTCGCTCGCCACGTCCCACGACTCATGCCTGCTCGAGAGTCAGCGGGGGTCCATGATACTGGGGCAAGAGAGGGCAAGTGGGCATGTGTGCACGCACGTGTGTGCATGTGGGTGCACATGTTCTTCAGAAAAGCATGTCCCCTGAGTGACGGTGTGTTTGACAGACAGTGTGCTGGGCACTGACAGTGCATTTTAGGGCAAAATTATGAGTATTAATGCCTGTAGCGTCAGAGGAAATGCCTCTCTGGCAACCCCCCCACCCCCCACCCCCCACACACAGAGTCCCCTCTCCTCTCCTGACCAACAATCCTTACCTCATTCCACACTGGGGGGATACTTGAGGGTGCCAAAGCTGGGAACATTCTCTTGGTTTACATCAATAGAAGTGTCTGGGTTAAAGTAAATAGTGTAGTTAGGAGGGATTTTTCTGAATGTGACCTTCACCCTGACCCAAAAGCAAAGCTCTAAGCCACTAAGGGTAGCCTTGGAAGATAGAGTTGGAAAGAAGAGGCACACTGTGTTTGGGAGATGGGAGGAAGGACAGCCCCCCGCCTCCAACTCCTTCCCGCCTGCATCAGGACTAGCTTATAAAGGTCTCCCCACTGTGTTCCTGGGGAGATCTGGACTGTGTATCCAACCTGATTGGGTAGAAGGGCCAAGGAACCCTCACTAGAGCTAAGAGAAATCCTGTCTTTCCCTCAGGTGACAAATATGAGGCCCTTGACTTTTGCCATATCTTTACTTGTACCCTAAGCCCTCCCACTGCACCTCCACCCACACATACCTGGCTGGATGTTCCTCTTGCCCATAAGTCCCACAAAGAAGTCATGCATGTCACCTGTAGAGAAAGGGCCAACATTGCCAACAGTGATCATGGGGTAAGTGGGGAATGGGGATGCATTCCCCCAGACATGTATCAAGACTTCTGCAATTGGGTTTCTGGTCTTTGGTTCTTTATCATGCCACAGCATGACTCCCCCATTATCAGGGTATCCCCTAAGCTCACCCTCTCTGCCCACCTCTCCCTCCTCCACATTTCAAGAATTCTCTGCCCCCACAGATGCCTGGTTTAGAGTCTTCACAGCCACCACGAGATTCTCTTGGCGCCCAATGACCAGCTGATGGAGGGAGAGTCCATCACGCTCCTCACACCTGTTTCTTCCAGTTCCCGGTGACCTCTCACACCCAGGAAAGGCTGGTCAAGCAGTTCCAGCCACCATATTGTTTGGGCCAGCTGAAATGGGGCCAGCCAGAGTAGTCACTGGGACCCATGCCCATGGAGCTGTAGCAAGTGGTCAGCAGAGACAGGGAGGGAGAAGACACTACTCACGTTTCTGGGGAAGTGACGATTCCTTAGGGTCTGTGAAAGCAAGAACAGTGAGTTGGTGGGGAATGGAATCTGGAAAGTGACAAGAGGGGGTTCAGAGCACACCCCTCAATTACTCATCAAGCTATCTCCAGTCTCCGTCCCACCCGAAGTCTCCTCCCAAGCTTCTTTAATTATCAGAATCCTGCCCCCCAACCCCCTCTCCCCAGGGCTGCTTCCTACCCACGCTAGCCTTGCTAAGCATTTTGAGCAATCCATCCAGAGAGACAGAGCGGCTGTCATAGAGTTTCCGCAGCAAGGACGGAGGCAAGTGGTAGAGGTCTGAGTCCTTCGAAGAGACAGAAACAAAGAGGGATGAGGCAGGAGGCTTGCACTTAATCCACTCACCCCTCCCCACAAAGGACAGCCTCTTCCTGAGACCATCACAGCTGAACCTGACATCCTGTAACTTTCAGAATTTCTTCTGACTTACACTGGAAGAGAAGTGGGCTCTGAAAGTGTGGTCCATGGACCAGGAGCATCACTACTGTAGGCTTGTTAGAAATACAGTATCTTAGGGTGCCTGGGTGGCTCAGTCGGTGGAGTGTCTGATTTCAGCTCAGGCGGTGATCCCAGGATCCTGGGATCGAGTCCCGCATCAGGCTCCAGGGAGTCTGCTCCTTCCTTGCCCTCTACCTCTACCCCTGCTCATGCTCTATCTCACTCTCAAATAAATGGAATCTTTAAAAAAATATATTAAAAAAAAAAGAAATACATTATCTCAATCTTGGTCCTACCCCAGACCTACTGTGACAGCCTGCATTGTAACCAGGGCCCCAGGTGACAGGTGTGCCCAGCAAGATTTGAGAAGCCCTGGAGAAGGGAGCACATTGGGCATCCCCAGAGGCAGACCAGCTATCCCGGTTTGCTGGGACTGAGAGCTTTCCTGGGATGTGGGGCCTTTAGTGCTTAAGCCAGTGGTCTGGGAACACTGGGACAGTTGGTCACACTCTATCTCCCAAGCTCAAAAGGGACTGTCTCTTGGGGCTCTCTCCCAACTACCACTGCCTCTCAGTGAGAAGGGCCATTAGTTCTGTTCTCCTTGGCACATCGGGAACCAGTTTGCTCCAGGATATGGTTGCCTCACTGTGTGAGTGAGCCATGAATGCCAAGAAAGCCCTGTCAGACAGAGCAGGTGTCCTCTGTACTCCACGATGGAGTCACAGACAGGACTCAGTCCCTGGGATGGGTGTAGGCAGGCAGCCAGCAGCCAGCTGCGATCCTGAAATCCCCCCACCCTGCGCTGTGTTTGTGGTGCGTGCTTCTCTGGCTAAGCTTCTCACCACCTCTCACCCTCTTTTCTTCTTCATAAGTTTCTACCTCTGGCTGTCCCTCCATCTCTTTCTTTCTTTCTTTCTTTTTTAAGATTTTATTTATTTGACCGAGAGAGAGATCACAAGTAGGCAGAGAGGCAGGCAGAGGGGTTGGGGGGAGTAGGCTCCCTGCTGAGCAGAGAGCCCGATGCGGGGCTTGATCCCAGGACCCTGGGATCATGACCCAAAAAAAAGGCAGAGGCTTTAACCCACTGAGCCCCTCTAGGCGCCCCCCCCCATCTCTTTCTACACAGAATTTGGAATTTCTGGAAGTCTACGTGTTCAGAATGACTCTTCTTCTCCTCCACAAATGAACCCCATTCCGGACCTGCCGCCAGGCAGGGGCTCCTCATTGCCTTGGTGATTTTTTTTAGCAACCTGGGCACAGCCGGATGGTTGGTGGGCACACACCACACAGCCAGTTAATTACAGCTGCAGAGAAACAGTGACCATGATCATGTCTGGAGAGTCTCACCTTGAGTCTCAGCGGTGCCTCTCTCTCTCTCTCGCCCAGATGTCCTTGGGTTACTGAGCACACAAGGAGCACATTTACATGGAATGTACCCCTGCGCATACCAACCTGCTTGCCTAGGCACATACAGGTCCTACCCTGCCTCATCCCAACTTCCCTCATCCTCTCAGACTGTCGGCGGAAGGTGGGATGGCAATCTCTCCCTTTCATTGACCAAGAGGAAAAGACCTTGAAGCAAGCTTGTCTTAGAAAAATATATCCAGATAGTCTATCTCCAGCTGGAACTTTGGGCTCCAAACGTAAGGGCCAGCCCATATTTGGCATTCCTTATGTGTTTTTTAAAAGACTTTATTTTTGAGTAATCTCTGTACCCAATGTAGGGCTCGAACTCACAACCCTGAGATCAAGAGTAATGTGTTCTACTGACTGAGACAGCTGGGCAGCCATATTTTTAAAAAGATTTTATTTATTTATTTTTCAGAGAGAGAGTACACAGGGAGAGGGAGAAGCAGGCTCCCTACTGTGCTAGGAGCCGGATGAGAGACTCGATCCAGGACCCTGGGATCATGACCTGAGCCAAAGACAGACGCTTAATCAACTGAGCCACCCAGGCGTGCCTGTTTTTTGTATTTTTGAATTGGTTCCGATCTTTTGGATCTGGTGCAGCAGCCACCACCTGCAAGGTTACCAGCCTATTGTGCCCTGGGACACGTACAGATGAAGACTGATTTCTCTCTCTGCCCAGCACACGGCTTCCTAGGCAGCCGCTTTCCCCAGATTGTTCAAATATTCTGCCCACCTCCTGTAATGACATGCTAAATAGATCTGAGCTGTAGAGGCAGTTAGACTTCACACACTGAATTTGTAATAAGTTCCATCTATAATCATCTTAAAAGCATGTGTACCAATGTAATTGCTGTCATTTCAAAACCTGGAAAAGACTTCCTCCCTGCTCTCTGCCTGTACCCCTTCACTGTCAACTCCTCTTCTCTTTCCCAGAGAAACTTTGGAAATCAGGCCCAAGTCTGTGTTGTAGGGATTTTGCCCCCTACCCCAAGCAGAGACTAGAGTGGGGGCAAGAGAAAGGAAAGAAGGGGTTGGGGGTCTTGGGAGCACCTGACATCACTGGGGGTGCATGAGCAGGGAATAATGGAATTTATTCGAATTTTGGAAACAAAATGATATACATAGCTGATAGGTAAAATGGCTTAAAAATGACCATTTGGGAGAGAATTTCTGACTGCGTGTCCTCCCATCCAGGAAGTGGACAGGATCTGCCCCCTGCAAAGGACAGAAACTGAGCGAGACCACCCTAGCTTACCGCCCCCCCATGATCCAACCCCCAGGTTGCCAATCAACCAACCGCACAACATACTAGTAGGGCACGTTTTAGGTACAGGGTTATCAAAGACACACAGAGGGACTGAGACCCCCCCACCTTGTCCACATAGCTAGAGAAGTGAGAACATGACACCCCCCGAGAGGCAGGGAAACGCACCCTCTGGTGTGTCACCCAGGTAGCTCCCAGTCTCACCCGTCCCACCTTCCTCGCAACAGCTGTGGAACAGGCAGAGTGAGGGCTCTCGTGATGTCGGTCCGAGCTCCGCCGGGGCGGGCACAGCTAGAGGGGGTGTCTTACCTTGTTGTGCCCCCCAGCAGGCACCACCTGCTCCTGTGAGTCCTCACACACAGCCCCCAGACTGTAAGCCAGGCTGATGGCCAGAATGGCTGCAAACAGTAGGGCCCTCCGCATGGTGCCTAAGAGGACAGAGAGACAGGACGGGGGAGCAGAGGAAGGATACAGCATGTGCACTGGTGCAGGAGACATTCTGAGACAATCTGTCTTGACCCTGCTTCCCCAGCCTCCAATTCTCCCTTCTAAGCCCTGGTCCAGGGAGAGTATCTCTGAGCAGGATGGCCAGCCCTTGGGCTCAGTGTCCCTGCTCCCCCATCATACATCTCCCCACACTGAGCACCTGGCAATGAGCCGTGTTGCAATACAAACCCGAGGAAGATGATCGATCCGTAGCACATGCCAGGTCTGCCTTCTTAGTCAGCTTAAGGAGGGATCCTGGATTCTAGTTTCTAGCACTAGATAACCCAAGACTTAGGCAAAACTTTCTAGTATTAGAAGAATCAGTCTGAACCCACAGGCTCCAAACATTACTGGTTCTCAACCCATATCAGCTCTTTCTGCTTCCCTTCCCTGTACCCAGCGCCCAGATCATAAGTTGCCACCTCTATTGCCTCCGAACCCTGGCCTCTGTCCTGTGGTGCCAGCTCCAGTCCCTCCAACATTCTCCCACTTGTGCCTACCTGTGGAGCAGCTTTGAGCCTGGGGCAGGCGGTCTAAGAGGATCAGGGAGCTGGCCGGGAGCACTGCCCACTCCCCAACACACACACACACACACACACACACACACACACACACACACACACAGGCTGGTGGTGTTGCTGCCTCCGTGAAGAGAGAAGCTGGGAGTGGAGGGGATCTGAGGATGTGGCAGGAACTCCTGCCCAGCTCACAGATAAAGGCTCTGGGAGGGTCTGGGGGAGCTGGGGGAGGGGCTGCGAATCACCAATCCCAGGGTGGCTGGAGGGGAGGGGGGGGAGCTGGTGGAGAAAAAGGAGGCTATAGGCTGCAGGCAAACACACACACGCGTGCGCGCACACACACACACACAGGCCCTGCAGTGTGCTCACTTTCCAACAGCTCTGGAGCTGGGCGCACTAAGGAATGATGTCGTGTATGTTTTGTACCAAACTGTCCATGCTGGGTATAGCTCAGTAGGTGTGGTCCCGGAGTCTCGTTCTCCTCATTGTTCACCCACCAGTTCCTTGCCCTTTAAACCTCCAGCCTCAACTGCCAGACCAGAAGCATTTCAGGCAGGTGCTTCTCTGGCCCTCCCACACCCCCGGGACAATGAGACATAGGCCCCTGAGCACTGGGAGGTGAGTTTGGCATCCCTTCCCATCCTCATTTCTCCCTCTGTTCTCCTCCCAGCTGCAGCTGACCCATCACTTGGTGAGGACCAAGTGGTGGGTCAGTGCTTCTCCCCTGCTGTATAATGCAGAAACTTCCAGTGTCTGCCTCCCTCTTCACCAGGGCATATGCCTCTCCTTACGCCACTCCCTCTCCAGCCCATAATCAGCCTGATTTTGTTGCATTCTTCCAGAGTTCTAACTTCTATTCCTCTTGCTAGAATCTCAGGAAGGAGGAAAAGAACACAGTGGCTGAGCTGTCACCCGCCCTCCCCCGCCATTCCTCTCCCTGGCCCGGCCCGGCCCAGCCCAGCCCAGCCCAGCTCAGCATTGATCTCTTAACTGCTTCTTTTTTCTCACATTTACGTGTTTTCCCCTCTCTGATCGGCCTCCCTGCAGCCAGGCATTCTTCTCCCTGGACATTTCAAGCCTCTCCTTCCTTTCCCACTCTGTTGAAGGAGCTCGTGCTACTCATTTCATACCCAAGGTGGAGCCCCAGGGGAGAGTCAGAGTCAGAGCTGGGCTGGACTGGAAGGAGAACTGGAAAGAGAAGATGCTGCTCAAGGGAACCAGGTTGGGGGGTGAGGGGGGCAGCAGAGTGAAAGCAGCTTCAGAGCCGTTGTCACTCTTAGCATTTCCTATTTTTCAGGGGAGGAAACTGAGGCTCAAAAAGTTCAGTCCTGGGGCACCTGGCTGGCTCAACCGGGAGATCAGATGACTCTTGATCTCGGGGTCTTGAATTTGATCCCCACTTTGGGTGTAGAGATTACTTAAAAATAAAAATAAAAAAATCTTTTTAAAAAAAGGTCAGTCCCGTGCTCCAGGACATACAGCTACCAGAGAAGAGCCATAAATTCAGGTTTTGTTTGTGTGTTTTTCACTCCAAACCTCCCCTTCGTTTTACTGCACTGGTACGAACTTTGACCAGTAAGGGAGCCATTAATTCTCCCAGAGGGAGTGGTGCTCCCCCTCTCTGAAAGACCTGGAGATTTGGGGCCTTGCTCTCTTCTCCTTCTGGGGCGGTGAGGAGAACTACAGCCGTTGTGTATTTACTCCAAAGATGCTCAGCTCACCAACGTCTTCCCCAGTCACCCTACTTCAAAAGACTGCCCTTTCACACTCCATATCCCCCTTCTGCTTCTTCTCTTCATCATTAATTACATCCCATATGCTAAATGCTTTACTTACAGCCTGTCTACCCCACCAGAATGTCCGTGTTCCATTGGCAAGGACTTTTGTCTGTTATCTTTACTACTGGATCCTTAGCTCTATAGTGTTTGGCATATAGTAAGTGCTCAATAAAAATTTACTTAGAAAACAGAAAAGGAAGCCTGAGCCTCCTTCTTGACTGCAGCCCATAGTGTGGATCCTCCGCAGAGTTTCTCAGGTG
This sequence comes from Meles meles, assembly GCF_922984935.1. NCBI lineage: Eukaryota > Metazoa > Chordata > Mammalia > Carnivora > Mustelidae > Meles > Meles meles. The sequence goes on from NC_060072.1 coordinate 96,803,546, forward strand.
CTGCTAGTGCTGAGATGCTCGCGTCCCTACTCCACACTCCCAACAGCCACCCACCCTGGGACTTGGGCCACACTGACAGAAGTCACTCTGCCAGCACATGGTCCCACGCTCACTCCTGGTGAGGGCAGCGGCTGGGTCTCAAGGCCCCTTTATAATGTGAGAGGCTAGTGGGGCCTCATTTAAAGCTTCCCATTATCCAGGTAATTACAGCGCTGTATGGGCCAACCGTGGGCCGGTACCCAGGCTTAGGAGCCTTCGGTGGGATGAGGGGTAGAAGCTGGAGCCTGTTTACATGTAAATACATGGCGGGTTCATGCCTTGGAGAAGCTCAGGTGCTGATCCTAATTGCAGCCATCCCCTACCTCTTCTCCTCCCCATACCATTCTGGAGAAGGGAGTCCAGGCTAGGGAGGCTGGAGGGAACCAGGGTGGTGGGAGATGGGGTGGGGAGCAGTAGGAGGCATGTTAGACTGAGGGCTGAGAACTAAAGGCTCCTGGGTCCCATCTCCGAGGCAGCCTCTCTCCATCCGCCCACCCTCCATCCCTGCCTCTGCACCCCGGCAGCAGGGAAGCAGGTCTTCAGCAAAGGTCCACCATGAATAATGTCCTTTGATGATGTAGCCTCTCACAGAGGATGGCAGGAGCCGAGGATGGGGAAAGCAAGGGCATGGCAGGGAGAACTGGAGAACTGATCTCCTCTTGATCTCTGGGATGAGCAGAGACTTGAAAGAGCTGATGCTAAATGAAGCCAGAAAGGTGAGGAAGGAGGGAGGCTTTGAAGGGCTGGGGCAGGCAAGGCTTCATGTTGCCCCCACACGCCATGTGCAAATGCCCTGTGGAGTGCGTGTTGCAGCTCCCAAGTCCCTAGGTGGTTTCCCCTTACATACTTTTCACTGGAGCCACATCTTGGACAGCCATCACCAGCCTAGAGGAGCAGGGCCCCTAGCAGATCCTCCCTCTGGAGCCCCCCCTCTTTGTTGCTAGGGTGGTTTGGGGATGAGGCCAGGACAGTATGTGTTCTGTGGAGCCGAGATGGTGTTTAGTAGAAGAGGAGACCAACGAGCGTGCATTGTGATGCACGATGACCGACATATGTTCGCCACGTGCACAGCTCGGGTGCAACATGGCAACTTCCCCAGCCTCCCGGAGGGGTGCTGCAGGGTGGCAGGGAGGGCCCAGACCCTAGGCGGAGATACCAGAAAAGAACAGGAGGATGGCAGTTTCTGTGTCCTGCCAAGTCCTGCAGCCGGCGACAGCTGGTGGATGGCCCTCAGCAAGGAACTGGAGGGGATGGGCTGAGCCAGGAACACGGCGCCAGAGCTGCTGTGAACTGAGGCGCTCGGATGGCTCCTCACGCAGCCTAGGGGCCTCCAGGCCGGCTTGAGCCCTCAGAGAAACCACCCAGACTTTGAGAATGCTGGACTGGCAGAGCAGGAAGGCAGAAGAACGGCAGCTTCTCCCGGCACGGTGGAGACAGTTCAAGCCTTATCACACAGGTGGGACAACAGAGCCCTCCCAGAGGCTTCGGGGGATGAAAACCCACACTCCTTGGCCCCAGAAGAGAGGCAGAGATGGGAAACAGGGGAGGGAGGATGGGAGAGTAAAGGAGATGAGCCTGCACCCTTCCTCAGACTAGCATCAGTCCACATGAGAGCTGGAGGGAGGAAGGAGGGTGACAGGGACTGCAGCCCTTCCCCCCCTCCTCTCCCCAGTCCAGAGAGCGGACAGTGCCTTCAGCCCTGGGGAAGGAAAGCAGGATGGGGAGCAGCAGCTGCATATTCTCCTGAAATTGCTTCTGAAAATGACCAGACACTTCACTGGGAAAGTGACGACAATTTGGGCCCTGGGAGCAGGAGATGAGGCAGAGAGCGGGGGCGGCCAGGCTCTGGTAACCAGCCCCCTCTCCCCAGACACGATCTCCTCCTCGGCCTGATTCTGAGAAGTCAAGGATGGAGAGAGCTGGGGTGGGGGGGCAGGCAGCGGGAGGCTGACTGGGAGCCTGAGCTCCCCTCACTCAGGACACAGCTCCCCATGTGCCCAGGAAAAGCAGACTCCCTGTGCCCTTTCCCAGCCCAGAACAGGACTGGTGCTCAGAGAGCGAGATTAATCTACAGGCAAGAAGAGAAGTTAATCGGGGCTCCCGCAGGCATGATTACCTGGGGCCGTGAGCCGCCTGCCGATGATGGAAGCTCTGGAAGCTCGAGGTGGAGGGAAACCCCAGACTCAAGGCACAGGGAGCTCAGTGGTGGAAACAGGCAAGAGGCAAGGAAGGTAGGGATGGTGAAATGAGGGAGAGACATCCAGAGACAGGAACAAAGGCGGCCATTTGTACACTCTCACAGAGCACACATCTACATTTCATGGCAAACACAGGAGCCGCTTGTTCCCTAAAGGTAGAGACGGGGGTGGGAGAGGCTGAGACAAGCAGAGTCTAGAAGGAAACAGATATTAAGGGAAAGGGGAGATATTCAGAGCATTATACAAATATTACGTATTGATATTGGTGAGAGCCCACAGAAAAGGGGACAAGATGGTGCGAGACAGTTGAAAATTAAGAAAAAAATAATGGCAGTGACCCAAGGAAAATAAATGAAGGCGGGGGCAGTCCTAGGGGTGGGAGGGTCTGGGACCGGGAGCCTCCCCACCCCCGCAAGTGCCACCAGCTGCAGCCCCAGCTGCTGGGCAGTGATTAGCAAGAAAACTATTGGCCGAAGCCTAGCATCTCTGGAGTACAGAAAGGAAGAGGATGCTGGGGGGCACATGTGGCAGAGCCCAGTGATGAGATGGGGAACGGAGGGGGCAACTCCTGGGTGTAGGGGACCCTGCATTCCCAAGTTCATCTCAGCTCACATGAGCCCTCCAGCCTTGGGCCTCTTTTCAGGCTAAATCTCCAAAGGATCCTAGTTTCCGATAAGACAGGGATCCTCACTTCTTCCCTCCAGGGACACACTTAATGAATCAGCCCGTTGGCCACCTGGGACCTGAGCCCCATCGCTGGTTGCCCCACCCCCACCCCAGTCTCTCCAAACCCCGCCAGAGCTCAGCCGGTCAAGGAGGCCAGAGACAATTTCCCTTCTTTTCCTTCTTATTATCTGCATTTGCTAGCTCTAAGGAGCCTGAGGAGGGGGAAGGGGGCGAGGGCAGTCAAAGTACAAGTCCTGTGAAGGCCGGGAAACAGGGACTCACCCACACTGAGCAAATGTTTGGAGAGTCACTTGCTTTATTAGTGGTCAAAGAGGCTGAGGATGGGAGGAAGCTAAGTTCTAAGGGAGAGGAGACTGGAAGAGTGTGGGAGGAAGGTCCTCTTCAAGGGCTCTTCAGTCTCTGAGCCCCATCCCTGGGATCAGAGGAGTTGGACAGGAGATCCTCTCACAAACACGGGTGGGCAGGATGGGCACTGGTCCAGGAGAAGAAGCTGCTGTCTCCGCCTTCGGCCCCCACCTCTTCACTATACGGTCACTTCCAGGCCACGGCTCCCTTTCTTCTTGCAGCTTAGCTTGCCATTTCTACCCGCCTCAGGGCCCTGGATGACCTTGACAGTCATACTGCTCTCCTTGAACCTCACTGAGAAACTGGAGGGGAGCAGGCAGAGGGGCAAAGCTAGTACCCCCAGCCCCTCACCCCTACTCCCGTATTTTCATGATGGCCTCCCCTCCCCTTCTTGAAGGAAGCGCATCTCTCCTCCCCTTGCGTCAGAAGACTCAGGGCCCCAGACAACTTGGGTGGGGAGATTAAGAAGACCTCCGAGGCTTGCCCTGACAGAGTGTGCTTCAGTTTCTGACTACACAGATTTTTCCGGTCACAATGACCAACAGCTTGGTCATCTGCCCCCAAGCTGGCCCTCGCCCCCAGCTCATGGCCTTACTTCTCAGTCACGGTGACTGGAAGCTGCTTCTGTGTGGCATCCAGCACAGCCCGGGACATTCTGGTTAGCAGTTCAATCACATGTTCACTGACCAGCAGGAAGTCCCCCTTGGAGCCCACTGATGATATCTTAGGAAGGGGGACAAAGAGTGAGGACGGGATTCCTTTTCCCTCCATAGGAGCAGCCTGAGAGGCATGGAAGGCCCAGAGTGAGAGGTCTGGGCCCCATCGCCCCCAGCCCACCCCAACTCCATGATGCCCACCGCCTTCTCCAGCCTAAGGGCCTGAAGCCAGGGAGCTCTGATACCTCAGTCAGATGTAAGCTGAAAAGCCCATCCTTGAAGCTGGTGACTGACACCCCGGCCACACTGTCCAGCCCAATGACAGTTTTGGCCTGGGACTTCTTGGTGTCTATGAGAATCACATGCCCCTTGGTCAAGAGAAGAATTCGGGAGGAAATCTAGGGACGGAAGAGGAAAGTGTGAGGAAAGACAGGGATGAACCCCCACCCTTCCAGCTCTGGAGCAAACTCCAGGGAGGGTTCAGGATGTGGGCCTTCACCTTGCCATTGCCACGATTGACCTTCTTCACAGTCTCTGCCACCAGAACAGACCCTTCCATTCCGTTCTTCAGCTTCTGCAGCTTGGGGTTCCCTTGCAGCCCAATGTAGTCACCACGGAATGGGATGGGGACACTGAGGACACACAGGAGGTACGTGGTGGAGACCAGGTCCTTACCACTGACCCCCCAAGGCCCTGGGCCTCCCCGCAGTGAGTTCCCCTCTTAGTCCTCCCACGCCCCTTTCCCCATCCTCCACCATATCTTCTCTCTCGGTGGTTCTCAGAGCATGGGCCATGACCAGCAGCAGCGTCCCCTGGGTACTTGTCAGAAAGGCAAATTCTTGGGCCCACAGCCCCAGACCTGCTGAATCAGAAACTCTGAGAAGAGGGTGCAGCCATCTGGGTGTTATCAAGCCTGCCAGGTGGTGCCTATGCACACCCAAGTTTGGGAACCACTGCCCTATCCCACCTGGGGGATACTCCTTTGCTTGTGATGAGACTGACTGCACAGGGTCTGAGGGGCCCTCACCTCTGGGGGTAGGAAGCCTTCTTGCCCTTGAACAGTTCGCTGGCGTAGAGTTTCTCCCTCAGGATCTCTACCTGCTTCGGGGACAGCCGATCCCGGAATTTCTTGCACTGTGGGGGGAGGGGCAGGGACTAAGCTCCAGAAGGCAGGGGGCAGGCCTGGGGAGGGTAGGTGGGAAGAACTCTGAGAAGTGGAGAAGAGGGGAGACAGCAAACAGAACAGGTTTGAGGCACTTCAGAGAGGGCAGGGGCTGGAGGAGCCCTGGGGCCTGAGGGCCTCTGGGGGAGAGGGTTGGAAACAATCAAATGCCAGCCCGAGGAGGGAGGGCCGTATGCCCAGCACACAGCGCAAGGCCTAGTCTAGACAGGTGCTCAGTAAATATTTCGTGAACGGAAGAACACTGTGCTAAGTGAAATAAGCCAGACATAAAAGGACAAATGTATGACTCTACTCATATGAGGCCCCTAGCACAGTCAAACCTCACAGGGAAAGTGGAGTAGACATTCCAGGGGCTGGAGGAGTGGGGAGCGGGGAGTTACTGCTTAATGTATACAGAGGTTCAGTTTGGGATGATGAAAAAAGTGTGGAGATGGATAGGGGTGATGGTCTTACAACGATGTGAACGTGCTTAATGCCGCCGAACTGTCTGCTTTAAAAATGGTTTAAACGGCCAATTTTGTTATGTATGCTTTTTCACAATTAAAAAAGGGGGCAAACGAGGAAAATCAGAAGGAGGAGGGAAAGAGAAATGAGAGGTGCCGCACCGGGCCCCCCTCACCTTCCAGCGGTAGAAGAGCTGCCGCAGTTCCTGGTTAGCTGCATGGAAGCACCTGTAAGGGGCGGCCGGCCACGTGCTGTCCAGGACGTTGGTTGATGGCAAATTGTCCTTCAGCCCCAGCAGGAACTTTTGTGCCTACGTGGGGAAGGGGTGGGATTGGGAGTGGACTGATAAGAAGAAAGTTCTCCCAAGAGGCAAACTCTCCTCTAGATCCTGCCACACAAGAGGAGGGAGGCCCCCCAGAGCAAGAAGCACCAAGTGGAGTGAGGAGATGGAAGGGAGTCCCCTCCCCGATCTCTTTGGTGTCAAGTGTAGGCTGGAGGCTGGCCAGTAGAGTGTGATCAGGAGACTGAAGGGAGGAGAGGGTTGGTTCCAAGCAAAGATTTGCTGCTCAGGGTAGGAGAGGTGAGAGGAGCCAAGGTGAAAACTGGCCTCCATATTTTGATAGTTCGCTCCTGTACCTTCCCGTTGTCTTGGTTCACAGTTGCCTACCGTTGGCCGCCACTATCTGCGGGGGCCGCCTCCCATCCTCTCTGATCAGTCCAGCCCAACACCTCCACCTGGCATTCAAAGTCTTCCACTTAGAGCCCAAGCTCCTGCCACAGGATCCCTGCACTATGCTGACACGCCTCTCAGACAGGACTCCTTCTCACACCCTCTGCCCAGCCCACGTGTTAGCTCCCTGTGCCTTAGTCCATGCTGCTCTCGGCTCAGTTCTGCCCACTCAGACCCTACCCATCGTTTGAGATGCACCTCCGTACCTAAGAAGACTAACATTAATTAGATACACTCATCTAACAGCGATCCATGCTCAAATTTCTCCTAACGTCCTTTATAAACTTATAAAAATGTTCTTTTTAGCTTTGCTTTTATTTTTCCTGTTCTGGGATCCAATCAAGTTTCACCCATGGCATCTGTTTACTCTCCCCAAAGAAAGAACAAGGATTCTCAAGTCTTTATATCCAAGGGAGCACCGAGCACCCCGTTTGTTTGTGGGGTAGAATTATTGAAGATATAGAGAATGGCTTGATCTTGGGGTGCCCAGATGGTGCCATCGGTGAAGCAGCTGACTCTTGATTTCAGCTCAGGTCATGATTTCAGGGCCTTGAGATCAAGCCCCACATCGGGTTCCTCGCTCAGCTTGGAGTCGGCTTCAGGATTCTCTCTCTCTCTCTCACTCTCCTTCTGTATCTCCCCTGCCCCTCTCCACCTCGCTTATTCATACTCTCTTCTTCTAAAATAAATGAATCTTTTAAAAAATAGCTTGATTTTGAGCACTTCTAAGTTTTCAGAATATTTTTTTAAAGATTTTATTTATTTATTTGACAGAGAGAGATCACAAGTAGGCAGAGAGGCAGGCAGAGAGAAAGAGAGAGAGGAGGAAGCAGGCTCCCTGCTGAGCAGAGAGCCCAATGCGGGGCTCCATCCCAGGACCCTGGGATCATGACTGGAGCCGAAGGCAGAGGCTTTAACCCACTGAGCCACTCAGGTGCCCCAGTTTTCAGAATTTTTATGGAAACTTTTTACTAAGACATCAGGTTAGAAAAATTAAAATAGGGGCACCTGGGTGGCTCAGTGGGTTAAAGCCTCTGCCTTTGGCTCAGGTCATGATCCCAGGGTTCTGGGATCGAGCCCCACATGGGCTCTCTGCTCAGCATGGAACCTGCTTCCTCCTCTCTCTGCCTGCCTCTCTGCCTACTTGTCATCTCTGTCTGTCAGATAAATAAATAAAATCTTTAAAAAAAAGAAAAGAAAAGAAAAATTAAAATAGAAAAAGGCAGTGTACTCAGTATATTGCTGTCACTCCGCAGGAATTATCCCAGCTCTTTGATTCTTCCATCACAAAGATCTAGCAGCCTGGGTCTAACCGTTAAGTTCCTGGTCCTTGGTCAGGTCTAGTTTGATTTAATTCAATGAACATTCCTAGCATTTCCCCAATCCCCCATGTTCTAACTGATGTGGAATCTCTGAGTATTTTCTCTTTTTAATTGTTTTTCTCTAGATCTAGAAAGTCTTGCCTTTCCCCTTACAGCCCTCCTGCCCCGGGTAGGCCTCTGTGAGGGGAGAGGGGACCGTGTGGGGAGACAGTCTCAGGCAGGCATTAAAACTCTGGAGTCAAACAGTGTGTATCCCAGCTCTCTTGCCCTTACCATCTGCAGGACCCCTCACGAGTTAGTCAGCCTCTCTGGGCCTACCAAATGCGGGAAAGAAAAGGGTCTACCTCACAGGATTTTGACAGTATTAGAGTCAATGCATGTAAAGGGCGTAGGGCATAGTAAGTATTCAAAAAATAGTAGGTATTCACATTAGTTATAGGCAAGGCAATAGCAAAATACAAACTCGTCAGAAACACTGAAGTAATCCATGTCGACTGGCCCTGTACACATGCTTCTGTAGGGGCTGTGGTTCACTGAAATACTGGTCTAAACCCAACAGCTGCTGGGGTGACATTCAGCAGAGGCCTGATAATATGCAGGTAAAAGAAAAGGTAGAAGAGGGGCCAGTCAGGAGGTAAGAGTTGAATCAGATTACTGGCCTCAGGGATGCAGCGAGAGAGCACGTACTCTAGGAAAGCAGACAGTCTGGGGCCATCGTGATGGAGCCCCCCTGGGGGAGGAGGAGGAGGACAGCAAAGGCTCAGGGAGACAGTGAGGAGGCCCAGCAAGGATTCCACCTCTCCAATCACAAAGGGGAGCTCCAATGACTGTATCCCAGAAGCATAATTAGTAAGAGTCCTAACTGTCAAAAATGGAATCAGCAGAGGTTAACTCTGCTTTACCCCAGCCCTCTGTCCAAGATGTCCTGCTCTCCGTCCCTCTCTCTGGCCTTTTGCAAGGCGTCGCTGGAAGTGCTACTCTCTCCCTGTCTGCTTTCCCTCGCCGCTCCTCAGAAGCACCATTTCTGTTGGATGGACGTCTCTGGAAAACACCCTCCTCTGTCCACTTTCCTCTCCCTGGAAGCTGCCCAGAGTTTGAATGTCCTGGCTTCTTCCTGCCACCTGGACCCAGATCCTCCAATTAAGATCTCGCCTAAGGTTTAATTTTGGACTCACTTGCTATGGTTTTAGAAGAGGTGGAAGGGAGGATTCCTCCACTTTCACCCCAACCCTAAAATGGATCTTGGAAGGTGGAGTTAGTTAGCCCTATGTGTGTCCTCAGGGCACTCTTCCAGAAGGCTCAGCGTCCTCCACTGCTGTTAACCACCCAGCCCATCTCTTCCTGAGCCTGTTCACCACGGATCAGTCAGTGAGTGTGCTGGGAGGGAGCCCTTCTGGCCACAAGGTTGCCAGCCGTGTCTGCTCAGGCCAGAACACCCTCCCATTCTGTCCCTGGGCCCTGGGACGCTGGAGCCTGCTTCCCGCTGGTGGCTGCCCCACTCCCTTTTATCCCCCGACTTCATCACTAAGTAGGAGAGATGGAAGAAGCCCGTTGGGGGGAAAGCCTTGAGTCACCTCTTCTCAAACCACTCATCTTCCTTTTCCAAACTGTGCCCCCCAACCCTCCACCTTCCACCCCCAAAACCCCACTACTTACTATGCTCTTATAGATGAAATTTGACAATGTGAGGGCAGCCCCTGACCGGAAGTACTTTCGATAATCCTTGCGGGCCTGGCAGGGACATAGGAGAAAGGAGTCAAAGTAAAAGAGAGACAGTTAGACCTAGATGACAGAAGACAGATCTAGAAGAGTTTCTATATTTTTCACCCACACAAAGAACACAGTAAGATAGAGCTGTGACTGTGCTGCAGGGAGAGGCGGACGGGTTGGCCAAGAGGAGGGCCCTCCAAGCAACAGGCAGAGCTCTGTTACCAAGTTCGAGACACACCCTGCACACAGACACATCCCCCCGCCCGCGGCCACCCTCCCAGACCCACGGGGGACCCGCACAACCGCGCAGGCGCAGACCTGCCATCACACCGCACTCCCTGCTCCACTTTCTGCCCTGCACTTGGCACAGTCAGGGAGAAAGCATGTGGGGAAGGACCTGTGTGTGGGGAGGAGGCCCTTCTGCCCTTCCCGGTTACCTTCCACCCTCTCACGAAAGCCTGGATCAGCAATACCGATGCCTTTATCTTCCCGTATCGTTTCTTTTGCTGCAGAAAACAACAGGACTGTTAGAAAGAAACTCCATCTCCTGAAGCAGCTGTCCCGCTTCCCAGTCTCTTATGAGAGCCAAGGGATGAGCCCTTGGGGGGTGGCGGTAAGCGGTACCCTGCTGCCCCGAAACCAGGCGGAGATGACGATCTGACTCTTGCGCATGAGCTGGTAGTGGGTCCGGCAGCGCCAGCCCCGGTAGGTCTTCTGGATGAGTGTAGCGAGTTGCTGCAGCCGCAGGCGCCGCTGCTCCTCCAGGAAGAAAAGCTGTGGGGAGTGGAAGCTGGGGTGGTGAAAGGCTGGCCTGGGGGCACCCAGGGCACCTGCCCTTCCCAGCTAGGGTGTCCTCATTGCTCAGCCACTCCCTGGGCACCTACTGAACTCTGTCTCAGGCCTATGCTAGGTTTGGATGATTGGACACTAGGGGCGCATCCCTGGGACCCCCAGGAGTCCCACCCCAGGCAGAGGCACTCAGAGTGGGCTGTGCAGGCCCCTATCTGCCAGGGCCCAGGGCAGGGGCATAGCCCAAGGATTCAGGTCCCAGGGATGAAGTCCTGGCCGAGAGCAGACTACCTCACCCACCATCCGTCCCTAGTTACAGATGCTTCCCTAAAGCCCGGCCTCTCACTGGGGGGCTCTCCAACCCGGCTGCCCCCCCCCCCCCCGACCAAACACAAGTGCCTCCTCCTACTCACAGTCTTGGGGCTTCTGATGAAGATCTTCGTCTTCCCGAAGACCAGCTCCTCTGAGGACAAGCTCAGCTCCCCCACAACCTTCTCAATCCCCTCCCTACAGGAACGGATGGGGAAAGCTGCCCAGGCCCCTGGGAGGGCCTTCTTTCACCTTTCCCCAATTCCCTTTACCCAGGGAGAAGAGCTCTGGGCTTGCACAGATTTCAGAGCCCCTGAAAACTGAGAATTCATTTCCCCAAGTATCCATTCACGGACCTTTGGGGATTTCCACTGTCTGCTCCCTCCCCGGTCCAGATGGTCCCTGGCTGCCCTTCCCTGCTCCCCTGTCTCCCCCAGGGGTCTTACCGGTCTCCCCCATTCCAGCGAGGCCAGGTGCTCCGGCTCAGCAATCGGTATCTTTCCAGGAAGGGCTCGTACCTCTGGCGGTAGGCGTAACCTGCCCGTCGCACCCGCACATTCTCTAGCAGTCCCAGGTACCGAGTCTGGACGGCCACCAGCTCTGATGAGAACTGACCTTGCTGCTGATGCTCATTGGGCTTTATACACCTTGGGGTGGAGGGGTGCAAGGCACAGGCTTCAGGAGCTTCACCTTTGCAAGTGTGACCCATTCTGGTCTCCAGAACCCTGTTCTGCACACAATCCCCCGAGTAGAAACATTTCAGAGGACGTGAACACACCAGCCTTCCCAGCTTCACTCACTGAAGCACGGTTCCTACCAAAGTCTGATGCTCTCCCTGCTCCAGGACTCTCAGCAACTCATCCGACTTTGTTCTTTATGAGGAAGGGGCCTCTGACACCCCATTCCGGAGACATCCCCCCAAAGGACATTGTGTGTGGACACTGCATGTGTCATCACATACAGTGCATTTCCCTATGTGCCCAGCATGTCACCTGATGTAGTTGGGGTTTTTGGAATATAGGTTCTTCATGAGTATGGCCACAGAATTCTTGAACTGGGCCCCAGCAGTTGGGGGGCGTTTGAGAGATGCCTGCTTGGGATCTCCCTCAGGGAACAAGGACCGAAGGAGGGGGTGCTGGGCCTTCCACATGGCCTCGGACAAGTCCCGGAAGAGTAGGTCATTGTTCTTATCAATGAAGCTGTTCACATTGTAAGTCACCTGTAGAGGAACGGCTGTTGGTCTGGAGGACCCATGACCTTGTCCCAGCAACTGGTGCTCCCAGTCTCAGCATGACGTATTCCCAGATCTCATCTCCCCGTAGTTTCTCCCCCATTGCCTTTCGCCCATGCCCAGCCCTGGTCTCTACCCTCCAGCCCTGCCATGTCACCTTGCCCGCATAGTGGCAGATACGGAAGCTGCTGAGGCCCATGGTGTGGTCATACTGGCGCTGGGCATTCTGGGTGACTTTGCTCTCATAGTGACTGTGCTTGGAGAAGAGCTGGTTCAGCTTCGCTAGGAAAGTGGTGTCACTGACCACCCCAGGCCGTAGGCACTCCTCGTCCAGCATGGCCAGGATGCCTCGCTGATTCTGGTCAGGGAAACAAGATCAGCGCAACCTAGGCCAGGGCCTCCAATATGTCCACATCCTCACTGCTGTCCCATGCCCCTATCTTTTGTCTTGTTTACCATCTTTACCAAGGGGGGCGGGAAAGGCGGGTGGGAGAGACAGGGCGAGGACATTCAGGCATTCTGGAAGAGGAAGGAGGTCTTGGAGATGAGAGAAGGAAAACTCACATGCTCAATGAGGTTGCAGATAATGCCATTGTCAAAGTAGTCCACCTTTGTCCACGGTATGCCCTGGCAAGAGGTAATGTGACAGGTCACAGGAGCAGGTCCAAGACAAGTCTCCGAAGACCTCATGGGACTCAGGCTCCCTTTGACCCACCCCACAAAGGACTCAGAAAGCCCCATAGTTAAGGGGGTGCTTGGTGTGATTTCTGTTTAGGTCCCCATCCCTCCAAGGTTTGTTTTTTTTTTTTTTAGATTTTATTTATTTGACAGAGAGAGATCACAAGTAGATAGGGAGGCAGGCAGAGAGAGAGAGAGAGAGAAGCAGGCTCCCTGCTGAGCAGAGAGGCCGATGCGGGACTCGATCCCAGGACCCTGAGATCATGACCTGAGCCGAAGGCAGCGGCTTAACCCACTGAGCCACCCAGGCGCCCCCCCTCCAAGGTTTTGATGGAGAATTTGTGGGGTGGGTGGCTGGACACGTGGGAGGACCCAAAGCAGCTGTGAGGGACAGGGAAATGCTTCAGAGTGCCCTATAGGCACTGTGGGCTGGAGAGGGAGGTGTCATATGTTGAATGAAGGCTGGGCTAGGAGTTATCCCACTGTGGCAGTAAGGGAAGGGTCTCCGAGTACGTGGAAGAGCGAATGGCTATGCTGCTCTCACAAAAACCTATAAGCCAAAGTGCACGAGCCAACTTCATCAAACAGCAGACCTAACTTGATACATCTTCAAAGACTTACATCAATGCTTCCCAAACTTGGGTCGCCGTCATCTCGAGGGCTTGGGAAAACAGACTGCTGGGCCCCCAGGCTTTCTGACTTAGCATGTCTGGGACAGAGCACAGGAATCTGGCTTTCTAACACCTGATGCTCCTAGTTTGAGAACCACTAATCTACCTGATACTTTGGGATTGTATAGTTTTTGTTTTTGTTTTTTTTAAAGCAAGAATGGTGGTGCCTGGGTGGCTCCGTCAGTTAAGCTTCTAACTCTTGGTTTCAGCTCAGGTCTTGATTTCGGGGTCACTTGTTCTGTACTCAGTGTGAAGTCTGCTCGAGATTCTCTCTCCCTCTGCCCTCCTTCCCCCAGCCCCGCACACACGTGCGCACTCTCTCTCTCTCAAATAAATAAATAAAATCTTTCTTTTTTTTTTTTTAAGATTTTATTTATTTACTTGACAGAGATCACAAGTAGGCAGAGAGGCAGGCAGAGAGAGAGAGAGAGAGAGGAGGAAGCAGGCTCCCTGCTGAGCAGAGAGCCCGATGTGGGGCTCGATCCCAGGACCCCGGGATCACGACCTGAGCCAAAGGCAGAGGCTTTAACCCACTGAGCCACCCAGGTACCCCAAGTAAAATCTTTTTTAAAAGATTTATTTATTTGAGGGGCGCCTGGGTGGCTCAGTGGGTTAAGCCGCTGCCTTCGGCTCAGGTCATGATCTCGGGGTCCTGGGATCAAGTCCCACGTAGGGCTCTCTGCTCAGAGGGGAGCCTGCTTCCCTCTCTCTCTCTCTCTGCCTGCCTCTCTATCTACTTGTGATCTGTCTCTGTCAAATAAATGTTTAAAAAAAATAAATAAAAGATTTATTTATTTGAGAGAGAATGAAAGCGAGAACAGGAGTAGGGCAGAGGGAGAAGGAGAAGCAGACTCCTTGTTGAGCAGGGAGCCCAACATGGGGCTCTACATGGCCTGCGCCAAAGGTAAACACCCAATCAACTGAGCCACCCAGGCGCACCAATAAATAAATCTTTTTTAACAAAGGCAAGAATGGTACAGAAGAAGACCCAAAGATAATTGCTGCCCACTTTAGGGATAGCTGCAGGTGGAATGGTTCCTAATTCCACCCAAGGGCCACACCTCCCAGGCTCAGGCCATTCCCGGGTATGGGGATGTGGCAGGGGAACACAAGCCTCTCTCTCTTTTTAGGGATTCTTAGGGAATCACAGATCTTTAGGGAACGCGTAGTGGAATTAAGTAGAGTTGCCCTCCTACTTCATCCCCAATATGCCTTCCCCAACTAGTTAAATGAAGTATGAGATCCTTACAATCCTAGTAGCAATAAAGATGCTTCTTTGTTTACCGATAAAGAAAGATCTCTTGTTAACTGATGAGAGCACGATGTGGAGCAGATTGTATTCACTGCCATTTGAATAAATTCTGTGGGCAAATGTACTTATAGATTTGCTTGATTACATATAAAAGACTTGTGAAAAGAGGGCCCCTTCAGTTGGCTCTAGATGGTAGGAGTACTAGGAGGCTGGGGACAAACTGGGTTTATGGGCTTTTTTAAAGAAGTTTTTGAATTTCGAAGCATGGGAATATGTTCTCTATTTGATCATTAAATTTTTAAAATAAAAAACATACAAAACAACTAAGAAAAAAAAACCTTTCCCACACATTGTGGCCACATTGCCTGAAATTCTGCCACAGCGGGTCCCTGACGGCTCAAGGGCAGCATCTCTGGGACTCTCAGCTATTCACACTCTGGGGTGGATTAGCTCAATCAGATAGCTTTTCTCACACCTAGCCACAGAAAACAAGGGTTCTCGGGCAAAAGGGGGAAGGAGTGTGGAAATGTTGAGCCATGGGGCACTTCTGGGGAGGAAGTCTGGGATCAGAGTGCCACAAGAGGGGACAGTGACATCAGCCAGGGCCCCAGGAGACAAAGAATTCTGAGACGTCAAAGAAAAGCACCAAAAGGGATATGAGGGTGATGAGGGCAGGAGAAATGGCCCTTCTAAATCTGGTTCACAGCGGGCTGCAGGCCATGCACAGCTGTCACCTCACCCGCGTGAGGTGTCCCCCCACACACCCCTCCATCCGTCTGCCCCTTCCCTGCGTGGACTGGGGTCGGCGCAGGGGGCCCGGGGGATGAAGAGCAAAAACCAGGGCTTCTCGATAATGCTGGACTGTACCTGTGCAAGGGAAACTTGTTGTCCTTTGTGTTCCCATCTGGGGACAAGTGAGAGGACATTGTGATGGGGGAAAAGGACAGATCGGGGACGTGCCCAGAAGCAATTTCCGAGAGGGTAAGCGGGGGAAGGCTCAGCGTACCTCCCTCTCATACTCCTCTTGCTCCTCTTTCAGCGTCATCTGGATGAACACCTGCTGCAGCTTCTCATTGCAATAGTTGATCACAAACTGCTCGAAGCTATTATCCTGAGGGAGGGGCCCCGGGCAGAAAGGGAGCTGCTCAGCCCAAGCCCCTTTCTGCCTCTCGGCCCTACGCCTCCCCTCTCTCACCACCCCCTCCCCAACCCCAGGGGGAAGCAGGGTGTTGCAGCTGGGCAAAACTCACCTCTAAGATTTCAAAGCCGTAGATATCCAGGACCCCCATTACCTTCTTCTTCTCCCCAGTGCCCACCTGAAGAGGAGGAAAAGAAAAGTCTGAGGACGGGCCTCCTCTGCAAACCAGGCCAGGCCCTTCTGGGGCGGAGGTGACTGGAGCAGAGGGCGAATAGAACTCGAGTGAGCTTGACCATGCTGGGAGAGGACTGCTGTGATTTTATCCTCCTTCCTCCTCTGCATGGTAGAGGACAAGTAGAGGGAGGGAGGGAGGGAAGAAGGGAGATGTGAACAGACTCTAGACTGGTGCTCCCAGGGAATGAGGCAGGAAGATGCTAAGATCCTCTCTGGACAATAGCCATCTCTTAGATTTGTGTTTTTGTTTTTTGTTTTTTTTTTGTCTTAGACAAATCTAGATTTGTCTAGATTGCATTTTACAAAAAAGTCTACGTTCTTACTTCAAGAAACCTCACAATAACCCTAGAAGGTGTGATTATTCCCATTTTACAGATGAACAAATCAAATTTCAAAAGAGCTAAGCATTTACCGAAACCTAGATTTAAATCCTATTTTTCCCCAGCTGCCTCTCAGTAATAGCTCTGAATTGATGGCATTTTCATGTACAAGAAGCTTTGAATAATAGCTCCATTTTTATCTAGCTCACATTCCACAAAATTTACCCTTTTAAGGTGTATGATTCAGTGCTTTTTTTTTGGTATATTCAAAAGGTATATGACCATCCCCACTACCTCATTCCAGAACATTTTCATCAGCCCCAAGAGAAATCTTGTACACACACCCATTAGCAGACACTCTCCCCTTCTCCTCCATTCACCCCAAGCTCCTGCTAAACATTAATCTGCTTCCCATCTCCATGGATTTGCCTATTCTGGACATTTCATATAAATGGAATCATACGAAATGTGACCTTTTGTGTCTGGCTTCTTCCACTTGAATGTTTTCAAGATTTGTCCATGCTAAGTATGAATCAGTACTTTGTTCCTTCTTAATATCCCACTGTATGAATATACCACATTTTGTTTATTCATTCATCAACTGCTGGACATTGGAGTCGTTTCCACTTTTGGGGTAGTATGAATAATGCCTCTCTGAACTTTTGGGTACAGGTTTTTATGTGGACATCTGTTTTTAAATCTCTTGGATGTATATCTGGGAGTGGAATTTCTGGGTTATATGGTAACCATGTACATAATTTTATCCAGTCCTCACTAAGCCCTGTGAGGCAGGTAGCCATTACTGTCCAATTTTCCAAATCAGGAAACTGAGGCTCAGAATCTCTGTGAAATGAAAAGGCCATGCAGGCGGTAAATAGGGGATCCAGAGTCAAATCCCAAAACCAGAGATGTTTGCACAACAACACACTACTGGAAGGAACTGAACCCTACGCTTCATCCTTCCTCCTCTGCTTGTCTCAGAACCTGAAGTATAGGGATGGTGACCAGGGCAAGAAAGGTGAGGCAAAAAAAAAAAAGAAAGGTGAGGCAGACAGGAAAGTGTTGGAAGCAGAGAACCATCCCTCACCTTGATGCTCTCATTGATTCGATTCACGATCCAGTTGAAGAGGCGGCTGTAGATATTCTTGGCCAGAGCATCACGAGCATACTGAGCCTGCGGGCAGGGCCAGCTGGTTAGGGGAGTAGCCACAGAAGAGTCCCCAGTTCAGCCTCCTCCCATAGGGCCCTTACCTGAATGACATTCAGTGCAGTGACCACCTTTTCTTTGGCTGTTTTCATGGTCCTTGAGCACAAAGCTTTCTCTAGTTCCTCTGATTTCAAACCCATCATTTCCCCAATCTCCTGAATTCCTGGAGTGAGGAGGAAAACACAACATGGCCTGAAAGAGGGCTTTCCTCCCAGGGAGGGAGCGCTGAGAAGTGACACTGCTGGGAGACAGGTGTCCGTGGGTCTTGCTGGGGATAGCCTTATAGGCCATCCAGAACACAGCCCAGGAGGAATTTCTGGGGAGGAGGAGGAGGACAGAGGGAGCTCTGGACACTTTGAATGCATTATCCACTTCAATAGGACAATCTCCCAAAATGCTTTGTAAAAATGCCATTGAGATTCAGAGAGGTCCCAGAATCTAGGTCTATTGAACTTCATAACCTCATTCCAAAGTGTCTCACTGGGAATCTCCATCAGTGTGTTTAGGAAAGAGCTCGGGAATGGACGGAGTGGGACTGAATCAGAGTGAAGTCAGTGACATGGGAGTTGATGGAAGAACAGAAATCGTAGCAGAAGATTCGGGAGCTGCTTGGGGTTACCAGCAGGGCGATGCAGACCTCTCCCATCCCGGATGCCACTTGCTGATATCCCGTTGGCCTGGAACTCATCTGCCAGCTCCACGTTCCCCAGCTTGAGCACGAGGGCCGTCACCTCAAGCACCTGTTGAATCTCCTCCTCCGAGAACCCAATCACAGTCATTGCACTCTTGAGGACAGAACAGAAATCAGAAGCTGAACGGTGGTGGCCATTCAATGCGTCCCTTCTCAAAGCCAAAGCCTGGGCTCACGGGCTGACCTAAGGGCCCACCATGGGCACCCACCTGTACGACCTTGAAGTTGGAGGTGTCGTCCATGCCGTCCACTCTGGACACTCTCTGGTTTAGGTAGGTGTAGCCACTTGGGTCCCGCTCGAGCTTCAGGGCCTCTGGGAGGGCCAGTGTGAGGGAAGAGGGTTAGTATGCAGGCTCTCAGGAGGCTTCTGGCCTTGACTCTCACAGCCCCTGACCTAGCTTGGTATACTCATTAATTCAAAGGAGCCATTTTTGCTTTAGACTTTTCCCCTGCCTCCTTTGTTTGGGGATCATTAATTCCCATTAGAATAGATGACATTTTTAAGCAGTATTTAGGGTTTGGGTGTTCTTAATCCAACTTTTATGATTTTGTTTGTTTCCAACTTTTATGAAAGAAAAGACTCCATTCCTCGTCCCACCCTCAGGGTTCTAAACAATGAAAACAAGCAAACTCTCCATCCTGCTCAGTTCTCGGTGTTTCTGAGAGGACAAAGGTGAGGAAAGAAGGGCGAGCACCTATCTCCCACCCACCCCAAGCCTCAACGCCTCACCTAGGCCAGAGTTGGCCCATTCATTATTTGTTCATTCAGCACCAACAAAGTGTCAGGTGCTCTGTTCCCCAAATCTGACCCCTCTACTGGACGCTTCTCTCTGACATTGTGGGACGGAGCCAAAGTCTCTCTTATGTTCCCCCCATGGTAAGTCTCTATCCCAGCCCACAACATATGGGCTAGGTTTTGTTTTCTTCTGTCTCTCCCACAAATGAACAACTTGTGCATTGGGACTGTGTTTTTCATCTTCATATCCTGTGTGCCTGGCTGCCATACACAAACTTTTTTCTTTATAAGAAATGAATCAAGGGAATGGTCAAAGCTGTTCACCTGAGATGGGAAGGAGTAGTTTAAGCATGGAGCTTGAAAGATATCAATTAGCTGTTATTTACCCGATCTGAGAATCAGGGACTATCCCTCAAACTGGAGTGTAATGGCAACTTCCCCTGAGACACAAATTTTAAAACAGGAACCTGCTAAAGAGGGGTGTCTGGACAAAGAATGAGTCAGAAAGGCCCTGGGATGATGACACCAGGGAGGCCCTGTCCAGATTTGGCTTCAATCAATCATTGACAGAATCAACCAGAACAGGATACTAGTGCCTATGATTCAGACAACCTGAACACAACCAAGACTATGGAGCCAGGAAGGAATTATGTGAGCGATAGGGGCTCTTGAACCAGGGAGACCCCCATAAGGGGCAAGAAGAAGGTCACAAGTCCAGTGGAGAACAACCAGAAACCAAAAGGATAGGTCCTTGGGGGCCAGACACCCACAATGCTCACAGCTAGAGGCTGGATTGGGAGGCAAACACTGGCAAGGCCTTAAGTCCCACCAGACTCCATGGTGCTGCCCACCCAGAGCTACCTCGGGCCCATCTAGCATCCAGGGCTCCCCCAGACAAGGCAGGGTACTCCATGACTAGTGCTCTGACAGCCTCCAGCACAGGCCTGTGGCACTGATCACACTGTATTTTGCTGCGTTCCTGTTCAAATAGCTGTCATCCCTGGGAGACTGTAAGTTCTTGAGGACATGTCATCTTACTCAACTCTGCATCACCAGAGGCCAGCACCATGTTCGAGCACAGTAGGTGTTCAAGAGATGTTTGATGAATAAATAAGTGAAACCTCCATAAGACCATCTAAGAAGAGTAAATCAAGGACAGGGCCTGGGTGAGGCAGATGTAGACCCAGAACAGCTTCTACTACAGCTCATCAAACATTCTTGAACACTTAGAATATCTTGCCGGATTTTCTGCTGAGCTATCGATAAAGCCCCTTAAACTGAAGATAGGAAAGAATGATAGATGGAAATAAGCGTTCCATTTTTGAAGCCAGCCTGGGGAAGCAGGATCTCAAGCAGGACAGAGGAATCAGAGGCCAGAAGGTTTATTCCTAGCAATACAATCCCAGAAAAAGAAGAGAACACAAAGGTCAGGGGATTGTTCCCAGCGACGAGTGACTGAGATTCAGAGCGAGGAAGGCAGGGAGAAGAAGCCTGAGGGCTGCAGGGGCCCAGAGGACATGGAGTGGAGGTTGGGCTCTTCGGCCTTGTGTCTGGGACAGGCACATACTCAACAGATGGTCATCTGCTCCGGCCAGTAGCTGATAGAAGATGTGGAAGTTCCTTTCTCCTTCAAGCTGCTTCACCACTCGGGATTTCTCCAGCAGATCTGGCAGCAGATTGGAAAATAACATCCTGAGGGGCTGGGAGATGCCACAGCTTCCCTCTAAATCGGCCCTCATCACTGGTGTTCTGAGGGCTTGGGCAGTCTCAGTGGCCTACTATTCCTTCCTAAGGTAGCAAATCAGCAGAAAGGGGTGGGGTGGGGAGAGAGGTGGTGAGCAGAATGGGGATACACGTTCGGGGCGCCTGGGTTCCATCAGTTATGAGCCTTTGACTCAGGGCGTGATCTCAGGGTCCTGGGATCGAGTCCCACCTGCTCAGCAAGGAGTCTGCTTCTCTCTTTCCCTCTGCCCCTGCCCCCAGCTTGTGCATTCTCTCTCTCTCAAATAAAAAAAATAAAATCTTAAGAAGAAAAAAAAGAATGGGGAGACACGTACAGTTTGTGATGACACCACCAAGGGGGGATCCCTTGAAGTCGAACTCGATATCCATGTATTTTCCCTTCAGAGACCAGAGAGAGAGAGAGAGAGCGAGACTTTGCTTCCTCCTCTTCTCACCACCCTGTCTGGCAGGGGTCTGTGCCTCATTCCTCCGTCTCAAGCCCCCACACCCTCTCCTCCCAGGCCAGGGAGATGGTCACTCACAAATCGAGAGGAGTTGTTGTTGCGAATGGTCTTGGCATTGCCAAAAGCTGCAGAGA
Source organism: Meles meles (assembly GCF_922984935.1). Taxonomy (NCBI): domain Eukaryota; kingdom Metazoa; phylum Chordata; class Mammalia; order Carnivora; family Mustelidae; genus Meles; species Meles meles. The sequence goes on from NC_060072.1 coordinate 96,824,436, forward strand.
TGGGGAGAGGGGAGGTGAGGTGACTGAGGGGAGGAGAGGGGCTCTTGAGAAGGGGAAGGAGGAAGGTCTTCCAGCCATCATGCCAATCCCGGATTTTTCAGGCTGAACAAGAACAGGGTAAGAGGGTGTAGGGCTAAGTGTCTCTGGGGCCCGTGGGGAGGGGATGCGGGGGCAGAGAAGGCAGAGACTGGAATCCTCACCCTCCAGCACTGGGTTTGACTGAAGAAGCTGCTCCTTCACAGAGTTCACCTGCTCCCCTTTCCCACAGACAGCTGCCACATAGGACATCACCAGCTTGCTAGCCTCTGTGTGAGGGAAACCTTCACGTGGATCCCCACCCCCTCTTAACTCCCCTCAAGTCCAGCACCTCACACCCCTCAGAAGCAGAAAAGCCGGGGAAGAATTCCTGGGGTGGGGCAGGGCCAGGCCAGGCTGGGAAAGAGATGAGGGGAGAGCTCAAGCAGTGACTCCACGGCCCCCTGCCCCCAGCCAGGGCCCTCACCCGTCTTGCCCGCTCCGCTCTCGCCTGTGATGAGGATGCACTGGTCTCGGTCTCGGTCCCTCAGTGACTGGTATGCCACGTTTGCCAAAGCATAGCTTCGGGGGGGAAGAAGCAGGTGATGACTAAGGTGGGGCTAATCCAAGACCCCATCTTTCTCTCCATCTCCAGCCCCCAGAGTCATCTGCCCTCCTCACTTGGATTAGACTGAGGCAAGGGATAGGTCTAGGAAGGGGCTTCCTGGGGCCGGGTTGGAGGTGGGGGGAAGCTGGAGAGCCTCCTTCAGGAGAAAGGATAGAGGAAATCAGGGTGTCTCGCTCTCAGGAAGTGGGGGCCCTGTCAGCCTTCCCTCGGTCCCTTTACTTACATATGGGGCTTCAGCTCATAGAAGGTGTAGTCCCGGTATTTGGCAATGAACTCTGGGCCATAGATGGGCAGCTGTTGGTAGGGATTCACTGAGATCAACACATTCCCAATGTAGGTCTGGAGGCAAAAAAAAAAAGGAAAGAGGATGAGCAGGGCGGGGGTAGGGGATGCTGGGAGGGGTGCTGGGAGCACAGGACCGCTCTGGCCACACCCCTGCAGCCAGGGGCACCCACAAGCACTCACATAAATCTCCTTCTTTTCATAGCGCAACTTGAGGTTCCTGAGCAGAGGCTCCTGTTCCAGGGGTTCCAGGAGCACCAGGTCCTCCACCCCCACAGAGCCTTCCAGAAGCGTCATATCCAGAGGGGCTGCTGGTCCTAGGAATAAGGAGGTCAGTTGGTTGAAGTCTGCTCAGCTTTAGGGGCCAGTAACTCTGTGAAGGGAAGAGGGCAGAAGGAGCTAAGAGAGCCTCCCCTCCAGCTCCTGGCCATAGAAACCATCCTCAACCCAGGGAGGCCTCTGGACTAGCCCAAGCTAACTGTGGGAAGCTGTGGGAACACTTGCCAAGTGGGGAGAATCCCCTGCTCTCCCAGCTGGGCCGGGGCTGGTGGGGGTGGGGCAGGGGTGGGACAGGACCACCTGCCTTTGACTGGGGTTAGGAAGGCACCCAGCAGGCAGCTACCAACCCAGGGGAGGACAACTGTGCTTCCAGGAGAGCAGCCTGGGGAGGAGTGGTAGGCTCTGAAAGCTCACTCCCTGCCCCTCCACCCCCAGCACGGAGGCCCTGGCCAGGGTCCAGCTTCCCTGACCCTCTGCCCCCAGTTCTCCTTCTCACCTCCTACCTCTCACAACCTCTAGTTCAGTCACCCAGCCCACCCACACCCAGTGCAAACATCCTTGCGAAGGTCCCTCTCATGGTCACGGTGAGATTCACCTTCTTTTTTTTTTTTTTTAAAGATTTTATTTATTTATTTGACAGACAGAGATCACAAGTAGGCAGAGAGGCAGGCAGAGAGAGAGGAGGAAGCAGGCTCCCTGCTGAGCAGAGAGCCTGATGCAGGGCTCCATCCCAGGACTCTGGTCTCATGACCTGAGCTGAAGGCAGAGGCTTTAACCCACTGAGCCACCCAGACACCCCGAGATTCACCTTCTAAATGGGGGCCGGATGAGATGATTGGTGAGTTAGAGGACATGACTTAGAGGAGTTCCTCCAGCAAAGATTAGAATACCCTAAATAAAAGTGAGGTTGGTTTCTCCCACATCAATTAGCTGTCATGATCTCTCCATGTGCTATGTTTCCATCTCCTGCTTTTACACCCAGTGCTGTACCTTCCGGCATGGACTTTGCCCCAGAGGGACACTCCCAGCTTTTTAGTAGCTGGTAGGAGTGGGCAAGGAGGAGCAGAGTTATTGTGGGGCTCCCCACACAGTGAGCACATGGCAGGGGCAAACTTGGGAGGAAGCACAGCCCTCCTAGGTCTTTCTTGCGGGGCCAAGTAGGTGGGGTGGCCTGGTGCAGGACAGAATCATTAGTACAATGGTCAGGGCTACTCCCTAACAGGAATAAAAAAGCCACATCCTCCTAGTCTCCAGCAATGCTAAACCTGGGTGGGGGAGGGAAGGGAGGCAGAGATGGAAGGTGGGGCGGGAGGGGAACACAGGCTGCCTTCAGCCTTCGCTCTGCTTTCCCCAAGTTTCAGAAAATGAGAGCGCTTGTCACTTCCTGGAAGGACACAACGGTAAGAGAGCAGTAATCATGACAATAGCAATCTCTAACAATCAGATACTGCAAGCCAGGCAGGGCTCCAAACCCTACATACACGAATTCATTTGATGCTTACAAACAATATCCCTATGAAGTAGGTACTATTATTATCCCACATTTTCCACATTAAAAAATAAAAGTTTTTAAGTAACTTGGCAGGCAGGGGTGAGCAGAAGAATCGGGGCTGGAGGAAGGCATCTTCTTTGGATTTGGATTGGAGGGGAGTGGGAATGTGATGGGTTGGGGGGAAGGAAATGTCCCCAGATAGGGCACCCCTAGATGGGCAGAGCAGTGACAGGCCAAAGCAAGACTCACCCAACACTGGAACTAGGGTATAACTTCAGTGTCTCTTGGAGAATGGTGAATGAAATCCCAATTGGACAGGAAGGGGGCATAGGAGTCCCAAGGCCCCGAAGGTAGAGAGGTGCAGTCGTTAATGGGAGCTGTCCATGGTGTCGGAGAGGCCAGGAAAGAGGTTGCCCTTCTCTTGCCGGTGTCCACTCTTCTGACCTTCTACAGTGCTGCCTCCTCTCGCCAAGGCTCCCTGTGCCAGTCAAGCCAGGAGAGGCAAGAGATGGCTGCTCAGCACAAAGTCCGAGGCCGTTCCTGCTGAGGGTGTGGCTCGATTAACTCTTCCCAGGCCTGGAGCCCCAGAGGGAGATGCTCAGTCACATGAGAAAGGCCCCCCTCACACAAACACACACTGTAGGTAGGAAAGGTATCTGGCTGGGCTTAGCTGAAGGGCTAAGGTAGAGTTCTTGCCCCACTCCCCCACCCCAAATGTGGAAATAAGAGCAGGAGTGGAATTTATAGCCAAGGAAAACTTCCCCCAAAGTCAGGAATTTTGTCAAAGAGGAAGCCAGGCTGGGGTGTCTTCCCTAGCAAAGAAACAGTACTTCTCTCAAACCTGTCTATCTTATTGGGAGTCAGAGAATATTAAGGACATTGCTTGGGGGAACTAAGCAGACAAAATCCCCAAATTCCCTCCCCCCGAGTCAGCCCCCCACAAACAGACCCAGAGGCTACAGGTAGTGATACCACCTGGCGTTTGCATACATGTCAGTTTATGGACTCCCACATGCACCAGTCATCTCCAGGAATCGCACCACCCTGTCCGCCAGGCAGCACAGCTACTCACTCCATTGAAAATGAAAATTAGAGGCAAATACTGACAATACGTGGCAGAACCAGGAATAGAATAGAGCTCCCTGACCCTGCCCAAGTTTTGGTATTTCTGATTTTTAACCTTCTGGAACCTGAATGAGACCCTGAGACGCTGCTTTCCAGCACTAGCCCAGCTGGAAACAGCCGCCTCCAATAGGTAAGAGGCTTACACAATCCTATTTTCCTGGGTAGCCTCTCAGCCACCCAGGAAAATTCCTCAACAACAGGCTCCGTCTGCCCACCATCCTCTCTCCCAGGCATGCACAAAGAGCAAATGGTTCATTACACACACTTAGCTGGAGAGAGACTCGATCCTCCCAACTCCCAGGCACAGCTGCTTGGTTCAAGGTCCAAACTCTACTGCTCTCACAGAAGCATTCTGCATATGCCAGGCCCATCAGCAGTTCCATTATCAGCCTCCCCGTACATGATTTATTGATCTACTCGATATACCTGAAAGGAGAAAAGGCAAGGGAGAGAGCGAGCAAGCCAAGCGGAAGTGCCATCGGCACACTATCCCAGGTGTATGTGGAAGTATCTGTGTCAGAGGCAGAAAGGATCACAGACCCCCTCTTTTCTGTGGAGGAAACAGAGCTAAGGTGAGAAGCCACTTTCCCACGGTGTGATCCCGGCAACCCCGGTCTGGAATCCAGGTCTCTCTGTTCTCCAGGCCAAGAATCTGCAGCCACCCACAGTGAGGGGTTTATCTGTGTGTCCACCCACTGACTCGTTTTCTGAGTGCCTCCTATGTGCTCCATGACAGAAGGCATCACACAACAGCATCAACATCACAGCTGGGGTGACCAACCATCCTAGTTTGTCTGGGACCTACGGCGAGTCCTTTAAACGTGGGAACTTGAAAATTAAACTAGGAAGGTTCTGGCCACACTGGGATGAATGGGTCACTCTAAATTGATGAGGTATGAATACACTTCCAAGTCCGTGGGGATTTCAAAATCTGTCAAAGCATTCCTGGAGTGATGGAGAGGAGGCAGCCTGGGGCATGCAGGACTGGGATCTGATCCCCAGGCAAAATTCAAGTAACTGGAGCTGCTGGTTTTCCTCCACCTCGATTCTGAAACCCCCTTCCTCTTCTCTCCATTAACATTTCTAGTCTGTATAAGGGGCATGAGGGAACTCTGGGGGCGATGTTAAAGCTCTGTATCATGACTACGGTAGTGGTTACACAACTGTCAATTAACTCCTTTTGTCAAAAGTCAGCAAAACCCAAACTGAATTTTATTGTATATAAATGATATTTCAATAGAGCTGGCAAAAAGAAAAAAAAAAAGAACAATTCTAGATCCTTTAAGCACTGATTATTGGCAGGGCTGGGAAGACAGTAATCTGATTGAACTAATACATACGCGGAAGTCTTCCCAAGGATATTCATTTTTAAAAGATGCTACAAAATAAAAACACAGAAGTTTTCAGATATGGTGAAGATGTTTGGCGGTAGAGGGTCTTCTTGACTCTCACAAATTATTTGGGGTCAGTAACATTGACTAAATACTTATTGTGTGCCAGGCAACAAGCTTGCTATTCAAAGTGAGGTCCACCCCACATCTGAATCACCTGGGAGCTTATTAGAAATGCAGAATCTTGGGCCTCAACCCAGACTTATTGTATCAGAAGTCTGCAATTTTTTAAAAGATTTTATTTACCTATTTGAGAGATAGAGGACAAGCAGGAGGAGAGGCAGACAAGAGGAAGAAGCAGACTCCCCAGCGAGTAGGAGGCCGGATATGGGGCTCGATCCAGGGCTGGATATCACGACCTGAGCCGAAGGCAGATGCTTAACCATCTGAGCCATCCAGGCGCCCCTAGAAGTCTGCATTTTAACAAACTTCCCAGATGATACTATGCATGTTCAAGTTTGAGAAGAACTTCTTTACATACTTTTATCTTTTTTTGTCCTTACTAAAACCCTATGGTGTTGCATACTTAGCAATAATGCTTTTTTATTAATTCAATGATTAATAATCACCTCCATCTCGTTTACCTAGTATAGTTATAGAAGGGAGAGAAGATGCCATTAGTGTGTGTTCATCTACATAAATTTACATATGGTCTCCACTCTGGTTCTTCCTATTTTATGGTCTTTGAAAAATGGACAATAGATTTCCATGTAGCCTAAATAACTGGGAAGAGAGGACACAGGTAGAGAATTAATGCAAATACTCTAACGGATCCCCCAGAGCAAAGGAAATAGCTAAGACATAAAAGAAAATGGAAGGTACCAGACTCCTCCCACAGAAGCCGGGCCTACACATAATTGAAGTTTTTATTCCATGGCCCCCTAATACTCACTGCAGCCCTGCCCCCTCTCTCCCTACACAAAGCTCTTGGCAGACATCCCACAGCTGGATCCACAGGTCCATCTCTCATCCCAGCAGAGAAACAAAGGATATTTTTTATTTTTATTTTTTTAAAGATTTTATTTATTCATTTGAGACAGAGCATGAGCATGGGAGAGGCAGGAGAGGGAGAAGCAGATTCCCTGCTGAGTCAGGAGCCCTAAGTGGGGCTCAATCCCAGGACCTGGAGATGATGACCTGAGCTGAAGGCAGACACTTAACCATTTGAGCCACCCAGGCACCCCACAAAAGGTACCGTTTAAAAAGAAAGAAGTAGGGATACCTGGGTGGTTCAGTCAGTTGAGTGTCCAACTCTTGGTTTCGGCTCAGGTCATGATCTCAGGATTGTGACATGGAGCCCTGAGTAGGGCTCTGCCCTCAACAGAGAATCTGCTGGAGATGCTCCCTCTCCCTCTGCCCCTCCCCCCCACTCAGGCTCTCTCTCACTCTCAAATAAAAATAAATAAATCTTAAAAAAAAAGAAGAAGAAGAACTAAAATACAATCGGAGTAGCTCCCTGAACCAGGAATGGCCTATACATGTTTTTTCCCTGTGAGACTGCATGGTCATACATCCCGTGACTCCTGCAGGAATAATTCCCCCTTGAGATCGGGCATGCTGGAAAATCATCCAGTCCAAGGATGGAAGCAGACCAAGGCAGACCCAGGATGGGCAGTGGTGGGTAAGAAAAAAAAGGAAAACTGATGGCTTGCAACACCACCTCATCAGAAAGATGAAACTTAGAAGCTAATTGCCTCAAGAGATCCAAGTAAGAAAAGTACACGTTCATTAAGAGAGACTACTACATAGTCTATAAAACTTTATTAAAATTGGGATTACTTACAAACTTGTACAATAAAAATGAAAAAATATATAATAAGACATTGTTATTTTTTCTTACAGAAAAGAGTGAAAATGAGACCCATGGCAAAGAGCCATCCCTGATCGTTTTGTTCTTTTCAAACATTCATGATCATTTGTTTTAAATATAAATGACAAATCTTTTAAAACAACACTAAGGCATTACCCATGGGTTAAAACTTACCTAGGAATTCCTTAGCCCTGCTATTTCACCACCAAGTCCGCAAACATGGGAAACAGCGACCATGGCAGGCTCTAACAGTTCTAACACTCACACTACGAGCTATCTAGTATGCTAACATGATACGAATGTTGCCCACACTGTAGGAGAGTTCACAGAAGATGATTTCACCATTTTCAAGTTACTGTCAAGAGCATGAAGAGGAAGATGACACACGCAGGCAGGGAATATGAGAGCCCAAAGTCCCAAATGTTGGGGAGGCTGTGTGCCATTCCCACCCCCCCACTAAAGCTGAATGTTGATGTAGACATGAATCTGCTTTGTCCATTCCTAGCAGGCTCTGGCTCCCATCACATAAGGCACCAAACACCCTTTTCAAGGTAGTAACCACCTAGAACCTAACTCAAAAGCAACTGGGGCCATAAGCTACATTACCGAGAGATACCACTGGCTCACCATAACTGCATAGGCTTCCTTAAGCATAATCATCAATTTCTGCTACATCAAAACATAAACAAGAGGTTTTAGCTGCACCTGCCTTGTGCAAATGGCTATTTTATATGTTTATTACTTGGTTTCAATGCCTATGTAACATGAAGGCATAATAAATCTGTCAAACTGTCCTCTCCTTGGTTGAGATAAAGTTCTTGGCATTTCAATATAGGTTATTATCTCATATGTCAGACCTGAGTCCAAAGGAATACTAGAAGGACATTTAATTTCCTTTCCTCCTACTTCAACTTTCACTACTCAATTCAGAGAAAAGTTATGAATACACAGCTAAGAACCATTTTTACGCAGGCATCCATCTGAGCTCATCTTTTCTTCTGGAACAAAAAGATTGAGGGCAATTGCATAATCCATTTCCAAGCTTTTTATGGATATCAGGGCCGGGGAGGACTATCTGGCCTATTTGGGTCCTTTCATTCATCAAATCTCTAACGTATATGCCAGTTGGGAATTGGACTGAAGGGAACATGGTCCTTGGAGAGAGGGCTAGGCCCCAGATGGGATGTATCTGTGCAAAATAGAACAGTGGAACCCAAAGCCTGTGATCAGCAAAACTCCCTTTGTAACAGACATAAAAGTCATGAATCTGGGGGAGAAAACAAACTAGTTTTGGTGGGATGAAGTAGCTGGTAGGACTTCATTATTAGAAGACATCCAAGTTGCTAAACCTGTCCTTAGTTTTGGTGATTGGTTCTGCAGGTCTCGTGAAAGCAATCTGAGTGGGAAAGTGAAGGAGGAAAGGTTTTAGGCCAGCTGGCTCTCATATTCCCATTAATGGCAGTCATGCTCTCCGTAACTTGGTCAGATCAATTAGGGGTGATAGATTTCCGATGCTGAAGAGACCCTCAGCCCTGGGGCCAATTTACAGCTTGGTATTTGCAAGCAAGACGCTGATGCTGACGTGGCAGCAGACGTGGCTCCAGTGTCAGTTCAGTCCATGGTTATCCCCTCAATCCTTTTGGATGAGATCAGTCTGAGAGACGAGACTATGCTGAATTGCAAGAGCTGTAACTGCCAGAGAAAATTAAGTGGGGGCTTCAAGTAGCGACGGAGCCAGCAGACTAAACGGCCAAGAGGGAGACAAGAGCGGCTCCTGAAGAAGGCTTATGGAGTCAAGCAATCTGTGGGCACAAGGGGGCACTGAACCATCTGGGGCAGGGCCACACGGGCAGGCAGAGCAAGGACACACAGCACACCAAAGGCACCGTCGTCCTTCCCAGTCTCAGAGCAGCTGTCACGCTGCAGGATCCACGGTCACCTCCACTGCCTGCAGTTCTGGTCTCTGAACACACACACACACACACACACACACACACACTCACTCACTCACTCACTCACTGGGTTTGACTATACTCGCCCCAAGTTCAAACTCGGTGGAAAAAAGTGATCTGGAGATGGAAAAGAGATTTCATGAGGAGTTGAACAAAACAGAAAAAGACAAGACTCTTTCCCTGCTTCTTAGCACTTTCTCGCCGAGATAAAGATAAGAGGCAGGGCAGGGAAAGTCACCCTGGAGGCAAACCACCGCCTCTGGAACAAGCTCTCTGGGGGAAGGCACCGAAGTCTCCGGGTAATCCTGAGACCACTTGTACAGATGAATTATTTTTTCAAATTAACTGCTGCTCAAATATGCTGGATCCCGATTTCTATAAATATAGAGCAAAAAATAGTATATTCCAGAGGCCCGAACAGTTCTCTGCAGAGGGATAAAATTTTACCATGTACATAATTTACAAAGGCATTAAGGTTTCCCAGTATAAAGCTCCTTTGCCCTGCAACCTTAACCCACGGCATCTGCCCAAATCCTGACCTTTCACTTTCCACTGTATGTGTATTTGCTGCCAATTGAGGTAGTTGTCACTTTAGGACAGTGTAAAGCTGTGGAAAACACTGGTGGTAATAATCAACTGGCCACCTGGATGGGAATCTCAGAGCTGACATTTTGGAAGTCAGCACTGAGCCCAGGGCCGTCGAGATTATCTGCTAAATGGCTAGCCTGAAGGAGTCATTAACAGTTTTTTGAAAAAATCATCTGCCTTCTCAGTGATCCCGGTGGACCAGGGTACCTGCGGCTGTGCTCCCGCCGTCAGTGCCCACATTCCTGCCTAGAGTCATTATGGCCTCTTCCAAAGTACGGGGGTGAAGATCACTGAGCCAGAACCAACCAAATGACAGAGACTTGGGAATTTGCTCCCTCATAAATGACATTGCTGGTTTATAAGGGTACTTTCCAATGGCAAAAGAATCTGAAACTAATGCCACTGTAATAAAAGGCAGCATGAATCTCTGGTCAGAAATGGAACTGCAAGTAAGTATACTAAGTTCATGGAAAACTGTGTCTGACTCTGAGAGGTGAATGAATATCCGAGGCATGAAGGTGACGTGGAGGACTATTTCGTGGCAATGCAACTTGTGGCCGCTACATAGCTACAGTTTTATGTTATACCAAGGAAACTTCACAGACAGTCTCAGGGCTTGCAAATTAGCCAGATTATGGTGGGGGAGGGAGCGGGGTACACGTGGTAAGGAGAGGCTGAAAAGAACAGGTAGAATGGATAGACAAAGGAAGAGAAAGGAAAAGGAGAGTTTCTTGATTCCACAGCAACTCAAAGATATGTGTCCCACTGACAGGAAAAATGGAGGACACGTAAAAAATTCTCTCAAAAATGATCACTTCTCCCAACTTGCAGGAATAATGCTACAAATGAAGGCGAAGAGAATATAAGAAATGAAACGAACTCTAAATTGTACATACTTCACAGCTGAGGAAATAGACACTTCCTGGAAGGGCAAATGGGGCTGGAGGAATGGCAAGGAAAGAATGCAAATGTCTTCTTAAGATAGAATTAAAACTTAAATATAATAAAATCCTGACAGACCTCCCCTACAGAAGAGTTCACAGGCATGTTCCTAAAAACAAGCAAGACTTAGAACATCATATGTGTGAGAACTAATTCAAACCCCAACAGAACAATTCTGGGGCTTTAATGGCTGACCCATACTAACAAACATGTAGGGGCCCATGGGCTTGTCAATCCGGAGTACTCCCTGGTTCTGGAACATGAATTTGTGACATTTAAAAAAATATATTCATTTCAAAAGCAAGACAGAAATAAAAATCTATATTCCTCTTAAAACAGCTAAAACAAGGAATATTCTAAAGTCTCTGAAAGAAAAGCAGAAGTGAAGGAGGCTCAGATTTGTGGATTTCTCTCTGGAAGACGCAGCCTAGGGTCCGCAAAGGGTTACCACACATGTAACACAGTTCTCACTTTTGAGTGCCAGCTGTGGTGGCAGAAATGCCTCCACCAAGTCAATTTTTAAGAGGGGCTAGAACGCCGTGCTAGCTGTGGTCATCGGTTTTTGTTTTTGAAACATAAACATGGGAAGCATTGAAAGCATTCACTGCTTTACCCATTCTCCCTCAGAGATCCCATGGAGACCACCAAGACCATTTCCAGAGGGAGGCCTACTTCGGCTTCTAATTTCAGTGGGAGAAGTTTTACACTATCTCACCCTGTTTCAAGGAGTTGAGAAGCAATGGTGCACACATGCAACATGGACCACTGAGGTGCCAAGCCAGTTCATATAAAAATAACGAACCACCACCTAAGTCAGGAGGTGATCTGTTGTGTGATAGCAGGATACCGAAAATCTGAGTCCTCCTCCTCAGTGGATGTCTCCTCATAGATTTCATCCTCAGCAATGATGCTCCCTAATCCATATTCCTGCTCATGGACAGAAACCTCATTTGGTGTGAGGTGAGAAGAACCTTCCACAAAGTCGGCAAATCTGGAAGAGAGAAGATAATACTCATTAAGAACCTGCCTTCTGTCCTTTCTGGTTTTCTTTCAAAAGAAACGAAGTGAAACCCTCCATATACTCACAGCTCAAATTTTACAGAGCCTGCCCTACTCTGGCAGGAAAGCAGACTAAAAGCAAGAAATAAGGAGAAAAGGAAAGCTGGGGTCAGAGGCCAACATCCCATGAAACCCTATCCTGCTTAATAAGCACTAGCCTATCCTTTTAGTTAGGAAAGTGCTAAGGTTCCTTTAGTCATCTGTAATCCTGATAAGGGAAGATTATGGGGCATTACACATTTATTCACCTTTATGGCCCTGTAAACTTTATGCCATCAGAATTCCAAACTGAAGCTTCACATACTCACCAGTACAGTGGTGCCCAAGTAAAAAGGGAACACCCCACCCTCCACCCCACCAAAAAAAAAACAAAACAAAATTAAAAAAAACCACTCAGAGAGCAATGTAAAAACTGTCACATGGGAAACTTAATATGGTACTGGAGTCTCCTCCTCTCAATGCTGCCATCAAATCTAGAATAGATGGTTCCTTGAGGAAGCAGAAAACAGGCTACTGCTTAACATATGATGATACATTTATCTTTTTCCCAACTACCCCTCGATGAGCAGGAAAACAAAGCTATGAGTACAAAATGTTTATCTAGAAGTATGATCTCTGTTAAAACTCAAGGTCACAATCACCCTGATAGATTCCTGGCATAGATGGCCAAGAGTTTACCTCTTTGGAGACTGAATTCGAGAAACAGTCTTCCAAGCAGAGCAGTCTGGACTGTTACAATATTCTCGAAGCTCCTCTAAAGCCTTTCGGGTCTCCACTTCTCCTTGTATCCGATATTCTTCTTCTGTCAGGAGACGAGGGGGGACAGTCTTTTCTGCTGCCTTACACATCTTTCTGTGCTCACCAAAATAACATCATGAATCATTAATCAGTAATTTCTATCCAGCCTGCCCTCTAGCTTCCTTCAGTGTGCCAAGTATACAGGAGAGAGACTGGACATTAAGAATCATCACCCCACCTTTCTTCTAGAGACATCTTTACCTATAACATACTCCTGACGTGTTAGACTAGGAATGACAAGTCAGAGTAATCAATAGTATTCACTAATGTGAATAAATTCACTTATTTTCCTATAAATGTTAGACAAAATATTTGGAAAGTAGAAAAATGACAAGAAAATGGTATAAGATTGTGGTCCATTAACTTGAGATTCCCCAAACTGATGGCATCACCTTGACTATGTATAACAAAACCACCAGACAACCTCAGAATCTATGACCACTCCATGTTCACTGTGCAAGAAGATAACACGCTTTGAACTACATCTTAAGACTAGAACTCTCAAAGCAATCTGAGAGCCAGTGTGAAATAATCCGGAACCAGGTGACCAGAGGCATGTGGTATAAAAGTGCTATGCTTTGCACCACCTAGTGGTAACAGGAACACATGACACTTTACTGGATGCTTTTATTTTAGATAAAATGATGAAAATAAAATGAGAAAAATGCCTTGAGAGAGTCTAAAAAGAAAGACTTGGAAGGAACAAAAGCAGAAGCATAATAAGATCAATTTCCATGAACAAAAAGGCTCCCAGGTCAACGCCTCTGTACCCTTTTGCTGCAAGTGCATCCCACACGGTGTGTTTCAATACAAAGTCATATCGCGTTTCGGTCACCTGTAGGTGATGAACAGCCACTGAATAGGGTACTCCAGGTTCTTAGTACACAGTGCAATGATGATAACGGCAAGGGCAATATGTGGTATCTGGATACCGGAATACATGAAAAATAGGCCCATCAGCTGCAAGGTCCAGGTCAGCAGGTTGATGCTCCGCTCATTCTCCAAGGGCCCGTACTTGTAACAGACTGCGAAACTTATGAATCCGACTGTGAGGACATAGCCTAAGAGAAGAGTTATCAGAAAAACATTCTTTCTGATCTATAACTGGTAAAAATAATTTGTGCGGGGAGCAACAGTGCATTCACTACATGGTGCCTACTAAACTAGGAAAATGGATAAGATCTTTACCCAGGATTCACGCTTTTTTCACTACTCAAACATATTTATCTCTTGAAGTATCTACTCTTTCTGTTGTTTCCAAATTTATCTGGTTCAGATGGAGGATTAAAGCTACATGTTGAAGGGGCTCCTGGGTGGCTCAGTGGGTTAAGCCTCTGGCTTCGGCTCAGGTCATGATCCCAGGGTCCTGGGATCGAGCCCCGCATCAGGCTCTCTGCTCAGTGGGGAGCCTGCTTCCTCCTCTCTCTCTGACTGCCTCGCTGCCTACTTGTGATCTCTGTCTGTCGTGTAAATAAATAAAATCTTTAAAAAAAAAAAAGCTACATGTTGAACAACGCTGGAACAGTCTGTTTAAAAAAGCCTAATATATGAAAATCCAGATTAATCCCCTCTCAAAAGATAGATTAAGGGTTATCAACTGTATAACCAAAGGATCTTCACTTCATAGAAAAATTCAGAGTCCTTTGCTTCTTAAGGTCTTCAAGTGCGTTTAAAATATGATACTATTAATAAGTCAATTTATAACTTTTCAGAAAGATGCCTATTGTGTAAAGAGAGGTATACTTATAAACACCAACCAATTAAAGTCTTTTCCCTGGCAGCACCATTTTCATTTAATGTGACGACTACACAGGGTTAGAAATAAAGTAAAGAACTATGATTCTTAAAGATTAATAAAAGGGCATGGACTGTAAGCAGGCAACATCTTTTCAGGATCAAATGAACTAAAAAAACCTATAAACATATAAAAAGGAAAGCAAAACCAACAACACTTACTTAAAAGATACTGCCAGTAACACCTCCAGATCTCTTGTAAATTTTTTAAAACTAGCTGAATGAGGTACAGAGAAAAGGACCAGCCTCCCACCAGGATGACGTAAATGGGACTTTTCTAAGACAGAGTAGAAGTGAAAACAAAAAGTTACAACAGGCTTTCCATACATAAAACCAGCAAAATGGAACTACGATTTTTTAAAACTTCAACCTACTGAAAATGCACAAAAACCACATCCCTTAAGAAGACATCCTTAATATTTAAAATGGTACAGTATGCAAAGACCACTGGGAAAATGAGGTGCTAAATAACTTAAAAGCCTGGCTATGTAATCAGCAAATAGGAAGGAGACTTTAATTCCCCACTGTGCACAGGATTTTAAATAAGAAGGGGGAGTTTGTATGCAATCAGACTCCAAGTTTCATCATGGAAAGTACCTTTCTGAATCAAGGAAAAGATCAGTGAAAAAGGACATTAACTTATCAGTCACAAATGCAAATTTTCAGTGCTGTAAGATTATCCAAGAAAACAGTCCCTCAACTTTCCAAGTTCCTCCTGACTGCAGATGAGGATTCTGCTACTTACCTTGGGCATGAACTTGGACAGTACGAAAATGACGATTAGTAGAGAGGCCGCAATACCCACACTCATCCCAGTGGAATAGTAGAAAATTTGGCTTCTGCAGAGAGAAACATTACTTTATGACTATGTGCGCAGTCTTCACACATGGCATCGTTTGAACAAGAACAAGTAACCCAGGGGCGCCTGGGTGGCTCAGTGGGTTGGGCCTCTGCCTTCTGCTCAGGTCATGACCTGAGGGTCCTGGGATCGAGCCCCCCTTCAGGCTTTCTGCTCAGCGGGGAGCCTGCCTCCCCCTCTCTCTCTGCCTGCCTCTCTGCCTACTTGTGATCTCTCTCTCTCTGTCAAATAAATAAATAAAATATTTTTTAAAAAAAAGAACAAGTAACCCAGCTGAAAGACAGAAAAAAGCTATCAGATGAGAGCAAGTGTATGTCTAAATCTTGAGGTCTGAACACTGATGGGACTGGTACAATGCGGTTGCTGCCAGCTCAGGAGGATGGGTATCAGTAAGACCCCTCAAACATATGCCGACAGTAAGCCTCTGCCTAGTTGCGCAATCCCATCACAGCATCTCTCCCAACCCAGTTTTAAGGAGAATCTTTCTTCTAAGGAACTGCCCAGCTTCACTGGGGAAAAAGAAGGTACAAGGACACTGCCCGAGTGGACACTGAAAACTGGAACTGGACTGACTGCCCAGAAAGATAAACGTCTTTCTAGGCCAGATGCAG
Source organism: Meles meles (assembly GCF_922984935.1). Lineage (NCBI taxonomy): Eukaryota > Metazoa > Chordata > Mammalia > Carnivora > Mustelidae > Meles > Meles meles. The sequence goes on from NC_060072.1 coordinate 96,840,061, forward strand.
GGCCTAGAATAGAGAGCTCCGGATCCTACACCGGGCTCTTCCTGCCAGGCATTCCTCCCTCGCTGTGAGTTTCTCTCAGGATCCCCAAAATAAGGAACCGCTTCTACCAATCTCACTCCAGCCCAACTTCAAACTCCAATGGGTAGCTTTCATTCATTATTCCACAAATATTCTTTTTACTTTTGTACAAAGTTAATGTCAATTCTACATTTGTTCAATGTTTAGTTACCTGTGTTTTCTTCTTATTTGTACATGTCAGTTTTACCTAGCTTAGCTGGGAGGTTCCTAAAAACAGGAAATGCATAAGTGGTTGGTGTTTGTTCCTTTACCTCTGAATGGCATGAAACTCACCAACACATGGCCCTGGAAAAAGGAGGACTTAACATGTCATTCCAAATGGTGGAAAAGGTGGTGGTGTATTGGCTAAATCCCATCACATGATGGCTCAACCTAAAAGGAGACTTTCATTCTTGCCAATCTTGTTCAATATAAGAAAAAAGCAAAAATTGTAACATGTATTAAAGTATTTAAAGATTTTTTTTTCCCAAGCAGGGAATGGCCTAGCCATAAAGCTCATGGAAAAGGGAAGGGTAGCTCTTTCCTCACGATAAAAGTAAAGCAGGGTCTAAGCCTCATCGTTCTGCACTCCAACCTTGGAACCTACCTGCTCAGCAAATCTCCACAAAAAAATAGCATAAGTCCAAGAAGGAAAATGAAGAAGAGTCTGGGGTCAAATCCTGAAACAAATAAAGACTTCTGTTTGATCGGGAAAACAAACAGTATAAAGGATTATAGAATGAAAGACAATGTTGGCATTAAAGGTCAGCTAATAAAGTACAATTGACCCTTGAACAACATGTGTTTGAATTGCACGGGTCCACTTATATACAAACTTTTTCTGACAAATACATCACAGTACTGTAAATGTATTTTCTCTTCCTGCGGCTTCTTAGTAACATTTTCTTTTCTCTAGCTTACTTCATTGTGAGAATACAGCATATAATATGTATAACATATAAAATATGAATTAATTGACTGTTTATGTTATCAGTGAGTCTTCCTGTCAACAGTAGGCTATTAATAATGACGTTTTGGGGAGTCAAAAGTTATATGCAGATCTTTGACTGATGGGGTGGAGTAAATCAGCCAGCATCCCAACCCCATACTGTTCAGGGGTTAACTATAAACACAAACAACCTACCTAAACAGCATTGTAAATGTCACACAAAGCCTGGGAACCCTTCCAAACAGGAAATATAAGTAGGTCTCTGTCTAACCTCTACTTTTTTGGAGATCTTATATTTTTTTTGGTTACTTATGCTAAGGCTAAAAGAAACTAGGCTTTGCTTCAGATAAAGCTAGGCCTAATGCTCTCAGCACTTCATGCAATCACCCACAAGGGGTCTCTACCACTCCGGCTTTCACTTGAAAGTCTCTCGCAGGTTCCGATTCAGCAGATTTGCCTAGAACTTTGGGTCTGGGCCCTCTGTTGTTCTCTAACTGGCTGCTTTTCTTGCCCAACACCACCACCTACTTCCTTCTGCTACACAAGCACTGTGTTGGAAAAGCCTACACTCAAACACATCTCACCCAGGACCAGGGGGCACCCCCCGAGCAGAGGCCCTTGGTGGCATACCAGACACTCCCACAGCATTCACATTCAAGAGCTGAGTCTCAGGGAGGCCCTCAAACAGAGCAGGAGCAAGAAGAATCAGTACAAGTGAAAGGGGCACAAAAACAAACAAACAAAACTCCAAAAGGCAAATTCTAATACAAGCAAAAAAGCCTGTGGAACCATAGGGTAGTTAGAAGAGCACAACCTATTTTGTAACAAAACCCAGGGATGTTTCTGCTATTCACAACATCCCAGGACCCTCGGTAGTAACCAAGGAGAGATCAAAAGTCAGAAAGTTCAATAGGATACTTATTCTAGTCCTCTGTGAAACCTTCTCATACATTCAGAAAAGGGAAAACTTCTCCTGGTTCCACTGAATAAGGCTTCAACTGCAATGATTTTCATAGTTTCTTACGGTTCCACAAATCCTTTTTACTTGTGAAATATTCATATTCAGTTCTGCTTGCTGTCAGTTTTTATTATTTAACGACTCAGGTCTTCACATATAGGTCTTTATATCCAAGACACCTAACTTTGTCTAGGAGTGCCCACAGAGCAGGAATAAGTGTGTCTTACCCTGAAGAACACTAAGCATATCAGCTCAGGGCCACTGAAAGTATTAGGACACAAGTCTTCACAAACCTAGGTAAGGAGGTACTCTGAACCACCTAGGTGAGGTCTTTATTCTAAGTCTAAAGGGTTGTATGTGGGAGAGAGACTCTCTTAACTGTTTGCAACAGTGGTATACTCAGGTCATGATCAGAATCAAAAGGGAGTTGTCTTGAGCTAACTTCTCTGTCTCGCTAATTACACTCTCCAAAGCCCTTTTCACGATAGAATCCACCAGAAAAACAGAGGAAAGACTTACTCCGGGTCACAGTGACATTGTACTGGGTGTCTTCCTCTATAATCTCAACTTTGAGGCAGGTTTTTGGGTTGTATAGACCCACATTTACATAGGTGTCATTCAATTTCTCTTTTAAAAAGGAAGAAAAAAAGTTCCAGATACTAAACTGCTCTAACTCCTTCAGTTTCTCTTCATTCTCCACCTGGGTGACTCGTACCAGTTTGGAACTATTTACCCGGATCTGTAACACAAGTAAAACCAGCATGAGAAAGAAGTAGGAACTTTAAATTTTCATAAATACAAATTTAAAAAACCTTCAGAGTAAATAGCTAAATCAGTAATAGTGCCAGTTTTCCACAAAGCTTATACGAAATACAGAGATGCAACAGCTCAAATATAATTGGGCAAATAACGTTGCACATAGCACACAGAGGCAGCTGTTAGAATGTCTTGTTGTTAATGATCTGAATCTACTATTAAGCAGAACAACACAGGAGGAAAAAAGACTTCCGAGCTGAGTTAGTCCTGCAGCTATTTATGAGAGATCATACAAAACAAGGCTCTAGAATATTAAGAAAATTGCCAGGCAGAAACAGCCCCAGAACACTGAAAATGTTTCCCATAATGACAGGCTGAGAAGTTCAACCCTTTGTCACAAATCACTGATTATGGGTAAATGTTGGTTATAATGTGTCTCAGATGGAATGTGATCTTTATATCAGACAATAAAAAAAAGAAAATTAAAAAAACCCACAAGCCCACCCTTAGGTTTCTGATGTGAACAACAAACGCTCTTATCAGTAACTATGCTTACAGCAGCAGCGGCGTTTCCAAAAGGACTCATTTTGTTCAATCATTATTACAGCCAGATGTTCTCGCTTGCCAGGTGGCCTAATAGTGTTATGAAATAAATGAAACCAAAGCCATTCTATCAAGGGAAAACTTCAGGCATGGGGTTTACGAAACATTTCGTGTTGAATCAAAATAGAATAAGAACAGCAAGACAAGAGTTTACATCCTGACAGGCATGCAACAGTTTCCAGGCCAAAGACGGCATAAGGCCTGGCGGGGGGTGGGGAGTGCATGTGTGTTCATGTACGCATGTACGTGTGTGTGTGTGTGCGCGCGCGCATGCAAGGAGAGAGAGGACAAGAAGGAAGCTTCTTCGGGAAAAAGAGGAAGGAAGGTTACCTCAGGGTCAAGTATTCTAAGCTACTTAAAGGAACAGAGACAGAGAGGGGAAAAAAGTATAAATGCTTACTGATGAAAACCCAATTCAGGATAATCTGAACCCTACCCCAAGGTTGCTGATAGGGGACAATATATCAAAGTACTCGTTAATCACATACAGACAAGATACTCACAGAAGTTGCCCCAGTCAGGGGCCTCCAAATTATTACCTGTATCCGTGTCCACACATCATGCCACTTTGGGATAAGCACATTTTTATAACAGAATTGTTGCCTGTGATTCGAATTATGAACTTCGGATTCCTGAAGCATGACCACGCTTGCACTGATTCCCGCTTTATGCAAAGAAAGGAAACAAGAACTGAGTATAACAGAACAAGGTAATAGCTACAATTCACTCCATAAAAAAGAATTAACCTGACCACTGTTTTTTTTTTTTTTCTTTTTTTAAAGATTTTTTATTTTTATTTTTATTTTTTTTTGAGACAGAGAGAGAGGTCACAAGTAGGCAGAGAGGCAGGCAGGGGGTGGGGGGGAAGCAGGCTCCCTGCCAAGCAGGGAGCCTGATGTGGGCCTCAACCCCAGGACCTTGGGATCATAACCTGAGCAGAAGGCAGAGGCTTTAACCCACTGAGCCACCCAGGCGCCCTAATGTTTTCTTTTTTAAATTCAAGTAGACACACAATGTTACATTAGTATCAGGTGCACAACACAGTGAATTCTTCAAGTCTACCCCTTATCTGTGCTCAAAAGTGCAGCTACCACCTGTTACCAGGCAATGCTGTTACAATACTGACCACTGACCACTTTCTCAAAATTGGGGTTAAAATCTGAGGGACTAAGAAACAAGAAAACTGAAACGAGAGAAGAAATTAGATATTATAGGCACTAACCCTGAATAAGCAATAATAAAAGTTACTAGTAAGTGCTTTTTTTTTTTTTAATTTTATTTATTTGACAGAGAGAGAGAGAGATCACAAGTAGGCAGAGAGGCAGGCAGAGATAGAGGAGGAAGCAGGCTCTCCGCTGAGCATCGAGAGCCCAATGTGGGCCTCAATCCCAGGATTTATGACCATGAATTGAGCTGAAGGCAGAGGCTTAACCCACTGAGCCATCCAGGCACCCCAGTAAGTGCTTACTAAGACAGTATGCTGTCTTTCTTTTCACTCTCCAACAGTGCTATGAGGCAGGGACTCTCATAATCCCCGTTTCACAAATTAAAAAAAAAATGATGCTTAAGGGGCGCCTGGGTGGGTCAGTGGTTAAGCCTCTGCCTTAGGCTCAGGGTCCCAGGGATCGAGCCCCGCATCACGCTCCCTGCTTGGTGGGAAGCCTGCTTCTCCCTCTCCCACACCCCCTGCTTATGTTCCCGTTCTCACTGTCTCTCTGTGTCACATAAATAAATAAAATCTAAAAAAATAATAATAATAACAAAAATTGATGCTTAAGAAGGATTAAGCAACTTGCCCAAAGTCACACAGGTAGTGAATAACTTAACTGAGATTTACACCCAGGTCCTGCTTCTCTTATAAAGGCACAGCCAAAGTAACGTCATCTACTTATTTCCTCTACCCTTTTTCTGAGTAGGATGAACAGACTTAGCAATGTTTTTGCATATACAGTACTTTAAGAAGATACTAAAAGATCACAAAGTTCCTTTTTCCAGCTGCTTTGTTTCAGGTTTTAAGAGCAGTCAATTAATATATGCATGCCTTAGATTTTTGCCAAGACAGAAGAGCCTCCATTCAGAAGTCTGTATTCAATCCCAGCCAAGGCAAGGCTTAAAAGTGACCGCTCTCATACCTTCCCACCCAAGTTTGCACAAGCTACCTTCTTTACCACAAAATAGTTTAATAACTTTTTCCTTGAGTTCTATATTGTACTAACTTATTAAATGCTATTATAAGTGGAAATTAAGTTATCACTCTGGTCTAGGTACAAAGATAGGTAGATTTAAACTAAATAAATTATACTAAATAATAAATAAACAAATAAATAAACTGAATATAAACAAAACCCAAAACACACACACAAAAAAAACCTCAACCAAACCTTAAAATACCAAAGTTACACACACAAAAAAGGCAAGGATACTTGCCAGTCCAAAATGGCTTTGGTGAAGCTATGACTAATTTAGAAGTTAATTTCTGCCTTAAACCTAACCATAAGAGCAAAAACTACAAAACTCTTAGAAGAAAACACAAGTTGAGTCTTCCTGACCATGGATTAGGCGATGCAACCAAAGGGAAAAAACAGATGAATCAGAGTTCATAAGTATTTAAAACTTTTGTGTTTCAAAGAAACTTATCGGGGCACCTGGGTGGCTCAGTGGGTTAAAGCCTCTGCTTCAGCTTGGGTCGTGATCTCAGGGTCCTGAGACCATGCCCCGAATCAGGCTCTCTGCTCAGCGGGGAGCCTTTGCCTTCACTGAGCAGAGAGCCTGCTTCCTCCTCTCTCTCTCTGCCTGCCTCTCTGCCTACTTGTGATCTCTGTCAAATAAATAAATAAAATCTTTAAAAAAAAAAAAGGACCTTATCAAGAAAGTAAACAGTAAAATGCACAAAATGGTAAACAGTAAAATGCACAAAATGGTAAACAGTAAAATGCACAGAATGGGAAAAAATATTTGCAAATCATATATCTGAGAAGGGTCTACTAGCCAGAATATATAAAGAACTACAACTCAACAATAAGAGGAGAAATAACCCAACTGTAAAAATAGGCAAAGGATCTGAATAAGTATTTCTCCAAAGAAGATACACAATGGCCAAGAGACATGAAAAGATGTTCAACATCATTAGTCCTCAGAGAAATACAAATCAAAACCACCAGGAAATACCACCTTATATCCATTAGGAAGACTAAAATAAAAAAGAGGACAGTAACAGGAGCTGGCCAGGCAGGATGTGAGAAACTAGAATCCTCATAAAGGGCCGCTGGGGATGTAAGATGGTGCAGCCTCTTTGGAAAACAGTTTGTCAATTTCTCAAAAAGTTAAACATAGAGGGCGCCTGGGTGGCTCAGTGGGTTAAGCCGCTGCCTTCGGCTCAGGTCATGATCTCACGGTCCTGGGATCGAGTCCCACATCGGGCTCTCTGCTCATCGGAGAGCCTGCTTCCCTTCCTCTCTCTCTGCCTGCCTCTCTTGTGATTTCTCTCTGTCAAATAAATAAAATCTTAAAAAAAAAAAAAAGTTAAACATAGAGTTATCATATGACCCAGCAATTCCACTTTATGTATATACCCAGGAAAACAAAACACAAGCTCACCCAAAAACTAGTACATGAATGTTCATAACAGCAACATCCACAATAACTAGAAAGTAGACATCCAAACATCCACTGATGAACTAATGGATAAAACAAAATGTGATATACCCATCTATACAGTGGAATATTGTTCAACCATAAAAAGAAGTACTTGTTTCATTTTTCCTAACTCCCAAATCCCCCGCCCTGCCTCTCAAATTCCTCATATCAGAGAGATCATGATAATTGTCTTTCTCTGATTAACTTATTTCACTCAGCATAATACCCACTAGTTCCATCCACGTAGTCGCAAATGGCAAGATTTCATTTCTTTTGATGGCTACATAGTATTCCATTGTATATATATATACCACATCTTCTTTATCCATTCATCTGTTGATGGACACCGAGGCTCTTTCCATAGTTTGGCTATTGCGGACATTGCTGCTATAAGCATTCAGGTGCATGTGCCCCTTCAGATCACTACATTTGTATCTTTATGGTAAATACCCAGTAGTGCGATTGCTGGGTTGTAGGGTGGAATAGGGAGGGAGACAAACCATAAGAGACTCTTAATCTCACAAAACAAACTGGAGGTAGCTGGGGGGAGGTGGGGTAGGGAGAGGGTGGTTGGGTTATGGACATTGGGGAGGGTATGTGATATGGTGAGTGCTGTGAAATGTGTAAGCCTGACAAGTACTAGTACCCCTGGGGCAAATAATACATTATATGTTAATAAAAATAATTAATTTTAAAAATAGTAATAAAAAAGTAAATAAAACTTCAAAAATCCTTTTAAAAAAAGGAAGTACTAACACATACTCCAACGTGGATGAACCTTTAAAACATTCTCAATGAAAGATGCCAGACCAAAAGACCACATATCGAATGATTCCACTTATATGAAATGTCCTGAATATGCAAATCCAGAGAGACAGAAAGATTTCTCCTCACTGGGAGGAGAAGTGAACGGTGAGTGACTGCTAAAACGCATGGGGTTCCATTTCGGAGTGAGAAAAATACTCTGAAATTAGTCAGTGGTGATGGATGCACAACCTTGTGAATATACTAAAAACCACTGAAAGGGTGAGCTTTATTATACATGAATTGTATTTTAATGTTTTGAAAAACTCGGTCTTAGGGAACCTGGGTGATTCAGTTGGTTAAGCATCTGCCTTCAGGGGCGTCTGGGTGGCTTAGTTGTTGAGCATCTGCCTTCGGCTCAGGTCATGATCTTGGGCTCCTGGGATGGAGTCCCGCAGAGCCTGCATCAGGCTCCCTGTTTGGGCTCCTTGCTCAATGGGGAGCCTGCTTCTCCCTCTCCCTCTGCTCCCCCTGCTTGTGTTCTCTCACTCTCTCTGTCAAATAAATAAATAAAATCTTAAAAAAAAAAAAAAAAGGCATCTGTTCAGCTCAGGTCATGATCCCAGGGTCCTGGGCTAGAGCCCTATGGGCTCTCTGCTCAGCGGGGAGTCTGCTTGTCCCTCTCCCTCTGCCCCTCCCCCCACTCATGCTCGCTCTGGCACTCTCTCTCCAAGAAATAAATAAAATCTTTAAAAAAGAGAGAAAGAAAAGAAAAGGGAAAGGGGAAGGAAAAGGGAAAAAGAAAGGAAAAGGGAAGGAAATTCAGCCTTCACATTGTAGGGGAAGAAAAAGTTTTCCTCTATCCTCTTAGGGTCCCTGGCTGGGTCTGAAAATTTAAACTGACAAAGATTAACAACAGAAAACCATACACATTTAATAAAAATTTTACATGACAAGAAAGCCTTCATAAGGAAATGCAGACCCAAAGAAACAGTTTGCCTCGTTTCATGAAGAGTAGACACTTGGGAAAGAGTGTGATACGGTAAAGAATTCCGTGGTAATTGTAGTAAGCTGGGGGAAACTGAGTGAGGCTTGTTTGCTTGGATTCCTCTTGCCATCCCCTTATCTGCATTTCCTCAGGTAGAGGGAGGGAGGGCGCCTCTCACAGGGTTTTATGGTCTGTTTCACAGAAGAAGGGTGAGGTGGGGAGGTCAGAGAGATCTTCCTGTTTCTACTGTTTTCTTAAACTCCCTCAGTTTAAAAACATTCAATATGCCAAGATGCTGTACTTTGAGGTAGCATGCTCTGAACCCCCTCCCCCCCATCTATCAGCTTCTCACTAGGGTTTAGTCCAGTAGTAATTAGAATTTCCCCCTAGACTATCTTTTATAAAATGAAACTTTTTAAAGAGGTCTCACTAGCAAGCCCACAAATGTACTGATAAATACCCACTCATAAATATGGTTCAAGAGTTTATTTTTCTTGGAGCACCTGGCTGATTCAGTGGGAAGAGCATGCAAATCCTGATCTCTGGGTTGTGAGTTCAAGCCCCATGTTGGGTACAGAGATTAATTAAATAAATAGAACTTTTTTTTTTAAAAAAGGCTTATTGGGATGCCTGGGTGGCTCAGTCGGTTAAGCCACTGCCTTCAGCTCGAGCCATGATCCCAGGGCCCTGGGATGGAGCTCGATGGGCTCTGTGTTTGGCGGGGGGAGCCGCTTCCCCCCCACCCCCCGCCCGCCCTGCTTGCCTCTCTGCCTACTTGTGATCTCTCTCTCTTGTCTCTCTCTTGTGATCTGTCAAATGTGATCTGTCAAATGAACAAAATCTTTTTAAAAAAGAGAGTAAGGTTATGTGAATGCTAATGCTACTGTACTGACAAATTCATTGAGGTATATAAAAACACTGGACGTATAAAAAAAAGATGTTGTACAGAATCTATCACTTCCTTAAAAGAACATCCAATCTGTGTACAAAGCCTTAAGTAGGGGCACCTGGGTAGCTCGGTCATTAAATGTCTGCCTTCTGTTCAGGTCATGATTCCTGGAGCCTGGAATTGACACCTCTATCCAACTCCCTGATGGCAGCAGCCTGTCTCTCCCTCTTCCACTCCTCCTATTTGTGTTCCCTCTCTTGCTATCTCTCACTCTGTCAATTAAATAAATCTTTTTTTTTCATTTTTAAAAATTTTTTTATAAACATATAATGTATTTTTATCCCCAGGGGTACAGGTCTGTGAATCGCCAGGTTTACACACTTCACAGCACTCACCATAGCAAATACCCACCCCAATGTCCATAGCCCCACTCCCCCTCTCCCAACCCCCCCTCCCCCCAGCAACCCTCAGTTTGTTTTGTGAGATTAAGAGTCACTTATGGTTTGTCTGCCTCCCAATCTCATCTTGTTAAACAAACAAACAACAAAGCCCAAAGTAAAAACATACACTTGTTCAATTAAAAAAACAAGAACAAGAGTCACACTTGGTAACCCCTTCCCTCCAACAGCACCAAGTAATAGAAAACTACACATTTTTAAGTCCATTGTTATTTTCAAGAAGATAGAAAGATACAAATAATGTCAATAGTACAGGGCATTTGAGAAACTTAATGCCAAGAAAAGGTATCAGTGTTTTGAAACTAATTTTAAAATTCTCTGATACCATTTTCTTAAAGAAATAAAATGGCTCTATAATAAGCACTATCTTTTAAAATCTAGTTTGTCGGGGCCCCTGGGTGGCTCCGTGGGTTAAAGCCTCTGCCTTCAGCTCAGGTCATGATCCCAGAGTCCTGGGATTGAGCCCTGCATCAGGCTCTCTGCTCAGCAGGGAGACTGCTTCCCTTCCTCTCTCTCTGCCTGCCTCTCTGTCTACTTGTGATCTGTCTGTCAAATAAATAAATTAAATAAATAAATAAAATCTAGTTCATCATTTTCCCAAGTTACACAACATTCTAGGGAAACAATTTCAAGTAAGTGAATAAATAAATAAATAAATAAATAAATAAATAAACTAATGTCCTTAGCAGTAACTCCCTATGGAAATCAGCACCTTGGCCAGCCACATCTTTGGAA